>NC_080034.1:7497753-7800783 GCF_030020395.1 Manis pentadactyla
TCTTGTATTTCTGATGACAATCATTCTAACAGGTGTGAGGTGTTATCTTATTGTGATTTTTATCAGCATTTTCCTGATGATTAGTGATGTTGAACACCTTTTCATATACCTGTTGCTCATTTGTATGTCTTCTTTTGAGAACTGTCTAGTCAGGTTCTTTTTACCTTTTAAAATCAGGTTATTTGTTCTTCTGCTATTAAGGTATGGAAGTTCCTTATATATTTGGATGGTAACTACTATCAGATGCATGGTATGCAAATGTTTTCTCCCATTTCAGAGGTTGTCTCTTCATCCTGTTGATGATTTCTTTTGCTGTGCAGAAGCTTCTCAGTTTGATGCAATCTCACCTAATTTTGCTTTTGTTGTCTATGATTTTGGGGTCATATCCAAAAAATCTTTGCACACATCAACATCAAGAAGCTCTTTTCCTATGTTTTCTTCTAGTTTTATTGTTTCAGGCCTTATGTCTAAGTTTTCATTCATTTTTGAGTTGATTTTTGTATATGGTGTGAGAATAGGGTCCACTTTCTTTGTTCTGCATGAGGTTTTCCCATTCATGATAAAAACTCTCAGCAAATTAGGAATAGAGATTTATTATTTCAATTTGATGAATAGAATCTCCAAAAAAACCTAGAGCCATTGTCATACTGAATGGTAAAAGACTGAATACTTTCACCTAAAATCAAGAACAAGGCAAGATGTTACTTCATCAGTCTTACTCAGCATAGTTGAATAACAGTCACCACAATAACGCATGTAAAAGAAATAAAAGGCATACAAATTGGAAATGCAGACATAAAACTGTCTTCATTTGCAGATGACATGACTGTCTAGAGAGAAAATTATATGGAAGCTACAAAAAAACCCCTCTTAGAATCAATAAATGAGTTCCACAAGTAAGGTTTCAAGATACAAAATTAATGTACAAAAATCAATCACATTTCTGTATACTAGCAATGAGGATGTGGAAACCAAAATAAAAAGCACAATGTTATTTACAACCATGCCAAAGAAAATAAAATGTTTGGCTAACAAAACATGTACAGGATGTGCATGCTGAAAATTACAAAATGTTGAGAGAAATCAGAGAAGACCTAATAAATTGAAATATCTTATTTAGGAATTAGAAGACTCAGCAGAGAAGTCAGCTCCTCCCAAATTGATCTATAGATTTAATGAAATTCCTATAAAAAATCTCAGCAAGCTTTCCTTGTAGACATAAACATACTTATTCTAAATTTATATGGAAAGGCACAGGCCCTACAATAGCTAAAACATCTTGAAAAAGGAGAAAAAAGTGGGAGGAATAATTTAATTGGATATTAATACCTATTATATAGTTCTAGTAATTAAGACTGTGTGATATTAGGTGAGGGCAGACACATAGAGAACAATGGAATAGAATAGAAAACTTAAAAATATACCCAAATAAACATGCTCAATTGATTTTTTGATAAAGGTGCCAAAACAATTTGATGGAGGAAGAAATAGCCTTTTCAATAAGTGGCAGTTATTCAATAAATGGGGGAATTGGAGATACATGTGAAAAAAAAGGAATCTTAATCTATTTCTCACACCTCCTACAAAAATCAATTTAAAATGTATCATAGGCTTAAATGTTAAAACTATAAGAATTTTAGTTAAAAAATATAGAAGAAAATTTGTGGAACGTGGGCTGAGCAAAGAGTTCTTAGACTTGACACCAAAAGCACAAGTAATAAAAGAAAAATCTGCTAAGTTGGACCTCATAAAAGTAGAGAGGATGAAAAGACAAACTACAGACTGGGAGAAAACATTTGTAAATCACATATCTGACAAAGGGTTAGTATCTAGAAAAATATATATGTATACTCTAAAAATTCAATAGTAAGAAACCAATTCAATTAGAAAATGGGCAAAAGTCATGAACAGACATTTCACTGAAGAGGATATAGGGATGGCAAATGAACATGTAAAAAGATATTCAACATCTTTATCCATATAGGAAATGCAAATTAAAACCACAATAAGATTATACTACACACCTATCAGAACAGCTAAAATAAAAAACAGGGCCAACACAAAATGCTGGGGAGATGCTGGGAAACCGGATCACTCATGCATCGCTGGTGGGAATGTAAAATGGGACAACGTCTCTGGAAAACACTTTGATAGTTTCTTATAAAACTAAACATGTAGTTCCTGTATGATTGAGCAATTGTGCTCTTAGGCATTCATGCCAGGGAAATGAAAACTTATCTTTCTATAGAAAGTTGTACGTGAATGTTCATAGTGGAGTTACTCCTAATGACCCCAAACTGAAAACAGTCCAGATGTCCTCACCAGAGGATTGGCGGTGGTATATCCACACCATGGAATACCACTCACAATAAGAATGATGAACTGTTGCTGCACACAACTTGAGCCATCTCTGGGAACTTCGCTGAATGAGAAAAGGCCATCCCGGAAGGTTACATACCTTATTATTCCATTTACGCAGTTTTTTTGAAATAAAAACAATTTTAGAAGTGCAGAACAGAGCAGTGGTTGCTTATAGCTGAGGATGGTGGGGAGCGGAGCGTGCGATGGGAAAGAGGATGTGGATTTGGTTGTGCAAAGGGCAGCGAGAGAGGTCCTTGTGGCGATGGCGACATGTGTTGTCATGACTGTTGTTATAGTACATGAGCATCCGCACGTGATAAAGTGTATGGCAATAAATACCCACATACAAACACATACACATGCACATACAAATACATACATGCCCACATATAAATACATACATGCCATATACAAATACATACACATCCACTTACAAATACCCCAAACAAAACCAGGGAAATCTGAATAAGATCTGTGGATTGGATCAATCTCATTACCCTGGTTGTATAACCTTACAAAATTTTAACACTGGGGGAAACTAGGTAAGGTGTATGTAGGGTATCTCCATATAAAGCATTTCTTACAGCACATGTGAATCTATGATTATCTCAAAAAAAGTCAATTAAAAAAATGTCATTGCCCATCATCTAGACATGGGGTACACTCAGAAGAGACATGTTCCTGTTCAAGTTCAGATGCTGGGTCTGATCCTGCTGTGTTTTGGTGTCATGGTGTCTGCTAAATGACCCTTTGGTGGGGTCTCGTTTTATTTCCAAATGGATTAGAAGTTACAAACGTCTGTTATGCTCACTTGAAATGATTTGATCGGGGAGGTTCTCCTGGCCTTTGCTGGGTCGGCCATGGGATGGGTTCTGGGGCCTGTGCTGCTCTATGTTGGTACAAGGCAGTTCGCTTTCTCTCACTTGTTTTTAATAGAAACAAAGTGCCCATTATTTACTCAAATGGTTGCGAGAGAGATTACCGAATAATAATCAGAGTACTTGACCTACTTGGAGGGAAGCTATAATGTAAAGCTGGTGTTATTAACAGGGGTCTGTCTTTTATTGAAGCCCCAAGGGCTTGGCTTGACAGCTCTCAACAGAACTGATGGTAATATTTATTATTTTTATTATCTGTCTTCAAGGAATTACAGTGTTTCCTCATTTGTCCACACAGAATTTTGGTAAAACAGAGCACCTTTCCTATTCTTAAAGACTAAGGGAATGCAGATAGGAATTAAGAAACTCAAGAGGCAGTGGTAGGTAGTCCCAGGTTATTATCAGGAACATTTATTGAGAACACTAACTGATCATTAGCCCTCTTTTCCAGATGTTAAGGAAGAATCTTCATATGTCAAACCAGAGAACTCGGATGCTATTTCATTGATAGATTTGATTTTGCTATAAAATTCAAGATTTAAGTTCTGTTCTTGCAGTTACCTGGTTTTTGTATCACTGCGGGTGGTTTTAGCTACAGATTGATTTTTTTTTTTGGGTACAAATTCACAATGTCTAACAGCTCATGTTCTAATTGTTTTCTCATTAATTAACAGCACTGCTTCTTAAGACAAAGTGACCTTTGTCTAATCTACAAGCTGTCTGCTGTGACCATTAGTTTTTTCTGGTTTCATGCCATCAAATGGCATTTTTGTGAAGATGAAATGCCGACATTATAAACTCTGTGACATTTGCACCAATTCTTGGGGAGCTGTGGCTAATTAGTCATACAAAATTGGAACTATTGCCTTTATTCAGAATATTAACATAATCAATTCATAGCTATTTTTGCTCCTTTGCTGTTGTGTGTAAACTTAAAGTGGCAGAGGGCTAGCAGACCAGCATGTCTCCTCACGGAACCCCTGTCGGGAAAGGATTTGGGTTGCAGACTGAGTCATAAATTGCAAAGAAAGGTATCACTTAAAAGGGCTGCAGTTATAGTTCTTTTGTAATTTGGAAGATCCTGCTAGTATAATACGTATTAAGGGACTGAGATTAATCCGGATCTAGAGATGGCTCCACACTTGAGTTGGAGTGTAGAAATAACTGTACAGAAGTAAGTCCTTTTTTGGATTTTTGTCTCTTTGAAGAACAGAAGAACGCCCTAAACCCATGTTCACGAATCCTTTGTTAAAGGCCATCATATGCCATCATCAGCCCAGGTTGCTTTCATATCTCTCCTTAATTTTTAGGATGGTATATTAACTATTAGGGTGTTGGAAGAGAATTTGAGGTAATGAATGTTTTTGCTAAGGGGATGGATTGGATCTGAAGACACCCCAAGTTCATGACCTTCAGAGCCACACTCCTATCAGTGTTGTGAGAGGGTGGGAGAATTCTATGAAGGTGCTTTGGACACTGAGTGGGGATGGGCACAAGGGGGCACAGAAATAGAAGTGGGGTGAGGATGGGGAGACCAGAACAAGGTGTGGGTGGGCATCGAGGCTTCCTTCCCTTGGAAACGGCGACCTAGAGGGCTCTGCAAGCTGGCATCTGGGGCCAGCCCGGGGACTGGAAGGCTTGGGAAGACTCCGACAGATGCATTCATCTCAGGAGCACCAGGACAGTCCAGTCCCTCCTGAGGACACCCCTGTTCTGCTTGGTTGATTCTTGAAATTTCTCTAGGAATAATTAATCATTTCAAGTTTTTCACACCTGTTAAACTATAGCTCTCCCTCTGAAAAGTAATTCAGTTAGCCACATTTATATGCAAAGATCATTTATCCCAGAAATTTCCCAAAAGACACAGGGAAAGGAGCACTTTGAAAATGTCCCAAATGACTGATTTATGCTCTGTTCCCAAAGAAGGACCAGGGACAGGCTTTCATCAGGTGCTGGGGGCACGGCTTGAGAGCACATGGCCCAGGGCAGGAAGTGGGTGCCCCTGGGGGCGGAGAAGTGCGGCATTACTGGTCAGCAACAGAGGATGCTCATGGTGTCCCCTCCCCCACCCAGGCCAGCTCAGCCTAGCAGTGGTCCTGTGCATCCTAGTTGCCAGACAGGATCCGTGATGAGGGCTTTCGCCTGCCTGCAGTGGCTTAAGACACTTAGGGGTGGGCTGGCTGCTGTCAAGTGCTGCAGGCCTGCCTGGTATCAGGGGGCCACCAGGTGACTCCTTCTGTGTTCATGTTCTGTGTTCTCAAAGTCATATCTACATCAGGGCCCAGAATGGCTTAGGCCTTCCCCTCCTCCTGCCCCAAGGGGGTGGGGGACTCTCGGGGACAGAGCCCCAGCAGCACTGTCTGCTGAGGCACCCAAGTTGGTAGTGCGCACAGTGGGGCTCACCTCACATTCTCCTCTTCCCTCCACTGACACAGAGGGCAGGCTCACTGAGTTCTGATTGGAGCCCCACCCCAAACCAAATTACACCTTAAATAGTTTGAAGTTTCTATATGGGTGTGTCTGCATGCAGCCACTTGTGTATGTAGCAGGGACCAGAACTCTGAAACATGCTAGAAAAATTGAAAATAGTTTGTCATACCTTGAACTGAACCCAGATACTCATTCCCCTATGATTTTGCCAAATAATCATAAATGAACCAGTTCAGCTTGGAATTGGAGCTCAAAGCCCTGAATCAGAATAAAATGGGAACATTGAGAGAGTCCAAAATGGGTGAAATCCACCCAATTGTTTCTTTGATTCAAATTTGCTAATTTGTCAATTTCTCATTGTCCTGTAGGCTTTTATTTCTCTTAAGAACTATATGAGCATGCCCCAAACAATATGAGTAACAATTCTAAGTTTTTATTTCTGGCTATCAGAAATAAAATCAGGCAGTTCTATTAATTTTATAATAAAATATACAAGGGCAATAGGTTTTTCTTGCTTATAAAAATTTAAAATAGTTATAAAAGCTTAAATAAAATGCTTTAAAACAAACAAATAATGTATTCAATCAAGAAATATTCCTGGCCTTAAGAAATTGGTGCATGTCAGCCAAGCTGGCTATAAAGCAAATCTTATCTTCTTCTGTTCACATTTCCCTTGTGGGTTTGTCACACCCGTGAGAAAACAAGAGCTAGGACAGTGTAATGGGCTGAATGTTTTCTTTCCTCTGAAATCCACGTGTCCAGGCCCTGAGGCCCAGTGTGGTGGTATTGGGAGGCGGGGCCTTAGGGAGGTGAACGGGTTTAGCTGAGGTCATGAGGGTGGGGCCCCGTGACAGGATTAGTGTCCTTACACGGAAAGGGTGAGAACCCACAGCTCTCTTGCTCTCTCTTCCACCACGTGGGGCCACAGTGAGAAGGTACCAACCACAAGCTGGGAAGAGGAACAGGGAACGGATCGGCGTCACCTGGAACTTGGACTTGTAACTTCCAGGACTGGGAGATGTAAACACCTGTTGTTTAAGCCAGCCGGACTGCAGTATTTTGTTATAATAGCCTGAGTCGATGAAAACAGAACGCTTTTGTGCTACAGAGGCGAAGAGTCAAGTCAGGGCCTGCTCTCGAGAACTTTGAGAACTTTTCACTTCTATACTTGGGAGTTTCCATTTCTGCTCTTGCAGCTGTTCTTGCTTGGAGCAAACACATTGCTCTTACACTGAGAGATCCCTTGACTTTCAGAAAACCTGCCCCTTCCCCATTCCTGTAGAGGATTTGCATTGTTTAGTGTAACTAACTGCTCTGCAACATTTACTGCACTTATAAGGTGTTCCATTTGTCACGAATTCACTTTACAAACGTATACTGAATACCAGCTCCGTGCAGGAGGCAAAGATGAGCAGTGTGTCTACCGCAAGGAGTTTATAATCTGTCAGGGGTGACGCGGTCTGCCGGAGCACAATGCGCTGCAAATGCCGTCTGAGCAGCGAGTCCCTGGGAAACTCCTCCCCGTTGTTTCAACTCCTCTAACCCCGCAGGCCCTCACTGAGCCTTGGTTGAAGTTTCTTCCAGTTCAAAACTTCAGATTCAGCAGAAACTAATTAGCACACTGCTTCATCAATCCATTAAATCAAAATTCTGAAAGCAAGCTAGCTAGAAGTAGAAGAATTGGAATAAGTTAATTGGCCTGTGATTTTTTTCTAACCTGCCTATTCAGCATTACTGACACTAATTGCAGCTGGAGAGTGAGTGGCTTCTCGCTGCAAGACGTCCTGGTGTCGGTGGGCTTATTTTGATTAATCTAAGCCAACAGGCAGAAACGGTAATCACCCAACGCCACTGCTATGACTTATGGCACCGAACAATTTTGTTTTCATCTGGGGTCCTCTGATGATAGCTCTTCTCTTTTTACTATTTTACTAGAAATGATAGGATTTTTCACCACTGGTTAAGAAAGGTTCTTGAGACAGGCTGGGGAAAAAAAAAGAAAGAGAGGGACAGTTTACTCCTTTTATCTGAGCCTGTTTTAGGCAGAATCCCCAAATATTTTGGTTTTTGGAAGAAATGGAGCTTCAGGGTGGGGCCAAAGCAGCCCCTGAAGGTTGAGCAGAAGCAGCTGGTGTTTTATTTACTCAGTAATGAGGAAGGCAGGGGGTCTGTTGAAGGACGGGTGGAGTTCTGAGAACCTCAGTCATTGAGTTTTCCAGTGGGGAGACCCTCTGCTTGCCGGCAGACTGGCAGCAGTGGGCACAACGTGGTAGAAACAGAAGCCTTTGGGGCCACGGCGTTCAGAGGTGGAGTCCGGCAGAAGAAAGCAAGATATTATAAGACATTAACTTGCGTTTTTTCCATGTCCATAAACTATAGACTGCATTGCAGGCCTCCATGTGCCAGTGGAGAAATCCCCGTGCCTTTCTGGGTCATCTGGCCCACCCTCCTTCTAGGCGTCCTGACAGAACAGGAGCCATTTTGATTTAAAATAGTCTTAGCTGCCTTCTCTCCTACCCATGAGAACTGTTTTCCCTTATAAGCATTGAAGTGCATTTTGTCACTGAAGATCGTGCATTCTCCCCATTACCAGCTATGAGCTGTCGCTGTTGGTGCATGTGAGCTGTCGCTGTTGGTGCATGTCTGTGGCTCCCAGGGCGGGGTCCTTCGTGAGCACCCGGGGCGGGGGGGGGGGTAGTGGGCACCTCTCTCTGTGCGGGTTGCATGCGCTCTAGGGCACACGCTTGTATGTGCACTTGCACAAAATCTTTTAGAACTGATATTGGGACTCAGCCAACCAGTTTCACGCAGAAGAAAAGGAGACACAAAAATCTAAGAATGAAAATCTACAGGAGACACTATTAATGTCACCCATTATCCACATCTGCCAGACGACCTCCACTAGGGGTGGCTTCCATCTTCAGGATGAAATGCATCACTTGGACTAATTTGGAAAGTCACTCAGTGTGGGAGGAACCAATCTGTCATAGTAACTGAGACCCTGCTCTGCTCTCCTGCCCTTCTGCTGGGCTGTAGGCTGTGTGCCTGCTGCACCCCAGGACGCCTGGCTGGGGACCACGGGAGTAGTATCAGGGGATATGAGAGGAGTGATTCATAGGTCTTGCTGGTTAGCAATACGGCCGGCCTCCCATACACAGTCAGAGGCCAAAGCTGTGGCAATGCAGACTCAGACACTGACTTTACAGTGTGTTAACAAAAAGGGGGTGCCAAGCTCAAACAACCGTGCCTTCAGAAGTAAGACTCTGTCCTGGAAAGCATACTCCCCCACGCCTGTCCCCCCGCCAGCCCAAAGCAGCACAGCATGCTCAGGTCACTGTAAAGGGACAGAGCAGGGGCAGTCTGGCCTTTTGCAGAATCTAGACAAAAGAAGTCCTGGAGCAGGTGTGCTTGCGTCAAGGGGGCCGGAGGAGCTGGGTGGGGGCGAGGGAGAAGGAAGCCCCAAAGGTGGGTTCTCCTGCTGGAGCAAGGAGAGCCCTGGGGAGCTGTGCTGGCTGGAAGGGAGACGGCTCTCTCCTCTCTCGCACCTGTGCCCCTCCTCCGCCCTTGCTTGCCTCCCAGGTCAGTCCAGGAAGCCTCCAGGGAGGCGATGCTGGCAGGCCTGCCTCCGGGCAGCCTGATGCACAGTGGCCATGTCCAGTCATGGCCTCTGCTCATGGCCAAAGGCCCCTACGGTGGCTCTGCAGGGGTGTTCGCCAGGGGGACTTCCCTGCTGCCCCCCACCCCCACCTTCCAGCCCCGCAGCTTCACAGGCAGGGGACAGAATTGGATCATGGCAAGGGTGTCACCGGACCCTGCCCATCAGAGTATCTAAGAGTCACTGAAGAGTTTTCAAAGACTAGCTGTACATACCCCGAACTGGTATCTTATCCGAGCCTCTGAAGTGGTTATACTGCTGAAAGTCCCCACTTTTTACAGCCTCTTTCATCACTTCACTCTGCTTGTTTGCACAGTAAACACGGGCTCACTGGAAGCCTGTCTTCTTCAAGAGCACAAATACAATTCATCACTTCCCTTCAGACTCCCCTAATTCAGGATTTGTGATAATTCTGCTAGAGTTAGGGTAACACTTTTTCTTGTGCCATTTATTAAAAGCGGATTTACTAGGCGAACGGAGAACAGATTAGGAGAGGACAAGTCGGAAGGGTTAACATATTTAAGAGGAAGCAATTTTCAAGATCCTTAATAGCACTTGTTCACATTTAAACAATTAATGGAATAATTACAACCAAGCCACCTCATTCATTAAAGAAAACCCAGCAGGATCTTTATTTGGCAACACTTTGTTAGCAGAGATTCCCGAAGTATCAACTCAGTGCAAAACTGGTAAGTAATATGCCTTCTCCCAAATTTTGATCATCCCCTTTCGATCATCTGAAATGTGTCCCAGACACTGAGGGAATCATTCCGATAAGCTGTAGCTCGCTGCAAGCATGACAGGTGGTTCAGAAGAAGGGTCTCTAGCCGACCCACGGGCTTGCACCCATGCCTACCGTCCTGTCTCTGCGGGCCCTTGCTCGGCGCTTGTGTGCTCTCTTCTGTCCCTTTGTACCCCCGGTGACCTGCCCCAGGAGATGGGCCTGCTTGCCCCTATCTCCCTGATACGAGCCCCTGGATTCCCAGTACCCCGGCTCCCCTTCCAGGGAAGCAGGGTCGCCACCACAATGACCTGCTCAGGTCACTGTCTAACACCACAATCATTAATTTGGTCATGGAAGGAAGCTCAGGAAGCACAGAAAATGGGGATTCTGCCACGCTTCAGTAGCGGTGTGGCGGACAGCAGCGGTTAGCAGCAGGGAGGGTCCTGCCACTTACTAGCGTGTGACTCTGGGCAATGTAACCTCACTGTGCCACCTTTTTCTATAAAATGGGGATAAAAATTCCTCTTTCATAGGGTTGTTACCAGGGTTTAAATGACTTAATGTTTGAATAGTGCTTAGGACAATGCCTGACACATAGAAACCACTTTATAACCGCTAAATAAAATAAATCCACTCATTCAGTAGTTATCACATGCTCACTGTACGCCAGGCCCATTTCTAGGTGCTGAAGATACAGAAGTGAACAGTCAAAAATTCCTGCCCCGTTGCTGCTCCCAGCGAGGGAGGCAGATAATAAACCTAACAAAGAAATACAATTTACAGAACACCACAAGGTCAGTGCTATGGAGAGGAATGGGGGAGGGGGGGTGGGAGAGGCCGACTGAACAGACCAGAAGGTGAGGAAGCTGGCTGGCTAAGCAGGTAACTGATGGGAGAGGCTTTGAGGCAGAGGGATCGGTTGGTGCAAAATACTGGAGGTGTGGATGAAGCACAAGGTGACAGGGTGGCTGAACTAGGTCGGGTGAGGGCAGAGGAGCAGGAGGGGGGACACATGGGAATGGACTGTCTTTCAGGGTCATTGTAAGGGGATCTTCTGGGTTATTGTAAGAACTTTGACTTCGACCCTGAGAGAAATGGGGAGTGTGGTTGGCTCAGCTTGCATTCTCTGTCTCCCTCCCCAACGCTGCTCGGCTCACTCACCAGGAACTGGTAAGGCTGGGAGATCTCTCTGAGAGGAAATGGGCACCCACAGGCCATCTGGGAAGCAGGGCATGGAAACGGGGCCAGGAGCCCCACGTATGTCTGTTCCAGCCAGGAGGACAGGCCTGAGACTCCAGCTGAGCAAAAGCCTCTCCCTGACACTTGCTAAGGCAGAAGCGTGGGGCTGCGGGTATACTACACGGTATCCTCCTTAGATGATTTCCCTGAATTACCAGAACCATCAAGCAGATGCTGTTCTGCCCACTGCCAAGGGCCAACCCACAGGGCCTCACTCCTCGGCTCCACTGGGGCCCTGGCCTGACAAGCTTCTGGAGTTCCGCTCTGAGGAGATGCCAACTAATACTAGCTTTGAATATCACCTATTGGCAGTAAAGAAAACCAGCAGAAACAGAAAGAATCATTGTATATTTGACTTTTATGTATGTTCCAAGATAAATTTAAATGGAAATTCAGAACACTTAAAAGGTTTTTATTTATAAGTTTGTAAGATATAAAACTCTACAACACTTGCTCACCCTGCTCAGCTTAAATTCTTCTTGCTGGGCATTGAGAGCATTGATTATGTTGCAGCTGTTGAGGTAAAACTGCCATCTTTTTCTACAAACTTGGTAAGTCTGGCCCAGAAGTCTCTGGGATAGTATGAAGATACTATCACTCTTCAGTCTTCCCACAGCTAAGCCAAGCTTGGGGAGAAGGGATCTCAAGTTTCCCTTATTTTCTGACTTTAGGGGTGCATGCAAAGGAGTGAGTGTAAAGTGCAAATATTATTAAAGAGGTTAGGGACAAAATAGGACTATCTTCCTCCTAGCTTTCAACCAAATGTTGAGTGTTCACGATGTTAAGAAAAGCAAATGGCTTATAATTGATGTTATTCCATGAATGTGGAAATCACTGTGTTGAGGAGACTGTTTTTAGCAGTGCTGAGCTGCGGCGACGAAACTGGGCACTCCGGGTTTGACTCCGAAACTCTTGACATCTTAGCGTCCTCAGGACGGGACAGGATTCATGCAAGGGGAGTGCGGTTACTGGCTTTGTTGATTTTTTTTTTGTCTGTTGGAAAGAGAACCTACTTGAAGAATGCTTTTGTTCATCTGAAAAGTGAGTCTTATAAAAGTGGATAGTCACTAGAGTGGTTAGAAATTTCCATCTTATAATTAAAAAAAAGTTGTTGACTGTCAACAGAAACATAAAAATGAATTCTGAAGGAGCAAAACAGCAGCAGACTCACAGAACCCAAGAATGGACTAATAGTTACCAAAGGGAAAGGGACTGGGGAGGATGGGTGGGTAGGGAGGGATAAGGGGGGGAGAAGTAGGGGGGTATTAAGATTAGCATGTATAGTGCGTGGGGGGCATGGGGAGGGCTGTGCAACACAGAGAAGACAAGTAGTGATTCTATAGCATCTTAGTACGCTGATGGACAGTGACTGTAATGGGGTTTGTGTGTGGGGACTTGGTAATGGGGGGAGTCTAGTAAACATAATGTTCCTCATGTAATTGTAGATTAATGATACCAAAATAAAAAAAATAAAAAAATGAATTCTGGCTCTGTGTAGGGTCAAATCACACTGAGATTTTATTTCACCTTCTATATTTCTGAGTATTACTGAGTCAAGAGAAAAAGCCATCCCTCATTTCAGATAGATTTTTCTTGGAGATTTTCCAAGCAATTAATTCTTCTTTTCCTAGATTTCCTGCT
This sequence comes from Manis pentadactyla, assembly GCF_030020395.1. Taxonomy (NCBI): domain Eukaryota; kingdom Metazoa; phylum Chordata; class Mammalia; order Pholidota; family Manidae; genus Manis; species Manis pentadactyla. Next base: position 7,510,682 of record NC_080034.1, read on the forward strand.
CCCACTCCTGAAAATCCCAAACTTTGATTTTTTATCTTCAGCTCTCACTTGACATATCAAGGGAAGTATACATATGCAGGTAACCTAAAGTTTTTTATAAAAAATTAATTACCTTCTTTGGAAGTAATTCTGTCTTAGTGACTCAGATGTGCGTGGCAACGACTGACCTCATACTCCTCTGCTGCTCAGGTATAAAGGCTCAGATATTACTTATGTCACTAAGGCTAAGGGCTGACTTTTTACAGTTTAGGCAAATGGTTTGCAGGGGGTAGGACATTGCTTAGGATGTGTTAGGAGGCAATTTTTGTTCATCCAATAATTGTTGGAAAGAGAACTTCCGAGCATTGGAAATCTAGCATTGAGAGGACGCTAGATCCCTGCAAAGCACGGACCCCACAGGACCTTGGACATGTATGTAGGTGGGAGAGACGAAGCCTTCCAAGGTGCTCTGTTTCTTGGAGAATTCCATCCCTCCATCTGATGTATAAATGGGCAGCAAGTGATTGCAACCACCCTAAAGCTTCACGGTTTTTTATCCTAGACTGAGGTTTAAGAACAGTTCTCAGTGAGCCCTTTTTAATTTTTTTGGCTTTAAAAAATTGATTAATTTTGCTGGGTCCTCAGTGCAGTACAGATCCATACCCTCTTCGAAGGAAGAAGGCTTGAACCCATAGTGTTGCTCCCGCCACCCGGGACGCCCCGGACCTTACATGCAGCCGCTGTAAGCAGCACTCTCGCCTGGTAAGTGCCGGCATTGGCGGTGGAAGCCACATCCTGGGAGGGCAGCCAATGAAATGCCTCAGGTCTATACCTTAACAGAAGGGATGCCTGGCATCAGGTGTCTAGGGGCATGACATGAAGAAGAGGAGTGTTAACACGGGGCTCATCTCAGGGAGCGGCCCCCAGCCTCCATCTCTCAGGGTCCATTTCCCCTATGCACCCAAACACCTACATCTCCAAAGCGAGACTGCCGTACCTCCTGGGCTCTAGACAGGGATTTCTGATAGCCCCTGATGGTCCCCAACTGAATGAGATGCAATGTATTCAAAACCTGCCTGTCCTTCCTCTGAACTGTTGAGCGCCCGGTGACCCCAGACTTGGGAATGGCATCACCATCTGACCACACCCCAGAGTCGGGAAGCTCAGGCACCCTCATCTCCTGCCTCTCACCCCAAACACCACCACTTGTTTGCTCAGTCTCAGAAATGTCCCCTGAATCCACCTTTCCTTTCGGTGCCCAGGCTTCTGTGGCAGCTGGTGCCCCTTGTAGTCCAGACGGCCCAGGGCCGTGCAGCAGACTGCAGTCTTTCCTGCCCCCACTCCTCCTTCTCTGCCCCAGCTGTCCTCCAGGGGGCACTCGGAACTGTCTTTCTCAAAACCAAATCCGAACTTCATCGTGCTACTTAAGACCTTCTGATTTCCATCATGGCATGAGATTCAAATGACCTTACTTTAGAAAAAACTGGGTTCTTCTCACTGGTTCCAACCTTCCTTTGAGCCTCTGTTTGTCTCCCTGACTCCCTAAATCCTAGCCAGAGTGGCCCAGACCTTTGTGGCTGTAGACCAGCTCAAATGCCCTGAAAGGCTCCCCCAGCTTCCAGTGGGGAAGTCGTTGCTTCCTCCATTGTAACTAGTTATTCATGTCAACATTTCCCTTATCCCATCATGTTTATGGGTGACTTCACGGCTGAGTTTACTTACTTCTCATTCTCACACTCATTTTTGGTTCTCTCTCATTCCAGGTAAGAAATTGGTTCTTTTAATTCAGGAGATTATTTGGAGTTTGACTTTAGGTTGAAAACAGAAGACAGAATAATCCAAGTGAGATTAGGGAGGAGGATGAGCAGAGAGCCTAGAACATAATAAGTACTTAAGAAATGCTTGCTTAATGCAAAATATGTGTCAAAAGTGAAATATAAACGATGCATTAGGTGAGGTCTGAGGAGGGAGTGGTGACTGCATCTTAGTTTGGTCAGCTCAGCTGCTCTAAACTGTTACCCCAGGAAGCTGTTTGGAGACATTAGTCCCTATTTCTTTCGCTTCTAATGATCATTAGTGAATGACTAAGTCATTGCTTAATGATTTTTAAATTAAAATACGTTAGTGTTGAGTAACTGACTAGGTTGTTGCAGTAATTATTTCCTGTTATAGGATCCCATTCATTTCTAGTGTTGGTGACAGACTCATATCATACTCTGGTGCTTTATGCTAATGATCAGTCCACTCTGGCATTAGGTAAGAGCATTGGCTTTAATAACATAAATACTTGGTTATCCCAGATTCAGATTCTGAAGGGTAATTGAAACTCATCACACAATGAGGAAGACTGGAAAAAAGAGGCAAAAGTTAACAAATCATAATTTTCTTTTAGATTCTGAAAGTTGTATTCTACATGACTTAATTATACTTGTCTTTATAGATATTCCAAAGGAGTGAAAACTTGTTTTTAGAGCTTCATACAATCAAAAGGTGAATTGAAACCAGGGTATTTTAATGTTGCAAATACATGAGAAAAAAAGAAAATAGTGCTAGATGCTTTGAGACAACAAAATAGGGTTACATGGGGAGAATAACTGCTAGCTTCTTCAGATTGGATGGCCAGGTCATTTAGTTTCCCCATGTTTATTGAGCATCTTCTACATGTGAGGCAGTATGGTGCATACTAGGAGATGCAAAGACTGCTAACATACAGTCTCTATTCTTATGTTGCTTTCAGTCTCGCAGAAAAAACATCTCTGGAAATCAGCAATCATCCTGGAGTGGCCTGCATACTACCACAGGCCACCGCTGCTACAGACCCGCTGAACTGTACTGGACCCCAGAACACAGAGGAAGGGGACGTAACAACTCCCGGAGAGTCAGGGAGAGCTTCCAGGAAGGGCGCACAGGAGCTGACACTTAAATGAATAGCGATTGCCAATGTGGTGAAGAGAAGTGGTGGGAATGGGCTTTTCAAATAAAAGAAATGCATTTGTAAAGGCACAGAGGCGGCGTGCATGGGAAATATGAGTGGTTTAGTATTGGGGGAGTGCAGAATGGAACTGTGAGTGTGCGCGTGCGTGTAACAGGATAGACCAGAGACAAGTGAGGAGCCTGTGCGTGGCAAAGTACAGGATTAGATCTTTTAGTTCTGAAAATTATTTGGAGTTTTACTTCAGGTTAAAAACAGGAAAAGACAGAACAATCCAAATGTTACAGGTTTTACATACTGAGAAGATGTCAAAATACTTAGAGTTTAATAAAGTGAAAAATGAAGTTTACAATGATTAAATCAAAGCTTCTTAGATGGTAAATAAAATATTCTCAAGTTGATTTATTTTAAGTCTTAAAATTTGTTTCTACCTGAGGGAACATTATTTTTCTCTTGGAACTGCATAAAAGTTTCCTTTATTAAAATTTAGGCTAATTTTATAAATTTGGACTTTTGATGAGCAGGCTTGTAAGGCTGAAAATCTCTTTAACGTGGCTTGATGAGGGGAGAGTCGGAGAGTCAGAGGCTCCGACCCATCACCTGACTGAGGTTTTATCCTTCTGCTCGATTTGACCTAAGATCCCGGCGTTGTACCACTGATGCTTCTCCCTAGAAAGGCCCGTGCTGCCAAGCCGAAGGCACTGTGTGCTTCCGAGTGGGCCGAATGGGAAACCTTGCACCCGTCCACCCACTGGCTTTCCTGCCACAGCGCAGCACACACATTGCTGGAAGGCCAGCTTTTAGGCAAGATTGTTCACTAGACAGAATAGGGCTTACGATACAGAGTCAGGGGGCACCACTCTACACCTATGGAGCTTCTGAACAGAAATCTAACGAAAACCACCACCCTCATAGAGATGTTAGTACAGCTAAGACGGTATGTCAAATTCCAACAAGGAAATGCTGCTGTAATCCTGGCCTTCGTCTGCACCAACGTGAAGAGAGCTTGAGGGAGGGGGACGTGGGGAGGGGTGCAGGCTGCTGGGTTATGGGGACTGGGGTCCCGCATCACATGTCATGGGTAGAGAGAGAGAAGTTCCGGCTTTGCACAGAAGGTGGTGATGCTTAAGATCCCCTTCAGTTTGTGCCTTTTGTCTAGATCGGGGAGAATTGCCTTATAAGCACTTCCAAGGCAGAGCACATGTACATAAAGAGGATGTGGGCTCTGCACTCCTCCAGCCGCGCTCTGTTCAGCTAGGCTGACATGCTTCATGCCCAGCTGCTGTTGTTTGGGAAAAATCGCCTTTAACTTCCATGTTACATGGATGTCATTACCCTATTTACAACTGCATACAAGGTGAGTTGCATTGTGGAAACACAAAGAAAGAGAATGGACTGCATATGCATCATACTCCAAGTCCTCTGCCTGATTTTGCTAGAGAAACAATTTTAGAATCACCCCCGACAGGGATGGGGACCATGAGTGCCTCTGCACGGCTGCAGGGCAACGTGTGCGAGGCGTCTGGCCCACAGCGCCCCTGGGAGGCGCTAGTGAATGCTGGGGGAGTGCGTAAATAAATGAGTGAGTCAGTGAGCGGCTCCAGGTGAGAGAAAATATTCTTCAGTCTGTAGAGGTGACTCAAGGATGCGTCTGTCTTCACAGCACTGGGTCTCTGAATGGCCCAGCTTCTGACCCCTAGTCCAGGACTCTCCATAGCTCTTTCCCAGCATCTATAAACAGACAAGCTCCCACCCTGGTCACAAAGCCCCCTTCCCTCAGCCGGTCAAATGCCTGTCCCTGCTGGGCTGGAAGGGCCCAGGCCCTAAGCATGCAGTCCTCTCCGCTGCAGACCTCCGGTCAGAACCAGAAAGCGACTCAGGGAAGAGCTGGTGGAGGGCAGCCACGGGGTGGCTAAGTGGGGCACAAAGCCCTCCACATGGACAGGTGTGGGGCCAACTCCCAGGTTCTATCATTATAATTGTGGAGTCAAATAGGCAGGAATGCTCACCACCCCTCTTCACGTCTTCACAACACCCTCCAATTGTGCTGGAATTTCTCTTTCTTTTAAAATTGCATTTGATGTCCAGTTGCCCTTGATTTCAGCTAATTTAAAAAAGAATGTTTGGGAGAGTCAGGGGTGGAGAGGGACAGACAGAGGGGGTCCTCCCTCCTGCCCGCACTCCAGCGGAGGGCTCCTCGCCTTCCTGCTCCCGGCCTCCAGGGGGGTGGTTTAGATCGAACGTTCGCATTTCTTTGCTGAGGCTCTTCTGCAGGTTATTCTGTGAGCAGCTTTCCAGGTTTTCCCAGGAGGCTGAGATCCAGGGGCCCTGAACCTCCCAGTCTTCAGCGAGCCCAGGCTGGAGGGCCTGTCGTGCCTGCGGTCTCTCTCTTGTTCTTCATTTTCCAGTAATGTCCTGTGGGCTCCCTGTGATTTATGGCTCTGGAGGAAGCCAGGTCTGCACCGTTCACTGCAGCCAGCCTGTAGTGGTGCTTGTCAGGCGGCCATGCACAGCTTGGAAACCTTTTCTCTAACCTGCTTTGCACAAGTGTGACGAGCCTCCTCCCCTTAATTGTGACCCCCGATGTGTGGGGGGTGGAAGGGGGTGCCCCAGGGTGAGTGCCAGCCCAGTAGTCAATATATGAGTGTGATTAGTAGACACTGATATTGAAAACAGTTTTTGATAATCTTATGTTGTAATTTTCATGAGAAATAGATGACTTGAGATAGGTTTATTTGCTCATATGCATGTATCTTAAACTGGGAATTAAAAAAATGACAAGTTCACCCATTTTCTCTCATCTCCTCATTTCACCAGTTGTCCTCTGTAAACCCATGATGTCAAAGCTTTTTATTTTTCCTGGAGTCAGTCAGAGGTTGGAGACAAGGGGATGCTTTAGATGCTCCGATGTCAGGGCGATGTGTCTGTCTTTTACCTGTGGGACTCCAGCCCACAGAGCCTGCAATGTAGGAAGCACTTCATACATATTTGAGTTAAAACTGCGGAAAATTAGAGGCTGGGCCTGGAGAAATTAAGAGGGGGCTACACAGGACCCAGGGAAATATCTAGAAGTCTGTGGAAATCCACAGGATCTGACACCACCCAGGAAATCCAGAGCTGGGCTACAGGGGTCAGAGCAGATGTGGAACTAAACCAGAGGGGCAGTCAGGAGACGGGGGGGGGGCAAGTGAGAACCACAGGCAGAGAGCACAGCACCTGAAGGGGGCAGGGGGCAGGCAATCTGGAGCCAGGCAGCGTGCACGGGGCACACGGCCTCCCTTCCGAGGGGAGAAACCCTCTCCAGACTGGGTGAGGCACCGGCCGGTGACACAGGATCGCCAGCTCTGGCCGGGCTGCGGGGCTGTCTGTCTTGCTCAGGTTGGTCCCTCCCTCTGCTTTGCCTAGGGCTCCATCATGTCTTCCATGAGGGGCTTCGCTGGCTTTCTGGTGGCTTCAGTCCTATGGCTCCCCTGCTCCAGCCCATTCTCAAGTCAGACACTGCATCTTGCTTTAATTTTGGTGCCATATCCATGATAGTGTGAACGTTTCAATATTAATGTTGTGCATTTAAACAGTTGGTCATCTTCTTTCACCAAATACTCATTGATCATTTGCCACCAGAAACCACTGTATGAAGTGGTGTCACTGAATCAGATTTGGATCCTATTCTCAAGAAATCTGCAGGCCCACTGACGCCTCATTCCCGCCCCCCCCTCCCCCAGGCCCCCCCTCAGCATTCTGGTCTCACCCGCCCCCCTCGGCTCAGCAGCAGTGCTCCCCCGACTCCCCAAGGGCTTTCGTCCTTGAGGCCCCACCTGCCTGGAATGTTCTTCCCCTGGGTCCCTGCATGGCTAGTTGCCTCACCTACCCGGGGTCTCTGCTCTAATGCTACCCTTTCAACATGCCACCTAAAGACCCCTTCATCTTCTATTCTCTTTTCCTGCTTTTCTTTTTATGTGTAACCCTTAAAACATTGACTTGCTAATTTGTTTCCTATGTCTTCCCCAGAAGCATGTGAATTCTACAAGGACATTTTGCCTATTTTGCTCACTGCTGTATCCTCAGTCCCTAAAGAATGCCTCGCTGCATATTGTTAGTACATGAATGAGGGAGGAGAGACGGTTTCAAGTAGCCAGTGCTGAGGGAAGCCAGAGGGACCAGGCAGTTTACTCCAGGAAGAGAGAGGTGTCCGACCCAGGTTTCCAGCGGTGGGAATGATTCAAGCCTGGAAAGTGAGGGAGGGCGTTCTTCCTCCTATTGCCAACCATCTTGGACTCTGTTTTTCTCAGCAACCCTCTGATTCACGCTGCCGGGCTTCGCCTCCCTCTCTTAGCTGAATATACTTCTGCGGAGCGCGAAAGGCCACAGGAGGTCAGCCCACATGTGGGGACCTGGTCCCGGGTGGCTCACTGATAGATCCCAGGATGTCTGCTGCTGCTTGTCAAGACTTGAAGCCAAATTGTACACAGACTGCATGTCTTGGTTAGACACCGACGCTCGCAACAGAAATGTGGAAAGTGCTTTCCTTTCTTAACTGTAGATTGAGACATGGACATTTTCAGGCACAATTTCATTCTCTTTCACTTGAACAACGTTTCCCTCTAATATCTGAAATCATCCTCAGAGGGCAACTTACTTACTGTGTTATTATCTCTCAGTTAAGATTTGGAGCAGGTGTTAAACTATGCCTGCTTTTTCTTTTCCGTCATCAGCAGATTGATGAGGGTCATTAGTCTCCATGAATCATTTTAAAGTTTATTTGCATTTTCCTTGATGAAAGACAAGCAAAGGAAAATAACTGCAGTTTTCAATGTTTATTGGGATATTCCTACTACTTTCTGCAGGAAATTACAGGGATGTGATAAACATAAAGAAGCATCACTCATGTCTCATATCTGATTGCTTAATAGCTCATATTCTGTCAGCTCCATTACCAGCATAACATTTAATATCCTTGAATGGATTCTTCCCCTTACACTCTGTTATTCTCTCTAAGAATGTTTAATGCTGGAGCTTTAAAAGTAAAGATTTCATGTTGTCTTCTACATCAAACCCATATCAATTTATGCACAAACCTTTTTACTTTGCAAGGACTGGTAAGTGCATTTGTGGCTGATTCCCCGCTCTCTCCACTAACACTGATGGATGGGACGTGTCCACAACACCTCTAATTGTTCAATACCATGTTACGTGATGGATAGTTACATGGCAATTTAAAAAACCCCACATGCATCCATATTAGAAAACATGTAACAGATTAATTATGAAGTTATTAGCTTCCCACTGGGACTCTTCACTTTACAAAAGGATTCACTACAGATTTTCTTTAAATAGTAAGCTCCATTAGAGCATCTAAGTATAATCAGATCTGCTTAAATTGAATTTGTACACACTTCAGGAAATGGTAAACCTATGTTTGTTCTGCTGCATGAAGGAAAACCAGCAAATGAGCATATGCCCTGTTTAGAAGGGGCCAACACCCCGGTGGTGGGAGAGCCTGGATATCTGCCGTGCGTTGGAGTGCTTGTCCGGGTGCGGAGCACAGTCCAATTTGAACACAGCCAGCAGGCAGAGGAGCAAATACCCCGGGGCATTCTAACTGATAACGTCATTCCTTTTACAGTGTGAGTGGGCATTTATAAAAATGGCACCTTTGATGAAAATTTTGCAAATGGCACACATCACTTTTGTTAAGTGTAGAGGTCATCTATTTTCAATGTATTGAACAATCTACATTTAAAGGCCTACCATGAATACTTTAAAACTACTCTGGAAGGCATGAGGTTATCCAGTCAAGAGGAAATGCACTCTACATAGCATTGCTCTTTAGGGGGGATATGAAATGCTGAAACATACACGTATGCCTGCCCAGTGCTCTACACGGCGATGCAGACACTGAGAGAAGAGCTTCTAAAGCTGTGAGCGTTGCCATCAGATGCATTTACCAGAATCCACAACAATAAAAATCTGTTTCATTAGTCGACCAAAAATAAGGGGCCATTGGGAAGACACACCACACACACTGAACGCGTGCCCGAGTTGCCTTTAGTTAGAGGAACATGTTTGTGTAGAAAGCTGCCATAATTACAATTTTTGTGGTGAGAAAATGTGAATGTACTTGTTTCCTACTAGGAAAGTATGACATTTTTCTCAAATGTAGCATTTCTCAAATATTCCACAGTTCACTGTACTTGTGCTCCTATTAGGCTCCATTATATATGGAAGAGCCAGTGATTATAATAGTTGATAGTTCTCTCTGGGCTCAGCCCAGTTCTAAACGCTTGTATTTAACCAATCCCCACAACAACTTCAGGAGGCAGGCTATAGTATTATCCGGTTATAGCAGATGGGAGAACTGAGACCCAGAGAAGTAATTTCCCAAAGTCACACAGCTAAAAAGTGGTGGGAATGGAATCTGAATGCCTTGTGCCTGGCTCCAGCATCTACAGCAAGTTAAGTCTGTGCCAGTTTTGTGGAGAGAAACAGGGAAGCCAGAGTGTAGAGGGGTACCTTAGTTCACACAACTGAGAAAAATAAAAGAGCGAATTAACCCCGAGTTTGTGTGTCCCCATTTGGCTTATCCCCAAGGCCAGGAAGCGACACGTTTACAAGCAGCCCTGGGAGTGCAGTTCTGGGCCTCCCCTTGGGGTGGGGGATGGAGAACCAAAGGCTCCTCGGGGACCCCAGGAGGCGAGCAGGACCGAGTTCAAAGCAAAGGCCTGCCTCTGCTGTGCTGAGGCCAAGGAACCAGGCAGAGGAGTGTCACAGGGGCCGGGGAAGTTCGCCCAGGGGCCAATTTGCTTGCTGTGTACTCCTGTCTGAAGTGTGGGCATCCTCTACTTGCACAGAAATAGAATATAGGGAAATCTTTTAAAATGTTAAAGAAAAACACAAAGGGGACACAATCATGAAAAAAAATACATGTATGATTTGTATATAATTCTTCTAAATGTACTCCTCTGGTATGGCATTTGAGAGGAAAAGTGTACAAAAGTGACTTTATTGTGAATTTTTGCAAACATCTTTAAAGCCATTCCTATTACTATATGGATGGCAGCTCTTTAGATTATTTAAAGTGTTTGGAATCCCATAAAAAGACTTCTTTCATAACCAGGTCAAGAATCTAAGATGTTAGGTTGACATCCTCCAAATCTCTGAAATAGAAATTCAGCCATTGCTCGATTTCAGAATAGTCCAAAGAAACCCCTGGTATTAAAAGCCCAGAGCTTATGAGTATCTTGATTGTTAAAACTTCTTGAGCAGCAAACAACTGATTCCATATAGTAATAGGAATGGCTTTAAAGATGTTTGCAAGAATATATATAAACATCTTTAAAGCCATTCCTATTACTATATGGATGGCAGCTCTTTAGATCATTTTGGGAACTAAAAACACTGGTAGTCAGAATTGTGTTCTATGAACTTCGATTAGATGTTCAGATGATAGAGTCTGAAATAAGATGAACTGTCTCACACATACATTTTAAAAGAATAAATAAGAGATTCCTTAAGTCATTAAGATTTCTCTTGGCTTTTTCCAACATTTTACAACTGATTATACTTTTAAGATACACTATGTTAACTAATTGTGAAAAATAATTAACAATATATGCTTTTCCAATTTATTAACTACTAAGGAAGAAAAAGAAGAAAACAAAGCCTATACTTGAATATATATATTTTTTGTCTAAATAAAACATAGTTTTAGGAGAAAACACTGATGAGGAAAAACATCTGTAAAAGCTTAGCCCCACAACACAGTCTGCATCTATCTAGGTAGGTTTTAAAAATATGCTTTGGTGTAAAAACATACACCTTGACAATTTATGACAAGAGCACAAAAATAGGAGGCAAGGCACATCCTCTCCCGGTGGAAAGCTGAGCGCAGTGCCTTCCTGAGAACGTCAGCCTGCAGCGCCTGCCACACTTCCCTGCACAAAGGCCTCGTTTGGGTGGAGCGAATGCTTGCTGCTCTGCTAAGCAGAAACACCGTCCAGACCTCAAGACTGGGAGATCAAAGAGATGTGCAAATGGCCAACAGGTACATGAAAAGGTGCTCAGCCTCATGTCCCCTCAATCATCAGGGGAACACGAACTGACACCCCAGTGTGACATCAGCCCACACCTGTTAGCACGGCTGTCATCAAAAGACCAGCAATAACAAGTGGTTGGGGGGATGGTGGGCAAAAGGGAGCCCCTATGCACTGTGTGTGGGGGTGTAAACTGGTGCAACTACTGTGAAAAACAGCATGGAGGCTCTCCAAGACGTTAAAAATGGAACTACCGTGTGACCGAGCAATCCCACTTCTGGGTATATATCGGAAGGGAATGGAATCAGGATCCCAAAGAGAAATCCACAGCCCTGTGTTCATCGCAGTATTATTCACAGTGGCCAAGACACGGAAGTAACCTCAGCATCCACTGATGGCTGGACAAAGAAACTGTGGTATATGTAATGGAATACTGCTCAGCCATAAAAAGAAGGGAATCTTGCCATTTTTGATAACATGCATGGACCTCCTTGAGGGCATTTTGCTAAGTGAAATAAATCAGAGAAAGACAAATGCTGTATGATCTCAGTTATATGTGGAATCTAAAAAATAAAAAATCTGGAAATCATGGAAGCAGAGGAGATTGGTGGTTGTGGGGATGAGGGTGGGGGAAGTGGGTGACGGTGGTCAAAGGATAGAAGCTCCAGTTGTAAGACAGGTAAGACCTGAGGATCTAATGTGCAGTCTGATCATTGCAGTTAACAATACTGGATCATATGCTTGGAAGTTACTGAAAGAGTAAATCTTAAAATTCTCACCACACACACACAAATGCTAACTGTGAGATGGGTGAAGTGTTAACTAACTTTATTGTGTTAATCATTTTGGAAAATATACATATATAAAATTATCATATTAAACACTTTAAACTTACACAATTGTTATATGTCAATTATATATCAATAAAGCTGGGAAAAAAAAGACAGATGTCAGACATTTTATCTACTCAAATACAGTCTAATTGCTAAACTCTGATCAGTTGTTCACTGCTCAAGAAGTTTTAACAATCAAGATCCTCATAAGCTTTGGGCTTTTAATACCAGGGGTTTCTTTGGACTATTCTGAAATTGAGCAATGGCTGAATTTCTATTTCAGAGATTTGGAGGATGTCAACCTAACATGTTAGATTCTTGACCCGGTTATGAAAGAAGTCTTTTTATGGGATTCCAAACACTTGAAGTATTCATAATGTATATCATTGGTCATGCAGCAGATCCAGTCTTTCATACTCCTAGGTCTAAAAATCAGATTTATTTTTTCAATCTAGCATTTCCAGTTAGAGTTGTGTATAGGAACCTAGCAGCCAGCTGAGTTCAGACCTTGGGCTGAGGCCATTCACTGCTATCAAAGGGGTGCTGGGGCCAAAAGCCCACCTGCCACCCCGATGGAAACCTTGTAAACAGAACAGATCCCCAATGTGCTATTTGGTCTATCTGTTCTCTATCTTGGGTTTCAAAATAGTAGCCTTCACATTAGCAATGCACCACTGAGCACAATATGTATGAAAACAAATTGGGACAGATTTGTTTTGGGCTCAAAGATGATTTCTTCCTTCATGAGGACTGAGACCTGATGAAGTCTTGGTAACTTCAAGCACAAACTAGCCATTTGAAAGCACAGGTGGGACGAGTAGCTGCCCTCTGCTCAGGTTATATGAGTTGACATCTTTCAGTGTCCACCTTCAAGGTAAGAATAATTTTCTCATATTAAATGTTTATTGCTGTCCATAAGCAATCTCTATTTATCAGGGCACATAAGCCATCTTAATCCATCCTCTCTTTCTCTCTCTTGCTCTATAGTCTGCCAGGTTTTAGAAGTAAGTTAGTTATTATAGTTTATAGCTCATTCAGACAGTTAGTTCTAAGACTGTCAGCTCTCATATTGTTGGACTAAGTGAATGGGTCAAAACGGATGTAAATGAACTGCATTTCCAATCAGATGTGATTTGAGTGTACAGTGCTATAGTTTAGCTGTAATAGAAGGAAAAGAGATTAAAAGGCCCAGAATAATTCAGACTAAAATCTCTTGGGGTCTTTTTCCATTTTAAAATGAATTGAGCAGCTCAGTGTGGTTGAGGATTGACAGCATAATGGAAGCAGAGCCAACTGCCGGATTTCTCACCAGGTAACTGCATTAGCAGCAGAACTCTGAATTCCGTCTGTTGGTTGAAAAGAGCACGAAGGCGCCTTCTGTTTTCTTATGAGGTGCTATATTGTCAGAGCTCTTGGCCAATTATGCTTAATTACTGCCAAGTTGCAGTTATTGGAAAATGCTCTCTATCCTGTAACTTTTAGCAATACAATGACAGACCTTGTGGATATTGTCTTCTTATAATTTGTTTATTACCATAGATAAACCTAATTAAAACTGCTTCCAAGTATTCACCTCCATGTATGATGTCACTGTAACCCAAGATGTTGCTACATAACAGCAACACAATATTTCTCCGTGTCCTGAGGACGGAAGAGTGGTTAGAATGGTGGGCAAGTGTTCAGTGATCTTTGAAAGTTTTATACTTCACAGTAACCCTTTTTTTGTTAGATAGAACTTTTTGTGGGACAAAATGCATAGCACCAATATTACAGACAGTTCTTATATTGCATAAACTTTATGTACATTTTTGTTCATATGTTTCACTTACCAGAATCAAGAGGCAACTTGAGGCCAATTTTGTATGTTCAGGGATGGTGGAAAACACTGACAAAATCAAGCAACCAAAGACAAGGAGAAAACTGTAAAATAACAACAGAAAAGAGAAATCTGATAAGAACCTTGCCTTATCATGACAAACTTAATTTCTTGTTTCTAAGAATTAGCATTGTTTAAATATAAAATCCTGGAAGCGACTTGCCATTTTGAATATTGAAATATAATACATGGCACAGTACAGATGGGGGTTCTCGGCAATGCTCTCACTGAGAGAAAGGTTTCCTCTTTCTCTCTCTCTCACTCTGTGTGTGTGTGTGTTTCGCAGGCTGTATTTAAACGTCCATATCTAAGAACCTGTGACTTTCCCATACACTCCCTTCCCGAGCAGGGATCCTGAGGCAGGCCCAGCAAATGTGTCTCTGCTCTTCTACCCCGAGAACATGTGGGGTAGCCGGCTTCCTCCCGTAGAGGCAGTCTGCCCTGCGCTTGGCAGTGTCGGCCATCTCCCAGGTACTGTTCTAAGTGGCTTCGTTGCTCCTAAGCTGGTACTTAGCTGGCACGATGCCACTGGCTCATTTTCACAGTCTACTATTGCTCATGGATTCTCATTTGTCATTCCTTTATAGTAAGAATAGAAAAGGAAGGGACCGATTTCTTCTGCTCCCCATATTCTCTCCGTTTCCTCACAAACTGCTAGAGAAATGACCCTTCAGCTGTCTGTTCATCCTGCCATGGGAGTGAGCAGAGGTCAGAGCAGGGTTTTCCCATCAACCATTCCACATTTTTATTCCTACTCATGTGGAACTTTTGGGATCCAGAGGAGGAGGTGAGTTTCCAAGGAAAATATTTAATGAAAAGAGGAGGCTCTGTGTTGAAGTTATTTATCCTAAAAATGCAAGATTAAACATAGAATCCCAGCAATACTTGAGCTACATGCTCTAGGCCATAGGTTTACTTTCACTCATCCTAGGAAGCTCATACCATCATCTCCCTTAAAATATCGGTCCCCGAGTTCTTTGGTGTGATGGTGGAGCTGGTCCTGCCCCTTTGACCTGCCTCGGTAAGACTTACAAGTCTTCCTACCACCCTTGACTGGGAGTTCAGGGGCCTATAGCCAGGGAACAAACCCGACTGCTAACGTCTATTTCTGTAAATAAAGTTTTATTGGCACATCGCCGCACCATTCACTTGTGCGGTGTCTATGCCTGCTTTCACACTACAACGGCTCGACTGACTTGGGAGAGGGAGTATGGCACACAGCACTGTCCTTTAGAGGGGAAGTTTGCTGACCCTGACCCCATGGACCCTTTGTTTCTTTATTATCTACCCAGCCCAGAGCTGGAGTGGGCGTTCATCATTGCTTATGTTCTGTATGCTGATAATGATCACTAACATTCTCAGAGGACTTCCTACAAACTCCACACGGTGCTAAGCGGCTTCCACAGGCATTATCCACATTATCTTCACCATTTATGGAATAAAAATAGCACCGTTCCCACTTTACAGAGAGGGAAACCTAGAATTATGGACATATCGTAACTCATCCAAGGCTGTGTCGCAGAAAGAGGGTTCAAGCGCCATCTGCCCTCGGCCTGCTGTGAGCATTTCTGGCTGAGGGGTGAGCACGCACCATGAGGAGCCGCGGGGCCCACCCTGGCCCAGCAGAACCTGGGGTGGGGGGCTTCCCTACAGGCTGCAAACTAGGCGCGGAGTAGTTATCACCCAACGAGAAGAAGTCTCCTAGGGGCAGGGTCACAGTGAAGAAACCCTGGCAGGCTGTGTTAGGGGGCAGGGCCACGGCGGAGGGAAAAGGGCTGCTGGCGAGGGGACGGCTGGTGGGCTCAGCCCGGAGGCCAGGCCAGTGAGCAGCCTGGGTTTTGCGGACGGCCGCCCCCCACACGTCCACTTGCAGGGGCTCCCGGCAAGGATTTTGGTGGCCTAACTCTCCACACGGGTCAGCTTTAAGACGGCTTTGGGGAAGGGGAGACCTTAAACGTCTTAAGAGGAATGGGACCACGGGATTCAGGTAAAGAATGCTAATAGGAGGTGGGTATCAAGCTCTTAAGGGCACAATTCTTCAGAAATAACTTCCAAAGGAAATTCAGCCCTGCCTCTGACTTCTCATAAAACTTTAAGGACTGTTTTGATGGGGGGTGGGTGGTATGTCAGTACACTTGACGGAAGGCCCACGGGTGCATCATGAATCACGAGGACCGCAGCACACGGGCCGGCTTTAGTGACCACAGCCGACCCGCTGGCCGAAATGGCTCATGCCTGGAGGACACGCCGCCTGATGAAACCAGAACCTCATCATCACAGGAATGGCTGGAGCCCGTTTTTCTCTTCCAGCACCCTAAATTGACCTTTCTAAACCTGGCACTTTGCAAAATGTCCTCTCTGCCTAATTTTTCCATCAAAGAAGGCCACTTTGCACATGCAATCTTTCCATAGTACGTCCCAGCTTCCACTGCAAAGCGATAAAAATTACATAAGACATTTTTGGTATGATTTGGAATATTTGATTACAAACACTGCATGATTCTGCTTTTCAAATGCAGTGAGCCCTAAATATTAATAAAGACCCTAATCAATAAATACTACCACTGTAATCTCTGTGAAGTTGCAAAAATAGGATCACATCAGCTAATTGTTAAAAATATGAAATGATGCAGTTTACATGTGTGTGTGGTGTTCAGCGGAAACCAGAGCGTAATGGAAATAGCGGTTTCTGCCTGCATCATGGGCTAGAACAAGGCGCAAGGACCCACCGGCAGTTGGAGAGCCCCCCTCAGAGCAGTGCCCGGACTCTGTCTAGTCATGGGCAAGGGGCATCTCTGCCTGATTTTCACCCCAGGCTCAGGGAATCCTTGTGGCTAGAAGGATTCCTATCTGAGCTCCCTCTAAGGCAGAGATTAGTCTTAAAACATCGCTGAGAGACAGCTGTGCAGTTTCTCTCTGAGCCCTTCCAGTGTCCAGACCTCCCGGCGCGTGAGGGACAAGGCCCTGCTATCAGCCACTCTTCGTTGGTGGAACATTGCCACCGAGTCAAGTGATATTTTTTAAAAAGTCACTTTTTTATCAAAGTGATAAAGATGTGGTTCTCCCTGATTCAGGCCCCTCACTCACTGGTCCTCACGCTCTGGACCACCTCCCCTGGTAGTTAGTTCTCCAGATGTCCGAGGTTGGTTTTATCATGACTTCTCCATTGGTCCTCAGATTTCAAACACCCAGCCCAATTCTTTGTCTACTTTGCATATGAAACGATGCCCAGATGTGTCACTCTCCTTTAAGTACTGTCACTGTTCTTTATGAGTTTCCCGTTTGTGCCTGCCTCCCTCAAAGTCTGCCTCAGGCCCATCATTACATTTCAGTCAGAGCAAAAGATTCAGCGTTTTGTCGTCCACATGAAGTGGACGACAAAACTGTCCATTCTTGCCAGGGAATCTGAAGTCACACTTCCCACTGGCCCACCATTGATGGAAGATAATAGGTGCTCTCAAAAAGGACTGTCTTGAAGATGTGCATTTACCGATTTCCCTGTGTCTCTCCAACCACGAGAGGGGTTGGAGCAAACTTGGCCCCTGACAGCCCATGTGCTTTGATCTCAGTATCTTGATCGCGCATGGAGCTTTCACTGACTGTGTTTGATATTTTGCTGTTTTCTTGAGAAGTAAAAAGCATTCAGCCCATTTACTGTATTTTAAGAGTTTTTCTGTACTTGACATTGTATTTGCTCAATGAAGTATTGTGTGAGGAATTTCAAGATTTTATTGCAAAACTTTTCTTGGGCAAAGTGTTGGCTATTTTTAGTAAGTTCATGTTGCTGGGCCTAGAATTATACTGTAAAGCATCAAAGTATTTGTGGATGAAATTGAAGAGCTTTTACTAATAAACTTTAATAAATCTTGAAAAATGAAATAGGTGCCAAATGACCAGAGAGGGAAAAATATTCTGAGTGTCAAAAGAGTAAAGTAGGGAACCCTGTGCTTTGTATATTGATTAGCTCAATTACAACTCCCAGAGATATTCCAGATAGAATATTAAACAATGATTTATAATAAATTCAAAAGAATAACTGTGATTACTAGAAAGCAACACAAGTTCACCAAGAGCAAGAAACACTAAATGATGCTTTTTCCCTATTTTGATAGGTTTACCAGACTGCTATACCAGTTTTTTTTTTTTTTGGTCCTTTTGGTAAGAAAACCGAAGACAAGTGTCTTGAAGACAAATGAAATCCCATGGCCCATCAAGCCAAAGCACCATCTGTTGCTTTTGGAAAAAATAACGGGGTTCTTTACTTTATGAAAACAGTGATCTTTCAATGTATTTTTCTCCTTGCCTTGGCTGCTGGGAAGCTCAGAGGTGATTTTGTGGCACATGTCAGTAATGAAACAGACCCTTCGGGCATACATGTTTATGGATTAACTTCATTCCTGGCTTCTTTATATTATCCTATCATTACTCTACCTTCACTGTATTATTTCAGTCACAAATACAAGCACTGGGAACTCAGGCATGGTCTGAGCCTAACACGGCTCTCAGTTTAGTAGGAAGGCAGACCTTTGCTTATTTTTATCCACTTATGTCATATGCATTTTGTTAGCTGTCTCAAGTCCTTTCTGGATGATGCAGAGTATTTGGGGTATACTTGGCTAAATATAAAAGCAGTAAAAATGTGTAGTCTTCCTGTATCACTACCCTTTCCTTGAAACGGGAGTATTAATGTAACCTAAAGGTGCAGTCTTTTTAAAGAAGCAAATGATACCATTGGCTCAAATTTAAACTAAACCTAATAGATTTTCTCTCTTCTCCTGAATTTCTGAAAAGCTTTTACAGTTGTTATTTTTACATTGTATTATGCGAATCTTGATTCATTTATGCCTAGCATGAACTACCAACGTGATACTCTAAGAATCTTCAAATATCTTACATTTGTGTTCAGAATTTTCTTACCAAAAAAAAACACAAACCCTCTGGCTCTTCTCTAGAGACTTCTCAGCAGGTACTAACCTTCTTCCCAAGAGTCCTATCATCCTGCCTGAATTTTTCCTTCTTTTCCTCAAGGATATTATAAAACACTTTCCAGAGCTTTGCTGAAATCAGAGGTTCCATTTATTCTATTTCCCTGATATAGCAAGCTGGTAAATTTCTAGCAAGCTGGTAATGGGGAAAAAAAAGCATAGTTTAGTGTTTCTTGCTCTTGGTGAACTTGTGTTGCTTTCCAGTAATCACAGTTGTTCTTTTGAATTTATTATAAGTCATTTGCTTAATATTCTATCTGGAATATTTCTAGGAGTTGTAATTGAGCTGATCAGTATACAAAGCCCAAGGGGTTCCCTACTTTACTCTTTTTGACACTTAGAATGATTTCCCCTCTCTGACCACTTAATAAACTTAACGCAATTTCTTAAATTTCACCCACAAATTTTTTGATGCCTTATAACATAACAAATCTGGACCCAGCAACATGAGCTCATCAAAAATGGCCAAGAATTTGCCCATTGTATATTTTAATTTTCTCTGAATCACATTAAAAAATGCCTTTTAGTTTGAAAATCATTCTTTTTGATGAGAAAGAAGAAATATGCTAGCATTTGTATAGCTCTGCTTTCTCTGTGTTATTGTAACAATATCAGTCCTCAGCAGTAAGGCTGTATCTTCTCTGTTACTGTTTTTTGTTTTCAAGACAAAAAGACCCCCTCTTTTTTTGGTAGCATGTTCTGGTTTATCCAGCTTTTAGTCAATTGGACATTATTCTTACAAAGATTGTGGTTCTTTAAAAAAAAATATGTTCTTAGTTACATGTCTTTCATTTTCTCTAAATTGAAAAATACAGAGTGAATATCAGAATTCTTTGGAGAATTTCAGGGTGGTATGTTTGTTATACAAGATCTGTTCCTTTTGATGTTCCCTCTTCCTAGACCCTTTTATAGGTCTCTGTCTGGGGTTTCAAAACTCTTGCTTTTATTGTTACTAAAAATTGTTTTCCTAACTTCTGACTATGCTGCCTTATTTGTATTCTCTCTGCTCCAGCCTTTATTTTTGTTTGAAAAGGACTGTGACTCCCTTGAGAAGTCATCTGGAAATGTGAAAGCTGAGCCTCTTCTCAACTCTTGCCCCATCTCCAGATACCTAGGTACCTGTCCCTAGTCTGAGTTGTGTGAAGACACTCACTTGGCCTGGAAAGACTTGGGGGGATTGTGCCCTATCAGAATTAAATAGAAAAATCTCTATTTTTTTTGATAGAGGTCAAGAAGCATGTTTTTCATCTTAATAGCCAATGGCTCAATGGACTGATTGGGAATGGTCCTGCTAACCAGGACAAGGCAACAGAACTCTATTTCTTAAAGGGCCTGAGGTCTTTAAATTTAGAAATCCACCTGTCAGGTCCCTGCCTCTGCAGGCTCTGGCTCTGTGTCCCTCCCAGGAAACACAACAGACTGAAACCCGTGTATATTGTTCAGAGACAATGAACTTAAAGTGTTTCCTACTGTTGTAGGCTCACTGTGTGCAGCGGGAGGAGCACTCCATGTGATATTTCATATTCTTGCTGCCCTGTTATATCTTCTTTGGAGAAAAACAGCATCATCTGGGGCTCTTCTTTGTGTATTTTGGTTTCCTCTGCTAGTAGGTCAGCTCCATGAGGGCAGGAAACCTGTTCTCTCTTATTTGCCACTTGATTGCCGGTAACCAGAGTCAGGTCTAGTACATTCATTCATTCATGCAACATGTCTTACTCAAGGCCTGCATATACAAGGCACTGTTCAAGGTGCTGAAGTATAGTAGTGGATAAAATAGACCAAGTCCCTGCCCTTACAGAATGCACATTGTGGTAGGAAAGTTGGGTCATAAAAGATCTACCTAAATGCAATGTATACAGGGTTAAAGAGCAATAATTGCTAAGGGGAGGAAACAACACACATCAGCAGGAAGGATAGGACGCAGATGGTGGGGAATTTGAAAGTTTGGGCAGGGAGCCAGTGAAGGTTTTACCAAAAAGGTAACATTTATTGAATTTCAAAAGTGAACTATCATAACCTATCAAGCCAAAACAATAGTGCATTTGGAATTGAGCCTGCACAGGCCCTCCCAACCCTGCTCCCACATGGACTGCTTTTATCAGGCCAATTCCTTATCTTAAAACTTATGGATCCTCTCTTTTGCTGCCACACCCAAACTCTTTTGTCTGGGTTTTAAGATTCCCACCAGAACATTAATTCTTCTATTCTTCCAGAAAGACCCTTTGGGCAGGCCCGTCTCCTCTCTTTCTGCACAATATCATGCTGTAATATAATAATGCGACATAATAACGGAACTTCATCCTGTGGGCTGTTTCCCTGCCTACAATCACAGTCCGCAAATTACATGTCAGCTGTCCCCAAGCTTCTGCTGTCTGTCCTGTTTGGCCTCTTTTCTGCATACTCACTGACTCTCTCCTAGAGCTGTTTTAAGGCTTAAATAAGATGGCATCAAACTCAGCATTTGTGTTGTAATCTAACAAATACATAAATATCAAATCGAGTTAAAAATGCCAATTAAGCATCACATTGACACATAGCTGCTGCATAATTTCGACAAGTTTTGATCACCCTGGATAACAATTCCGACAAAGAACAGAGTGACTTATTCTCTAAGGAAAGGCATTTGAAAATGTGAAACATGAAACAATGCCCAGCGAGGTCTGGAGTTCACGTATCTTGACTGTGTGTCTAAGCAAACCCACGTGGACAATGACATCACAGTTGGGGTTGGACCTGCGTGAGGAGGTTCTCCAGGCTGACCAGTCACAGCATCTTCTTGACGTGCAGCAGCTTTGGTGAGCTGGGCCTCTCCGTGCTGGCCCTCGTTACTCTAGCTTCTGGGAAATGACCTGAGTCCATCCCAGACCAATGGGTGATGGCATCGCCAGGCTGCCAGGCTATGGGCAGCGTGGGGTTGAGCCGCAGCTGGGCCCATCAGCTAGAGATTCATCTTGGAAATGGCCACTAGTGACCGCCCACCAGGGCTGCCGTGCTAATGAACTGCCTGCCTGTCCCTGCTGAGAAAGGGGTGGCCACAGAACGGGCTGATTATAGTCATGAATGAGCTAGAGGTTGTCTGCACAGGGAGAGGAAGAGACAACATTTATAAAACGTATGTGAATGCTCTTTTTAAAGTTGTCTTTTCATGAGATAATTTTGGTGCTGACACCATGGAAAATAATCCAGCCTAATAGTTTTGATAATATGAAGCCATGTGGATTAAATTTTCCGTGCTTTGTTTCAAAGGGTCTGTTTATGGAAGAAAGGGAGCTGTGGCAAAGGCTGAAAACATACATTAAAAGATGTTTGACAATAGTTGTCTGGCCAGAATCACTTTTCCATAAAAAAGGACGTGAGTTTGCAATTATATATATATATGATAAAAAACCATTACATCATTTAAAAATGAAGAAATGGAAATTCTGAATTGCATTTAAGTATTATTATTGGGAACAAAAGTAAAAGGGGATTAACAATAGGCTAAAAGTTACTTTTCCCTGAAAACAAAAGCTGTTTTAAAGTATATATTTAATAATAAGAAGTCAATTTGAATTTGGTTCCTTTCTACTAACTAGACCCATATAATCCACTTGCTTTAAAAATAAATTTCCCTTGCAGGGTTTTCTGAGAGCATTGACCCTTCATGGGACATCTCAGTGTAGCTCTTTGTCACCCTGATGCCCAGGCGGGCCGGCCCACCACTTCCCCTGCAATGAGCACTAACTGAAGCTCTTCCAGAATAAAAACTTGCAACCAAACGCAGCCAAGTTTAGCTCCTGGGGCCACGCAGTGGGGAATTGCTACTGATTTTCCGTACTCTATTTGGCCTCCAGAAATAAAGTGGTAAAGTGACCAGAACAGTAAAAGGAAAATCTTCCTGAGTAGTTAAAGAATTCTTGGCAGTAGACTTTATGATGTGGTACATCAGGAAAAAATAAACCCAGCAGACAGAGGTCTGCAGAGAGGAATAACCACAGGCTCTGAATACTACACATGCAACTACCCACCCGAGGGTACAGAAGGATATGTGCTTCTCTCGGGATTGGACTGTCGTGGCCCTCGGTGCTCTTGGTGACCTGAGATGAAAGGCACCTGGAAGCCAGCATGACGCTGTGCGGAGTCACTGAAGCAGGGTTTTGGACCAGGAAAGTTGGCAAGCAGCAGACAGACAGGAGACAGCACATACTAAAGTAGATTTTAGCACATATTTAGGTGGGCATAAAACATATTCCCACCTCCAAGAATATATTTGCAGTCAGCTTTAAAAACTTTAGACACTCCTCCGGGGTAAGTTGAAGGGTCTGCTTTCTCTTGTTGCTGCTCTATAGACAGACATCAAGAGATTTTTCTTTTTTGGTGACCAAGATATTGAATTTGGTGATTCCATGTGGATTATAAATACAACTGAAGCAAAAAAAAAGGGAGATAAAATGTGGCTGTATCTAATATAATATGACACTCTTAACTGAAAATTCTAGAGATGTTTACTTAAGCTCTGTTGTTATTGTTTCAGGTGTATAGTTGAAACGAAAACACACTAAGTGATGATGGAAGATGTAAAAGTCCAAAGTGGTGATTGTAGGATCGTTTTGCCCTAAATCCTCAGTTTTCATGGGCAACTATTCTTCTCTCTTAAAATGGAAACACAGTTCAGTTTTCTCATCAGGAAGGTGGCAGTGATGCACTAAATAAATCCCATGGTCCCCATCAACTGAACATTCAGTTGTTTCTGGATACCCTGCTGTTTCTGCTTGTATTCAGAGAGCAGCGGCAGGAAAGCCAGGCTATTGAAGAGCCCGAAATGGCTTCTGATTCTGGGCCCTTCTAATGCAAGAGGCTGGCAGGGACTCAGAAGTATCATCAGGCAGTCCTGGAAAAGAATGCAGTATTTTCTACTTCTTGCCATAAGAGATTCTGAGCGCTGTCTTTTCCCACTAGTTACAGCCCTCTGCAGGAGCGGAAGGGAAAGGAGAAAGATTTACAGCAAGGATTGGCAAACCGTGTGTGCAAAGGACCAGATAGTAAACATCTGAGACTTTGTGAGCCATATGGTTTCTCCTGCAGCTACACAATTCTTCAGTTGTGGAGCAAAAGCCGTTACAGACCGTGTGTAAAAGAGTGGGTGTGGCTGTGTTCTACTAAAACTTTATTTATAAAAACAGGTGGTGAGCCAGATTTGGGCCATGTGCTACAGTATGCTAATCCTTGATTTAGAGTTGAGGGACAACAGTGATTTCCACTCTCAGCTGGCAGGACAATAGGAATTCTCATACCCTGTAGTTCAAGCCCCCAGAAAGATTTCCAATGTGTTTCCTATTTAAGCCCTTGTGATAAAAAGGCCCATCAGGACTATATTTTCACTCCAGAATTTGTTTCAGACTTAAAGATTATCATTCAAAATAAATTTAAAACATAGGAAAAAATTTATGCTTTTAGCTTCTTTAGATACAAAAATAACCAAAGGACAAAAAGATGCAGGCGATGCAATGTTGCATACTTTGAAATTATTTTGGCAGATCTAAATTCAGTATTATTTTGTGACTGATAGAACTGAGAGGAACGTGGTTTCCTTTATTATTCTCCTTTTGTCATATGTGTTAGAAAAAATGAATATCGGTCTAACAAGGGTATTTGATCTTTATCTTCTCTGTTTAATATCTCTTGGTGGAAACCATAACTAAGAGGAAAGCATTAGGAAATTAACCAGCTACTATTATCTGGGCATTAGGCAAATTTTCCATCACTAAACTTTTAAGAGCTTGAAAAGTTTTCCAGAGCATCTCTCTTTGCTATGAAGCTTTGAAGAAATAGAAAGTAATTTGCTGTTGTAAAATTTCAGAATGCTTTTCCATAGTAACTCAGTCTTTTAAGGAATTTCTACAAAGCCCTTACCCTTCATGGAAAGCAGCAAATGCTTTAATATGTATACATACATACAAACTTTTAAAGTGCATCTGAGAATAATTCTCCATTAAATGACTAAAAAAACCCCATGGCATCTCTAGAAAGCACTGTGGATGCCAAAGTTTTGACCTTTTCTTTCCACTGAGTAAAATGAAAATGTTTAGATAAGGATGTGCTTTCTACTAACTAAAAAATGTATAATCCAATCAATAGGCTATGACTATGATAACCAGTAATCCATGGTCAATAAACTATTCACTGAGGGCCATATGTTGAAAGTGGGACAACTTTTTCTACTCATGTGGGGCATCCATGAATGAATGAATGGACGTTGTTTTCTTCTATCAAGACGCTTCCTTTCCAGTTTGATTTGCTGAGCCAGGAAGGTTTGGTGGTACTAGTGTTGGGTTAGGCATTAGGAGGCCTCAATTTTTTAATTTAGTTTGACTGCTTCTCAGCTTGGAATCTGTGATGGTTAATTTTATGTGTCAGTTTGACTGGCCTGCGGTGCCCAGATTAATCAATATACTAATCAGTATACTAACCAATATTACCCCAATATATCTGAGTGTGTCTGTGAGGTTGCCCTCAGGTGAGATTGGCATCTGAATCACCGGACTCAGCAAAGCAGATGGCCTTCCCATCATCCAATCTGCTGAGGGTCTAAATAGAACAAAAAGTAGAGGAAGGAGGAATTTGCCCCCTTTTCCTGCCTCACTGTTTGAGTTGGACTATCTCACCTCTTGCCCTGCCCCTGGACTGGGACTGACACCATCAGCCCCCTGGTCTTCAGGCCTCAGGACTCAACCTCAGTTCTCCTGGGTCTGCAGCTGGCGGGTGGCAGGCAGCGGAACTTCTCGGCCTCCATGATCTCGTGAGCCAAGTCCTCATAATAAGTATCCTTCGTGTATAATATCTGCCATGTACCTCCTGTTGGTGCTTCTTTGGAGGACCCTGACACAGAACTCTTGGCCAAACCACTCATCTCTGAGCTTCCGTCTCATCTGTAAAACGTGCTCATACCTGCCTCGCAAGGTAGGACTGATTATATGTGATGACGTGACAGCATTCTATAACACCTGGCCCTCTTATGAGAAGACTGTAAAGCCCTCTAGAGCAGGCCTTGTCTCATGTCTTTGAATTTAATTTTAGAAAACTTCATTGAACATCTACTAGGTACAGCATCACCCACCAGGGCCTTATGCAAACAGGCGGTTCAGTAATTATTGACTGACTTGTATCAGTTAAATGCTGTAGGTAACGGCAAACAGATATTTTTGTTTGTACTCATTTATACACTAGTGAAGGGAAGATGTGGTTCCTTTTAAGACTTTGTCTATTTCTGCATTAGATTTCTGAAGGAAGAATCTGAAACCCAGCTCTCTGGCAGGCAGCTTGCGTTCAGGTTCCCGGCACTCTGCACAGTGGAGGCTGGGGCAGGAGGGAGGCTTAGAGAATTCCTCACCGGTACTTTGCAAGGCAGTGCCACCTTTCACACCACGCAAAAGCCATCACAAATGACCGTTCCTGTTTCCACTAATAAATGTCAGTCACGAAACTCGTTCGATAATATTTAGCACCTCCTCTAAAGTCTAATTCTCCTCAATTGGGTAATTAGACTTGGTATTACTGAACTGCATGTGGAGAAATCCCACGGCAGTCTTCTATTTTCAGGTCATTGTGCTGAATTGTATACATGTATACATGTCATACACACATGATAGTAATCAAACTATTGAATTGTTGCATTAAGGCTTAGATACTCAATCTGTGGAAGCTGGTAGTTACTTTGCCCTGTAATCACAGTAGGGGGCAAAGGAGAATGAAATATAGGGGCTGAAATGGAAATGCACTTGCTTGAGTTGGGGGAATATTTTCTTGGCAGTGTTTGTCCCAGAGCCCGTCCTCTATACAGGCCATCAGAACTCCTGCCAAGCAGTTCAGTAGTGACACCAGAGAGTCACAGGTTGACATCCCGTCAGAGCCCTCTCAGGTTCCTGGATTTCTGGGATCTTCAAATGCTCTTAGACAACATCAAGAGAATAGGAATAGGGACAGAAAACAGAGATAGCAATGATAGTTGACCAATTCTGTGTTCCTGATACTGAACCCAGGTGCTTCCTTTGACCTTTGAGGTCTGAGAATTTGCCAGCCGTGAAATGGGTTAGCATATAAAGATGGCTACAAATAATCAGACTGCTAGATATGTTTAGGAGAAAACCAGAGACAGAATAGGAAGACTCATTAGTGGTGGAGGCCAGAAGAGGGGAATCCTGACCCAAACCTGGAGTGTATTCATTGTGCAAGTGTATTTTATTGGGAATATGTTACATTTTGTTGGGAATAAAGTATATTTACTGGGAATGCAGGAGTCAAAATACTAATCCCAAACAACTGGCCAACTGCCTACCCAAGTGAGGAGACACCCCAATGAGTGAGCTTAAACTATCAGATTGAACCACAGGAACTTGCCATTATTAAATTTCAGAAACAATCAAATTTCAGCAATTTTACATGGTCCAATTTTACATGTTATCACTGTATTATGTTTATATTTTGCCACATGTATATATGTGTACATTTATATACACTCAACATAAAAGTGTATATTTATCTTTTTCCTAGATTCAAAAATACCCTGAACAATATCTGAGGAAGATGAAGGGAAAAGTGGTTTTCTAAGCTGACAATAATACTTATAAAATATTTCCTTTGTCTGGAGGGCTTTCAGTAATTTTCAAACTTAGTTATATTTTCAGATCAAAGATGTATCTTGTGTTGTAGACATATGTAGCTTGTTAAATATTAAGGAATACCTGGATTTGCCATGTTTAAGAATAAAATATACTTTGAAAAATGAGTACATTGAAACTGATGGTCTACCGGAAAGTTCATATAGAAGCCAAATTATAGTTAAGAAACTCAAGTAGGCTCTTTCCAGCTTACTCTTCAGCTCATCCCTTTCAGGTGCAAACCCATCACATAGTGGTTGGGTGACCAGCCACTGGGCGACTTAGCAAGAGTCCACAATGTTTATTCTTATCCCAAGGGTCAGCCACGCTTGAGCCCAGCCAGTAAACAACAGGTGCTTCCCACGTTTGCAACACAGCCTGGCCTGGGTGCTTCAACCTGCTCTTGGCCACCAGATTGTATTTGCACAACTGCTTGTAAATATTAAACCCAGACACACACAAAAAATATGGAAGTAAAAGTCTATATGCGTTCTTCATCTGATAGGTAAATCGGAGTGGGTTTTAGGAAAATATCGTCTGATCATAAGTACCATTTTAGAATGTATTATAGAATAAGTGTTGTAAAAACAAGCACACAGAAAATAACAAACGTGCAACGTGGAAAGCCAGAGCTCCCGGTGATCCCTGTGGGTACTTCTGCTCCCCCCTCCTCCCCCACCCATGATCAGCATGAACAACTTGGGGGCTTATGTTTCTCTTTCCTCACCTCAGTACTCTGCTTTTTTTCAACTACACTTTTGTTTTAAAGCCTTAAATGTCTTTTGAGATCCTTTCTTCACCAGCCCGTATCATAATGATATTTCTCTTCTCTACATGTTCAGTGCTTTGAGTTTGCACTCAAATGGTAATAACAAAATGTCGCACAGAGCTCTCTAACTCAGGATTTCCCAAACTGTTTTCCACAGACTCCCACTACCCCAGGAGATTTTCACAGACAGGACTCAAAAACATGTTTCTCTGTTGAACACATTCAGGGAATGCTAAGTTCAATGACAGTAATGGGTTTCTTGATGGCAGGATTCCTGAGACACCTTTAACACCTAACGTGCAGTTCTAAGGGAGGTTTTTAGTATACCATGCTTCTCAGGCTTGGGTCAAGGAATACCATTGGCATCTTAAGTGACACTTGTAGTTCTTAGAACCTGGTGTGGCAAACATTACATTCTTGAAAGTAAGGTACATATTTTTTATTCCTTTTGAGACCCTTACAGTGCATACATAGTTCTGAAAACATCAAAGTACCCAATAAATTTTTGTGGATTGCTTCATATGGTTAAAGGAAAATAAGAAGAAAGGAAATAAAGATATTTGAAGATAAATACGTGCCAAAGGCCTTCACTGTACATTTTCTTATTGACTGACCTATTTATTTTTAATTAAATAAAGGGATGCCTTTTGTTTTAGATGTCCATCTTAAAAATCACACAATGTTACTATCTTTCCTCATGCTAACCAGACGTCATTGCAGAGGAAGGGAACAGCGACTGGTCATCAAATCATCGAGAGAACTTGAAAAATTTGTTGGCTAAAATTTTTACAGGGCAAGAAATGTATTTCTATCCTAAAGAGGGTTATAAAAAGGAGGAAATAAAACCCTAAAATTAATACCATTAGGTTTACGACATTTCATTTCCTACATGTGAGTGGATCTAACGGAAACCTTCATAACCGCGGACCTACTTCTTTGTTGCCGTTGACGGAAGCCAGCTCAAATTTTCTTCCATATAATAAAATGTACAGCAGAAGAAAATACAGAACCTTAAATGCATCTCTGTCCTTGTATTTCTTTCTCTGACCCCCGTTCTCACTCCTCAATTTCTCCAACTCCTTCCAGAACCAGTAAGTGTTCAAGGCATAATTGAGTGCATTTTATTGAATCAGCCATTGGTAGACAATGCCAGTCACCTATGCCAGTTACTAAGTCTGGAGGAAGTACTGGGCCCAAACAGAGTCTGTACGGAGTAAGTCGCCCTGCACACATTTCCTCTGCCACGTCACCCTGTCCCACAGGGCCTCTGCCCTTGACCTGCTCAAGGTCCAGTCATGGTTTCACACTGAACAGTTAAGTTCTGTTTTACTACTGAAAGTTCAGCTTCAATGTAAATATTTTAGTATATATTATAAATATATAAATAAACAAAAGTGTCATCACGAATTAATAGAAAGGTACCTTTCCAAAGACTAAAGGCATTTTTCTAAATTAAAATACAAAATTTCTGATTCCAAGTTAATTGGGACATTTGATTTCTGTTAATAAATAATGGGCTTAAACTGATGAGGAAGAAAAGTATTATGTTTATAACCGGACATTCCTGCTGGGCTGGGGATGACACCTGGAAGCAGTAAAAATGTGTTCTTCCCTCTGTGCTGGGCTCCGGGCTCCACAGGAAGGGGGGCCTCACGGGGGCAGCACCTCCCCAGCTCCGCCCCAGCGCGTGGCCTCGGGCGGGCACCGTAACCTCCCTGCGGCTGGCATTTCCCTTCTGTGAGACCAAGAGGTTGACCTGCAGGCGTTCAAACATCCGTTCCAGCTAAATCCAGATTCACGACCCTATTCATGTGCAGAGTTACTCTGTTAGGTCCTGAGCTCCAAAGCAGTAGGATTCTCTCGTACCTAACCCAGCTATGAGCCTTCCCTAAAAATTTAAATGATAACATCTAAGCCTTATTAATTTAAACTTTAAGTGCAGACTGGCTGTTGAAGTTTGGATTTACTGGGACACCTGTCTGCTGCAGAGGGTATGACGCTGTGGGTGAGTGAACAGCACAGCGGAAATGGGCATGGGACTGTGGGCTCACATGACACATGTCACGCTCATCTCAGGCCATAGTGGTTCTGAGCTGTTGGGAGCATTGCTGCTGGGAAAGAAGAAAACAGCAGATACAGTCCCCTATTATTTGTAGTGCATGTTCCGTAAAGTTGTTTCGAACACTGAACCACGGGTCCCAGGGAGGAGGCAGAGCTGGAGCCTGTGGCCTCTGGTCACAGTTTTAACCCTCAGCACATAGCCTTGCTTTATCTGTGCTTCTGTTTAGAGACATCCCATTGAGCACCTATTGCGACTCATTGCCATTGACCTCCTGGCAAGAGCCCTGTAACTGACGCCGGAAAGCAGCTTATCTAATATGGCTATTTTCTCCATAAGGCACACCACAGCCTTGCTGTGTTTAGGGACACAATACAGCACTTCGGCACTACGCTTGGGGACCGTTTTAAACAGTGAAATACTCAACAGAAAGCAACAAATGTGAGAAATGTGGCAGTAAGACTGTGAAAAGGGCGTCGTTTATGGTGCGGGGGCTGAAACAAGAAGGCGAGCCCAGCTCTGTCCGACCTCAGCTGGCAGCATGCATGCCAGGAGACGGAAACTGCTCACTGCCCGACTAATGTCCTCGAAGTGCCATGAGTATGACTTTTGTCTCACGTGAGTTAGCAAATTTGTAAATATAGAATTCATGAATATGAGGATTGGCTGCATGTAGTAACTGCATATAAGTTCAAACTCTGTAAATACATAAATAGAATGTCCTTTGTTTAACAAGCAAAAAAATGGTATTACTATTATCACTTCCTGTAAAATATGAGCTTAAAAGAATATTTTCTTAAAAATGCAGAGTATAAGAAATCAATAAAATACCTGTAGTTCACATAAAAATAAGATCTCTCCGTACCCTAATGCCTATGTTCACTGTGAATGAAGGTTTTAGAAATAGAATCAACAAATAGACACTAGTTCTAACATGAAAAACTATGGTGGCTGCAAACACTTCCAGGAACTCGAGGGTAATGAGGCTTGCTCCTATTACTGATGAACACAGATCATTTGGCCACATCCTTACAATAATCCTCATATAATTGTAAGTCATAAAGAGGAGTAAAATGAGCAACTTAGACAAGGCTGTCATTCTTAATGCTTCACAGTTTACACTTAAAAGTTTATCAGGGCACGATTACAATTCCTGAGTCCATTGATTGAGTAAATACAAAGCTCTGGAGAAGTCATGTACAAGTGGCCAGGACAACCCATTGTAATCTGGTTAACTAGCATTCCATGTTATTTAATTTTCCCAAACAATGGATAATTGTGAGAACTCAAATGAGGCATTGAAACTCATCACAATCGACTTGACAAGAAATACAAGCTTGCCATCTTAAAAAGAAGAGCTGTGATTAATGGCTACAGCAATCGAATTGAAGGTTAAACTCCTTCTTTAACACCAATGTTTTCTACTTCGTTTAAGTAATGTATATTTGCTAAACAACACTCCTTTTAGATTTCAGGCATTTTCATGCTACTACAAATGCAGATGTCACCTGGTTTGCTACGGCATTTCTGTGGCAGGGAAGAATAGTCATATAGTAAAAAGAATAATAAGTGGGATTCCAGTAAGACTAATGTCTGTTCCATGAAAGACAGGTGTTAAAAAATATATTAGTTAAATCATATTTTCACTCAAGCTTTAAACAGATCATTCACAAATATGAATTCTGTACATGCAGCCTATGAATTGCATCAGGGTCAGCAAAGAGAGCTTTTTGCATCTCCACTGGATTTCTGCTTTTTAATAAACAAAGATAAGGAGCCCTTCTAAAATGCTTCAGGTCTGCCCTTTAAGCCAATAAATATCACAGCCTCTGAAGGAAACTGACTCCCAAATGTCTGAAAACACCTCCGGTTACTTAAAGTCAACCAGCTACAGAATGCTTTTTCCTTTTGTAAATATGTAAATTAACCTTATTAGTATTACTTTTTGAGTAATACGTGTAATGTTTTAGCTTGCAAATACTAGAATTCGGATGAAAGTCTGTTTCCTCAGAAAATTGTAAGATATAAATTTCATCACTTTAGAGGAAAAAAGAATAATATCTTTAAAATGAATCTAGATCCTCAGGTAACAAAATCTGTAAATGCGAGAGAGCTGTTGACTGTAGCTGGGCACTATAATGACGAGCTTGAAGTCCTCTGCACAGAGACACTGCGGCTCCAAGAAGCCATAAAATCGGCTCCGTCCAGTCCAGGCTGCGAAAGCCTCAGAACTGGACGCTGCCAGTAGCTTCTTGTTAGTCTCTGTGCTCCAATTTTCCTCTGCTGCCACAGAGTCTACAGACTGCACCTCCTTCAGTCAGTTCACTTCCTCTTCTAGAAGCCGTTGGTGGTTCCCATGGCCTCCTGAACTGAGCGAGGTCTTGCTGGCTTCCAAAGCCGTCACATGTGACCAGACCTGGTCCTGCTGTTCTCCACAGGCGTCGTTCTCTGGAAGGGTCTCTCTGTTTTCACGCTCATTTGGTTTGAAATGTACTATCTGGATCTAAAGAGTAGCAAGCAACGTGACGTTGGTTATATAACCAACCCAACTGTATGTTCACACCTGAACTTTCCTCAAGGGCATCCCTGAAGCACTTTACCCTGTCATCTCAGCCCCTCCAAAATTCCCCGTCCCCCGTTCCCTGATATCATCTCCTATCACACCTACAGTCTTGCATGGCTTGACACATGAGTATATACTGTTGTGTGTCATTATCTAATTATTCATTTATATCACTCTTGTCCACAAGTAGCTGATGAGGTTCAGTGCTGTATTTTATACTTTTTTGGTTTACTGAGTTGCATTTAGAAGTGAATTAATCATCAATTTAGTTAATTAATAAGGACAGCCACCTTTTTGTTTCACATTGTAATATATATAAAAATAGCTTATAGGGGCATTGAAATAGAATACTAAAGGAAACATTTACACACTTATTAAAAAGGTAAGAAAATAAAAGAATAGAGAGGACTATTTGATAGATAAATACTTTCATAAATTCACATCATAGGCAGTTTAAAGACTGTCCTGGTCCATCTGTGCAAGTGGCCCTATTGGGGGATATGTGGTCCGTGTGGGTACTCTACGCCTTCCCTCCCCCAGTTCGGTCACGTCAGTAATTCCCAGACAGACCAGATGTCATACGCTTACAGCAGGACAGCGTTGTCCAAGTCTTCCATGGTGACCCCGGTTTATGGCAGACGGAAACCCAGCACACACAAAATAACATGCGTCAACCCTTTCCACTCCGGTTCATGGCTGGCAGGTTTTCAAAAATCCTTAGTAGCTCAAAATCACTCTATACAATATTTATTTGTTTTACAGTGTTAGATGAAAAGAGCTTTTGCTGAAAGTCGAGTTAAAAAAATTAAACATATTTGGGATACTTCCCGTCCTTTTGTGTTCTGGGGTGTCTTTCCTGCAACTAGGTTTGCATATTGTGAATCTAGAGCCTCAAGTTTATAAATAAACTTTTATTCACCAACAATATCTGTCTGAGTTTTCTCCACAGCAATTAAAAAAAAAAGATTAAACGATTATTTTTTGTATTAGAAACTCTGAAATTCATTTCCCCCAATGGGGAAGAATTCTTTTCCTTAACATTTCTGAACCGCAGGGCTGCCCAGCACATTCTGTAACCAACATAACATTATTGCTTGCTACCTTTAGATTCAGATATGCTGCACTAGACCTAAATACCTAAAATACCTCCATGGCGTCCTTCACTGGCAGCACAATTCTAGAATTAGGGATCTGCACTGAATATCTTTGTTGATGATCCAAACACATGCATATTTCCTAAAAACATGGAAAGGTGAACCTTGATTAATAACTATGTTCCTTGGAGTTCCTTCAGTCCAGCAACTTGTAAGTATTTTCCTTTTCTTGCCCAAATATGAAAGTTAGTGTTAATTTGACACATGTAAATGAGACAGCAAAAATGAGGACCACAAAGGCTGCAGGCAAGATTCCCAGGCAGAACATCTAGACTTCCAGCTCTGATTTGCAGGATCATTACTGGCCAGGCCTAGCTTGAAAGCTAAATGCATTTTATTCTGCTTATCAATGCAGACTCTGCCTCATAACAAGACCAGAGATTACTAAACTCATTTTCTCTTGCAAAAAATATGATTTAAAGTTCACATTTTCAAAAGAGAAAGCAGAGTACCGGCTGGCTGGTAACATCCTAAGTATTAAAATGTACCTTGGAAGCACATGGGAGCAAAGAGAAGGACAAACATTTTGCAGACCCCCCTTGTCACTTTTATTGCAGTAAATCAATGGTACCTAAACTGGTTTCCTGGTCTGTATTTGTTATTAGTACAATGCACCCGAGCTGCAATCCAGGAACGTTAATGTGTCTGCCTCCTGTGTCACTGATGGATGCTCACCACTTGTTTTCCTGTTTTCAGATAATGTATTGTGCTATGGAAATGTAAGAAATCATGTTCCTATAGTGCCAACTGGGGCACCACTAATGTCAATGGAATTGTTGCCTGATTCTTGGCCTTAAGTGTAAGGCCTCCAACATCAATCAAACATACATTTATTGTGTATCTCTTGGGTGAGACTTCATATGGTTTTCATATTTTACTGTACTTTAATATATCAGCATAAAAATACCTATGGTCCCCTACCAGGTTGTTCCATACAGAGGCAATGTTTGGCTGTAATAGCTTACATACAGACAGTTAATTTAAAGAGAGCGTCTAGAAAGTGAGCATGTTTTTGATAGAGGACAGTGTGTTGTTTATGCCCATGGGTATGTTGCGAGGCAGTGCAGAATAGATTTTGGGGCTAGACTGGCAGAATATTATACCTCATACAAAAGACAATTCTGAAGCAGTGTTTATAAATTGGACCCAAGAATAGTTCCGTGCTTCTGCTAACTATATGTTATGAATAGGTTATTTGAGGCAATCTCTGTCCTCAGGACTATAACCATCAAATCAACCCTGCCCACTGGAAAATGGGGGAGAGGGATGGGGAAGCTAGGACACCGGGTACCCCAGCTGCCCCTTTGTTCTGCAGTATGAATTGTTCTGTTGTCAGGGGTAGTTTGGGTCTTCATGAGGGAGCTGATTTCATGTAAACTACTCAACTTTCAAGATTCTATTGGCTAAATGAATGGCTTTTATTTATTAAGAAAAAAATGGAGCATCTATTACATGCTAGTTACTTACTGTATTAGGCACAGGGTACATGTCATCTCATAAGACCTAAGACATCTAATAAAATAATATAGTCATTCGAAAAGATGGCTCATAATTTCATGTCCCCACAGTCTGTGAGATTTAGCTTTCAGGAGTGATTAATCGAAAACATTGAAATGACTGGGAAAATGAGGATGAGAACCGGGGTGAAACACTCTCCCTGGGGGTCCCATAAGCTATCGGCCTTTCCTGCTCAGGTTTTTTGGGCAAAAGCCCAATCATGCGATTAGATCCAGTCCAGTAGAGAGAAATTCATAAAAAAACGAATCTTTCTCAAACTCCCTATGCGAGAGCAGGTTGGCTGAGATATTTAAGAACGCCCTCATCAACATTTCAGTGACAAGACAACAATCAGTTTAGAAATGGAGAGACACAGAGAGATCACCCTGCCGGTGGCCCTCCCTCCTGGCTGCACCCTGGAATCACCTGGGGAATGGTTAAGAACCATTCATGTTCAGGTTTCATGCAGAGATGAAAGCAGACAGGGATCCCTGGGGGTGAAGCCCGGGCAGTGGAATTTTAAAAGAGCTTCCGACACATGTCCAGCCGGGGGTGGGCGCTCCCGCTCTGGGCCAGCCCTCACTCAGCCCAAGGCTTAGGGAACCCACATCCACAGGGCTGAGCGATGCCCTCAAGACCGCACTGTGGAGGAGGGCTAGAGCGGGTGGACAGCCAGACGTGAGCCGGGAGGGGGGCGGGCGCTAGGCTGGCTGTTTACATTCTCCGCATGCCATGTGAGCTGTTCTCCCGGGAGGTGTGCGGTGAGGGTATAGATAACAGACCGGCCCAAACCAGCGGGGTCCAGTACGGAGAAGCTGACCCAAACATCAACCCAAAACACATTACACACTAACATAGTAACAATCACGCCTCCCTGCACCATGACAGTTCCAGTGAGAAACAAATACAGCCAAAAACTCTGCTGCGGGTGTGGGGGTGGAGCAAGGTCGCACTCCAAGAAGACTGCCTGCTTCCTTTGAAACCTGTCCCCGCTTAGTGAACATTCATCTCTCTTTATATAAGAAGGTACCCTATTGTTTCCTCAAGGCAACCCCCTCTGGTCTACCTGTGCTCAACTGTCAGGTGTGTACTTTCTCTTTTCCTTAAAGTGTTAGCCTCCAAATTAACTCCTAAAGCTCAACCACTTTTGTGTCCGTTCTTGAATTCTTTTTTGCAACGAGACCCAGAACCTAGGTCTGGTCGCAAGAGCAGAGCTGCGCCTGCATGGTAATTTCTGGACTGTAATGCAATCGGTCTGAACACCAGGTGATCCAAACATCTGCTTTTACCTGTGCTGACTTCTGAGGAACATTGGGACAGTCTACCGACAGCAACTACTAAACATTTAGAACATCTGACGTCACTTAAAGCTCTGAGATGTCACAAGCTGATTTTGGTGGGAGAGAGGGAACTTCTCTGTGACTCACTCCTCCCCTTCAGCAGTTATAGTATTTCAGTTTTTATCTGTTTAGTGCCTACGTTTTCCATGTAAGATTTCCTGCCAAGAGAAAAACTAAAAAGCAGCATCAGGCAACCCCAGTTAAAGTCTTCTCTTCACCCTGAAGGAATAGAATGCCTTGAGTTCTTGTTTGGATACTATTAAATGACACCTCCTATCCTTGAAAGAGAACTTATGCATGAAGGAGGAGTAAACAAAGATGATCTAATTGTGAGCTTGCTAAAAGATTTGGCCCTGGTGTGGAGGTTTTCTCTGATACCTGGCTCTCTCTGTGGCTTGCAGCAACCTCCCTTAGCCCTGGTGTTTCTTTGTATGTAAAATAAAGATATTGTCACTGGGTTGTGGCCACGTATCCATGAAATGATGAATGCAATAAAGTATCTGGCACACAGAAAAGCAAATGCTAAGGGCTGAATGGAGCACCCGACATGAAATGTGTGCTTAAAATTTATTAGTTTCATTTTCTTCTCTTTTAGTTGACAGCAAAGGGTAAGTTTCTATTAAGTGGCGACACACAATTGTAAGCTAAGGAATTGAGCACTTAAAAACATTTAAGACTGGCTTTATTTGGAGAACTACTGTTTTGCATAGTACCTTTAGACAACAGAACCTTAGATGACTCATTTTTATGGGACTTCAGTGCATCACAGTGCTTCCAAAGCACAAAATGCAAAGTAATTCATTTTGTAAATTATTAGCACAAAATGATTGTTTTAAGGTCATTAATCTCTGAGAAACTATTCAAGAACCACATCCTAATTTCTCCTGTATCAACCTGAACCTCTCACCAAGTAACCGATCTGTGGCAGATTCAGTCACCTACAATACACATCCCCTTTTAAACAGAGGCACAAAGTTCCTACTTGTAGTTAAAATAGATCAAAAAGAGCATGCATTTTGGCAACACTCAAAGCAATTAAAAATGATTTAAAAGGCAGAAGGACAAAATCACCAGAGATGAACTATATCAAAGTAATCTAGTTGTTCAATTTTTTATTTCATCAAAGGCCTCAATTTGACTTTTTGTATTAACTTTAAAGACGTTTAAACCGAACAATTCAGAGGGCCTTTAGATGATTTATTCATGTTCTGCCATCCT
The DNA here is from genome assembly GCF_030020395.1 of Manis pentadactyla. Lineage (NCBI taxonomy): Eukaryota > Metazoa > Chordata > Mammalia > Pholidota > Manidae > Manis > Manis pentadactyla. Next base: position 7,548,553 of record NC_080034.1, read on the forward strand.
GTTTATGTGTCCAATTTAAATTTAAATTTCATCACTACTCAGACTACCACTGATAAGAATGGACAAGGGGCTCGCTTCAGGAATGATGGTTGTGAGTGATGATGCTAACTGCTAAAATAAAAGGATGAAACAGAAAATAAAGGGATGGCAAATCATGCAGCAGCTGCCCGTGGAAATCACCTAAACTAATGTTTAGATCTGCTGTAGTCCTCAGCTTGTGCCAAATTTCCATGATGCTACCAACCTCACTGCCTTTGAAGGACTCTGCCAAGAGACTTCTCCTATCTGTAGGAAGCAAACAAGACCCTTTCCATGAGCTAAGAACAAACCTCCAGTTAACAGAATCCAGATAAAAAGGTAGTAACGGCTGACAAGTCTGGGAAACTGTGAGCTTGCGGACTCGCACACGCACACAGATTCCCTCCCCATGGGTGCTGAGGTCTGCCCTTCCTTGCAAGCATCACGTGCTCATTAAACAGATGTCAGACCCACTTCACCACACATATGAAACCGACCATTTAAATCAACTTACTGAGCTGTTTGAGGAAGGGCTGTATATCTAGAAAAGCACATTTTGGAGCCATATCATGCTTTCAACTTAAATTCCTGCTACCCTTTACTACAGGGTGACATTTTTCTAGAGCTGATGAGATAGATTAACAAGAAAGAGCTCCTTCTAAGTTTACCAGAAGTGAGTGTTATCAAAACAGCACACGCACACACACACACACACACACACACACACACACACACACAGTCTCAAAAAATCTTGAGACTACAATTAAACTCTAAGTTAATTCTATATCCACAAAAGTATCACTGCATTAATGACCCTTCCTAAGTGGATACACTGGACTGTCCCCTCAGTTATCTGAAGTTGTTTTCCTGCAGATCGTACTTATTTTCACTCACTTTACCACCACCCCCACCCCCACCAAGCCCCCGCTACCTTCTCCCCCTGCCCCCCTGTGCTCTCCTCCTTAAGGAAGCGCTGAAGTCAGGAGATCTGGACGGGATGCCCCTGAGTCTTCAAAGGGGCCTCTCTAACACAGCCCTGTCGTTGGGACTAGAAGCTGGGCATGGTTAGGGAACCTCACCATGCCACAGATTAGAGAGCTGGATGAAGGGCCTGAAGATGAACTCAGAGACGTCATATTCTTGCTTATATTGAGGTCTGCCAAATACAGACCCTTGAAAGATGGCCAAGGAATTTGAACTTCGGTGCACCAGGGCCTCTTGTTGACCCACTTTGGCTACCGCTCTTTGTTGGTGGAGGTCGCTGTGGTTGAAGTCTCATGAATTACCCCAGGGGAATATCTGGGGTCCAGAAAGATGAGATAAAGATTAAGGATGGTGGACCAAATATGGGCTGTGCAGCCTCCTTCAGCCATTTGTATTTTTTCACCATAAAACCTCCCTCTATTTTCCTGAGACTGTTTCTCTTTTAAATTTTTGTATGCTTTTGTTTTGAATAGACAATACATTCTCATACTGTGAAAGTCAAAACTCCAAGAAGAAACAAGTGTTGGTGAGGATGTGGAGAAAAGGGGGTCTTTGTTCACTGTTGGTGGGAATGCAAATTGATGTAGCCACTGTGGAAAAAAGTGTGGAATTTTTCAAAACACTAAAAATAGGAATACCGAAAGACCTAGCAATTCTACTTCTGGAAATTTACCTGAAGAAAACAAAACAGAATCACTAATTTGGAAAGATATGTGCACCCCTATGTTTATTGTAGCATTATTTACAACAGTCAAGATATGGAAACAACCTAAGTGTCCATTGACAAACACAGAGAAGCTCTGTGTTTATACATATACATATATATACATATACAATAGAATAGAGTGTTTATACATATACAATAAAATATTACTCAGCCATAAAAAATGAAACCTTGCCATTTGTGACAACATGCATGGACCTAGAGGACGTTATGCTCAGTGAAATAAGTCAAAGACAAATACTATATGATCTCACATTTATGTGGAATCTAAAAAATAAAACAAATGAACAAACAAACAAAAAATAAACAGACCCATAAATATTGACAACAGACTGTTAGTTACCATAGGGGAGGAGGATGAGGGGATGGGTGAAGCAGGTGAAGGAGGTAAAGAGGGAAAAACTTTCCAATTATAAAACCAAAACGTCATGGGATGAAAAGTAGAGCATGAAGAATACAGTCAATAATATTGTAATAACTGTAAGGTGACAGATGGTAACTACATTTACTGTGGTGAACACTAGCAATTATGTAGTAGTTGAAGCACTCTACTGTACACCTGAAACCAAAATTGCATACCAACCATACTTCAGTTAAAACGGAAAAGAAAAAAGTCAAAACTCTGTAGCACATATACTTTGAAGACGTCTTGTGCCCCCCCAACCCTGTCTACCCTTCTACTTACATAGGCAGGTACAAAAATGAGAGCCCCTCTTGAAGCAGGTGCAAACAGACCGAGATTTCTTAGTGACAAAGAAGGGATGGACACAGAAGGATCCTGTGGGGTGAAGGCAACCAGAGTATGCCACCCCAAAATATGCCCCTGTGGCATAAGACTTATGTTGAGCTGATTATTTTGAGGAGCAGCAGGCACAGGAGAAGCTGGAGAAGCCCTGAAATCAGAGTAGAAGTTACCTTCTTGTAAGGGTCATTTGTATTTCTAAGGGAAATCTGCATGGGTGAGGGTGTCTCCCTGTCTGTCCCAGGAAGAGAAGGGTGACTCAAATCACAGGAGACTCCTGTCAAGGGAGGCACCCGCTTAAGTCTCTGTAACAAACCTTAGGCTGGTGAACAGTCCTTTTCCGGGCCACCTTCCCACAACTTGCTTCCTCTGCATCCTTCTACATGTGTTTTAGCTAAAGACGGTAGTTAGGTTCAAATTCTAAGCCACATCTTGAGTTTACTCGCTCTGAGTTTCTCGCATGTATATATGAAATGCACATGTTAATAAACTTGTTTGTCTTTCTCTTGTTACTCTGTCCTTAGTTGCAGAGGCCCCGCAGAAAACTCAGAAGGACTTGAAGGAAAGGGGCAGGTGAGACCGAGAGGGGAGGGGAGGGGCTCGGCCTCCGTGGGGAGGACGCGAGCAGAGCTGATGGGTCAGTGCGGCTCATCGGACGGGGAAGTAGATTGAAGCGCGATGGCTGTCTTCAGTGATATTAAACATTTTATAATTTGTTGACATCATTTCCCCTAATATGAGAAATATTTGCTGCAACTAAAATGCATAGGAGTTCAGAACCAGTGGCCTTGGTAACATTTAGTTAATTAGCTCCCTTTTCAGGACCAAAAGATGATCTACCAGCTCTTATCCTGAGGGCTGCAAAGGTCTCATGACTCACGATTTGCCAATGAAAATTGTTGTTCAAAAGAAGAAAATCCTGGTTTTATTAAAAAGAAAGACCAGGCTTAACCCTGGGTCACTTCTGCGAGGCCAAGTCACCGGGCTGGGGCTTGATTCCTAAGCTCACTGCAGTTTCACCCTCCCTCAGAAATGTAGTCAGTCAGGACATTTCTAGTCAGCGTCGATAAGGTAATGTGTCACCTGTGTCCTCTCCAGTCACCAGAGGAATCCATTTAATAAGACCCTTTTGTCTCCAAACAAAGGTGACCTCATCCAAAATAATCCTTTTTTTCTGTTTATGACTCCCTTGTCCTGCCTTTAAAAATCCTTTCCCTTTCTGTTGCCCTTTGGGGCATCTCTCTACACGCTAAAGGGGAGGCTGACTGATTCGATGCATGAATCACTTGAAAAACCTGATTATATTTTCAAATTTACTTGGTTAAATTTTGTTTTTTAAGAGTTTATAGCCAGTTGGCTGCAAATCGAGCTGAAGTCCACTTGAGAAAATGTTAATTTTCAAGATGCTGACACAAATACATGTGTCTTTCTTGGGTAGAATTGTGTGTCAGGAGAAGGTCTTCTTTTGTAGGCTCATCACTGGCCTGGAAGGTCGCAGAGGGCAGGCGCCAAGTCTGTTTCATGCGGCTGGTGTCTCCAGGGCCTAGCGCTGGGCGTGGCATACACTAGGCACTCAGCCAATAATCACGAACGAGTGAGCAATAGAATCATGGGGGAAAGATGTTTCCAGTCCACAGGAAAGTTGTTAGAAAGCATATCATACATCAGGAGCACATTACTGGGTTCTCAGAACAAAAGACCAGGAAAGAGAATAGTGAACAGCTGCCTATTTCTGGAATTTACAGTCAGATGGAGCATAAGTCAAAAGTTTATGACTTTTGACTTAAAACAACACAATTGGGCTATTTAAAGAAAACACTTCAGTTAATAGAACGATTTTGGTAGGATGATAAAAGAAAGAATGGATAGTAGAGAAGCTCCTGAGCAAGGTTTTCAAGTTCTTTGCTAATTGGAAAATCACTTAGGAAGGAAGGAATTACTGTTGATGTGGAGAAGGGAACTTCAGACAAGGTGGGATTGATAATTTTGTCTACACTCAGTTCGAGCTGGAAAATAATTTATAAAATGGACTTAGGTTTAGAATTCAGCAGCAGTGTAGGAGGCTGAAGGAAAGTGGAATATGTCACCTCAAAATATGGCTCTTTGGTATAAGGATTATTTTAGGCTGATTATTTTTAAGAAACAGCAGATGGGAAAAGCTCTGCAAACCAAGGAGAAGTTACCCTCTTGGAAGATAAATTTACATTGATAAGGGAAATCTGCATGGATAAGGGCGTCTCACTCTGTAGAGGAGGAAGATGACTGAAACTCTAGGAACTCATCAATGGCCAAGGCAGGGACTTAGATCTGTGTAACAAGCATATCCTCATTTACTGTGCTTTTCCTGGTCGCCTTCCCTAACTGGCCACCTCCAACTGGCCCCAGTATCTTTCTTTTGCCTTTAGCTAGAGATGGAATTTAAGGGGATGGCATGGGCCACTTCAGGGAGTCACTCAGTTTTCCTGGGTCTCTCCCAAGGATACAGGAGGTTTACATGTTATTAAACTTCTGCTTTTCTCCTGTTAATCTATCTTCTAGTTGGAGGGGTGTCTCAGCTAGGAACCTAAAAGGGTAGAGGGAAAATTATTTTTCCTCCCCTGCAATGCTAAAATATTTTTGTCAAGTTTACGATTTTATTAAAAATGATTCCACACAACTATAAAAATATTTTCTTTCTAAACTTTTGTGGTGCTTTTTGAAACAGTTGCCAAGCAGATTTTAGAACACTGTGGCCTACAAGAAGTTCTGTGCTCTGCATGTTAAAGAAATGTATATAATCTAGTATCATGTCCAATCAAATTTCTTCTCAATGCTGCAAATGATGAGGCATCACACACACAAATCCTAGAGCACAAGTGAAAGAGCATTTGTGTTTGTGTTGTGTGCGTGTATGTGTACACGTGTGTGTTCCTTGAAGTCAAACTTCGAAGTTGACTATTTTATGAGACAGCAATTATCCTTACAAAAAAATATCTTACTTGTCTCATCGAATCCTTCCTCTTTGCTTCCATTTCTTACCCACCCTTCTAACTTCAACTTGGCAAACTTACAATGGCCTTTTTTTCCCACATGGACAAATTGTTAAGTAATGACTTCAGTTGTCAGGCACAAAGGCTATCCTTTCATATCTAACCACAGTTAAACAAGCCAAACGATTTAATTTTAGATACATGACCCCTATTTCATTTGGTAAAATATTAACTATTTTTCCACCCAGTTCCTTCCAATCTCTCTTTTTTAATTTAGTGGACTTGGATAGAATATGAAGTTCTAAAAGTGTATTTCTCTACAGTCTTCAGGAATGAGATCAGCTTTATCATGAATTTAGAACTAAACTTCTCTCTTTGTTCTAAGTGCATAATCCTCACCCCTAAGAGGTGTTTGTTGTCTGGGATGTTCTATGGGTAATGGCTGTGGATTATGGTAAACTAAAAATACTACTGCCAAATAAAAGGTGAGCATGGATATATATTTTCATGATTACTGACATATGTAAGACAGGTTACATATCTTTTTTTTTTGCTTTGAATTTTTTTTTGATAAGATTTTTTTTATTAAGGCATCATTGATATACACCCTTATGAAGGTTTCACAAGAAAAACAATGTGGTTATTACACTCACCCTTATTATCAAGTTCCCCCCATACCTACTGTCCATCAGTATAGTAAGATGCCACAGAGTGCCTATTTGTCTTTTCTGAGCTATACTGCCTTCCGCATGACCCCCACACACCGTATGCACCAACCATGACACCCACAACCCCCTTCTCCCTCCCTCCCTACCCCACCCCCACCCCACCCCTTTGGTAACCGCTAGTCCCTTCTTGGAATCTGTGAGTCTGGTGCTAAGTTACATATCTTAGAGGAAGACATACATTTCTATATTAGAAGGCTAAAGGGTTAAATTAAGGAAGAATAATTTTTGGAAAGAAGGAGAGAGTTGAAAATTCAGATAACAGGTCGAATATCCCCACACTGGCTCCATGTTCAGACATTTCTTCTGCATGTGAAAATACTCAAAATTCTTAACATTGGTTTTTCAGGATTTGGGGAGTAGCAGAGGGAACTGCAAATCAAGCTCAAGGTTTTCAGAAAACAATCTACAGTGTCAGATCTAAGAAGCAGAAATAGAAAACGCTAGAGAAGATAGTTTTAGGTCTTGGGATCAGGGATCAGATATCTAATCAAATCATTAATAGAAACTTGATTTCACATGCCCTTTTGTAGAATGCAGAAAGGTACACTGGGTGATTAATCCTTATTAATCATAAGCAAAAAGAGTCAAATTTGGGTTTCTCCCTTTCGTGACATGGCCTTCCTCCAAGTTAGGAAAACATGTCCTTAGAATTCAAGACGGACCCTGCCAGGCTGGGATTATTTTGCTGCCCCAGCCCTGGGCACCACCCCTCCCAATCTGCTCTGACACACACACAGCCAAGGTCCTACTGCCCGCATCGGTGTGGTCATCGCCGCAGCAGGCATTAGCATCCTGCTCATCGCCGTGCCCAAGTGAAGACGGGGCATGAGGCAGTGGTGCGGCCTGTGGTCCTGTGTCTGTGAATGGAGACCACACCGTTAGAGTCTTAACAACCAGCTGGGCTTTTCTGCCCGGTGAACGCAGGCCGGCCATCCCCAGTGTCAGACTTGTGGACAACCGTTTCAGTTCTCTTTCTCGTAAAGCAATAGCCTCATCAACTCCATTCAGTGCCACTACGCTGTGCCCTGCCTCCAGACAAGTGGATCAGTGTGGAGGATGACGATATCCGGGGTGGCAGGTGATCTTTTCATCAGTTTGTTTACTGAAATTGGCCCCTAGTGGCATGTCATGAAAAAGTGATACTGGACACCCTACCAGTGTGTAATGCAGTATCGGGACAGACTTCCAAGATAAAAGGGACAAGGGATCAAATTGCTAGTGGCCCTCAAGAGCATAATTTTTGGTTTTTCTTAATTATTCTTAAATTTCAGTGATCTGGCTTACCAGAATAGTTATTAAAAAAAATATTCAAGAGAAATGTTTCTGTGTTATCCTTATACTAATTCTGCTCCTAAAAGAATAAAAGCAAATGTCTTGCATCTTCTTTGAGAATTTTAAAAAGATAGAAAGTTTTGACTAAAAAGACTGTGCAAGACAGCTTTGACTAAAAACTAATCTGAGAGGGCAGAGCATTTTGAGGAGAAAAAAGAGAAAGCAACAAGTTTTGTTCCTCTCTCATGATTAAATACAGCATTAAGCTGATAACCATTTTCCAGAATTGAGCTTATTGGGGGGCAGGGAAGGTTAAGTCGAATCTTGCTGCTTCCCATTCAAATTGGTAAGAGTAGCAGCTATATTTACTCCTATTATGACTGATGAAAAGAAGGGCAAGAATGATTTATTAGTCACTGCAAAAATGTCCATTTGTAGTCCATTAAGCAAAAGTGCCAAAATTGAATATGATAAAATATCAACTCGAAATATATATATGAAAATGAATGCAATATGAATACTCTGCAAAATATGCTGATATAGTAAACATTTTCTGTATAGTCTGCAGTTTTGACACTGTAATATGCATATATAAACTTGGAAAAACCTCACATTGACTAATTTTGATGGCTCATCATCCACTTTACAGAGATAGGAGAGACCCGGAGTACAAGAGTATGTACAGCTGTGCTGCCCCATCACCACACCCAGGGGCTCTGTTCCAACCTGGGGGACCCAAGCGTCCTGCCCCATGTCACGTGGTCGGAAGTGCTACTTGCCACATGTAATTCTATTCTGCACCCTTGGACTACAGACCATGAAAAACAGGTGCCATAATATCTCCCAGAGAGGAAACAATACTTCCACTATCCCTATTTCCTATGAGACAGCACAGGCAGATGGTTTGTACAGAATTAATATTAAATGCAAGCCAGGGCTCAGCTTTCTGACCTGATGAGCTCATCTGAGAGGGCCAGGATCACGATGAAAACTTTAATTTTAATGTGTTAAAAATAAAAGGGTTCTTTTCTGCTTTTTCCTGATTCAGTGTAAGTAAATATTAACACTGCTAGTCAAGGAGCAGTTTTGACTCATTAAAAACATTAACCAGAAAAGACTGGTTTTCTGGTTTTGATTCATTAAAAACATTAACCGGAAAAAAAAAAGTTAAAAAAAAAAGTGATGTGGGGAGTAGAGAGTCTACGAGATTGTATACATGCATTCGTTTGCTGTTGAAAAATTCTTCTGGCCCACGTGTCTGCTATTATCTGCTGTGGAATTTCAAGAAGATAATGTTGTTATATTGATTATTAAAGTAATCACATGTAACATCTTCATCTTCTCTTGATAGAACTCATATTCTGTCAGGCTTTTCTATGTGAATCTACTTAGAGAAAACTAAAATGAACTGTTGGTATGCATTAATTTATTAGTAGGATGAGTCACCTAAAAACAGACCTATACACAATAGCTTAAGGAAATATTTTTCATAGACAAAAACCTACATATATTCAACCTTAAGATAACTGGTAATCTTAGCAATTGGCAATGGCATAAAAATAGTACAAATTCAGTCTCCTTTTTCTCTTTTCTCCGAAATCCTATCTTGAGAGACACAAAATGGTATTGACTGTAAATCCATAAAAATAAAAAAAGAAATATCCGTTCCATGTGAAGAAGGAGGCCAAAAGCTTCCTAATAACACTGTTTCTAGGTTAAATGTAGAAGCACTCAATGCTCATGCCGCATGGGAGTCAGCCAGGAGATTCAGAACAAGTTGTTCTCTGAACCTTAACTGTGAGGCATGGTAATGACAAGTCGGTTGAACTTGTAAGGCAGCTGGGTTTACAAAGGTCCTAGTTGTGAAGTCAATCCATTTTTTTTAAAAATCTCATGAGAATGACCTCAGGGAACCTTAATGTATTTCCTTCAAATTCGTGGTATTGTTAATCAAAGTTCAGCCCACCAAATATTTTAAAATTAAGTATCTGACCACTGCGAAATCTGACCCTGAGATGATGGGGAAAGTTGATAATTGCTTTTTAAACTGATGTGGTGCTATGTTAATGGATTTTTTTTTGGTGTTCTGGGAAAACTACAGCATGTCAGTACCTCTTCATAACATCGTGTAATTGGACCCCTAGGATTTTCATGAAGGCTTTTTTGAGTTTGTTTTTATTTTTATTATATCTAATTGGTACAGAAGCCAAAGTTCTAGTTAAAGCATTTGCTGTAAAACAAAATTAACTATAAACTATCTCCAGGTCACTTATCTGTATAACTTTCCAAGTAGATCTGTGCTCTGTGGCTATAATAATAAATCTCATTATCTAATATTTGGCAGAATAAATGTGATCATTATATTTAGACTGATGGACTGATAGTGACATATGCCATGGGGGACTCTTTATAAGATAAATCACATTTTTTGCTTTTTGAAGCACATTAAGATAAACATTGTTCCTGGATGTTGCTCAATTATGTCTATTAGGATTTCATACTAAGGGTGAGAAACCTTTAATACTTCCATTGTGTCTCGTGAGAGACACTTCACTGACCTTTGGATACCCAACCCAGTACAAAATAGGCTCTTTATTTATTAAGTACACAAGATGTCTTACATCTCAGTTATTTTTACAAGTCCAAACTTTGCCCTTCTTTGGTGTAATAAATATTATTTGATGATGATGATTTTAGATGTTCCAAACTTTCCACTTGACTTAGGGGTCAGAGAGTAAATTAAAAACTTCCTGACCTCAGATTTGCAGTAGGGAACAATGCCTATTTCATGTTCAAAGTTTAGGGGAAACAGCATGTCAGTGGGGCAGATTTATTAGTTTCAGTGTTACAATGAAATTTTACCTTTTTTTCTCTGAACATCATTATTATTAGTTATGATCCATGAAATCCTACAAACAAGGGTCTGGCTGTTCACCAGTACAGTTGCAGTTAACACTGATGTTCAAAGGCTGCTGTGGATGTTAGACATCCAGGGATATAGTTTGAATGGCCCTGGTGGAAAACTGAAACTAAAACCTAGGCATGTGAAGGGTCATGAAACTGCCTGCCGGGAAAGCCATCCAAGCCAACCAAGACTGGGCATGGTGGCGTGACTCACGGTGGGACTGCGTGTGTCACCTTGCCAGGCTGCACTTCCACATGGAGGGAACTAGAGGAAGGGATCTTCCTCCCCTCTGTGCTGTAAATGAGAGAAATGTTTTAAACGCTTTAAGATTTCCACATGCAAGCTGTTCTACAGTCAAAATATAATTAACAGGAAGATCAAGCACTTTACCAATCAACAAGTCCATATTTATTTCCTTTTCCCCTTGTTTTCCTAATTAGATTTAATAGATGTTTCGGTAAGGAAGAAACTAATGTGTCTGGTTTTGTAGAAGGAATAGCTAAATTCAAAGTTATACAAAATAATTGTAGGCTTTTGATTTGTTTCCACTCTTTATACAAACGGATACAAAGATTTTCCAAATCAGTACATAACATTTCCACTGAAGTTAAAATGGGTCATGACCTGTTAAATAAGCAGGAAGTTTTGCTTGTATCTCAGGTTTTCCAGTCCAAACCCTGCCCTTCTAGGACTTACAGTGTGTATCTGTTTGATGATGATGATGAATTTGAAAGATATATCATAAAATGAATGGAGAAGATGCTAATTTCATCTATGCCAGTTATATTATTTTTACTCCTTTTAATGGATCAAGTAATTTGTTAAATTACATAGCACTGCACCTGAGAGGTGTAATTAATTTACAATTGTTGCCTATGGCTATTAATTCAATGATTTTTTAATGAATTAGATGAAAGCATTTAGAGATTGTTCTTCATGCTAATATTAACACGACATATGTAACAATAGAGCCTATGAAAGAGCGTTCACAATGGCTTCTCTTTTGAATGGCAGTGGTGTTACAGTCATCTGCATGACCTCTGTTCAAGTAAAATACTCTATTTTCATGAAAAGGACATGGCCTTTGGACACAACTGGTCTAGTCTTGGCTCTGCTATCTTGGTGAATTTGGACCAGACACATGGCTTTACTGAATCTCTATTTTCACATGGTTTAATGTGGGTTAAATGCACTTATTTTTAGAGTTGTGAGAATTAAATGAGATGATGTATATTAAACTTGTGAGTGGTCAATATGCATAAGTTTCCTTTTTTCTCTGTTATCCCTTGAGGATAGATCACCAGTATCGCAGAATAAAGAAACAAATATTCTCTCCCCTTAAAGTTCTAGGGGATTAAATTTTCTATAAGTTCAATGATTTCCCTTCATATAATAAAATGACTGAAAAAGTACCTTGAATATTAATATTGTTATAACAACGAGTTGTTTTTTTCTTGTATAGCCAAAAGATATTATCTGATACGAAAAGCTCTTACTAGTATAATGAATCAGTTCACATGATATTGGTAGTGGCAGAATATGAAAAAAATCTTTGAAAAGGAGTAAGTGCAAGAAAAAACAACATAAAGGAATGAGATGAATGGCCAAATTCTGATCTCAGGAACAACTTAAAATCCTTAACCTCTATTTTAGAGGTCTGATGGCTATTCCCCATGCAGCAATGAGGAGAATGGGTTGACTTGCTAGACATCCTCTCATGTGCCAGTGGAGAAAAATCATGGCCAGCACATTCTTTCCAATGGGCTTCATTTGAGGACAGGGTTCTTAGAGATCCTGGAATGTCTTTTCTTAAGTGGGTGGGGGGGAAACCCAGGGATATAGAGGACTGTGGCCTGTGTCACGCATCTCCCTGCTAAAGTCCCAAGTGTTTAATGATGGGAGGTTTCAATTTTAGCTGTGGCACTGTTTCCCAGAATTAAAGACTCAAGTTGGAATCGAGTCAGTAACAAAATGATTTACTGGGAGGTGAGCTCTGTGACAGCCAGGACTTTGCCTATCTTGTTTTCTGCTGAATGCCCTAGAATAGGTCCTGTAATAATGCCAGGGAGATAGTAGTGCCTTAATCTACAAATAAGTGCTTGTAGAAACAAATGAGGAATGATAAAAAAGAACTGACGTTGATTGGTTCATACTTTGGTGTATGAAATTATAGAAACCACAAATGTGTGATGCCTTTCAGTATACTGACCCCAAGATAAGTTTACCAAGTCCTACAAAATGTAGTTAAGGATGGCATTAAAAGAAGAAAATTTTAATGGAATGTTAAGTATTTTATGTAATACAAGAGGCAACAGATAGTAAGATATAGTTCATAATTTTTATAAACCAATAGTAGTAATTAGTGCTAATGGAATATTTACTAGAACTATTCAAGTGGCTTACAGATGTAATCGCATTAAATGGCAGCAATACAGATGCATGTGTCGGGGATCGCGGGTGAGGACAGACCTCGGGACTAGGCAGCCTGGGTCTAAAGTCAGACTCTGGAACTTAGCTTCCTCCAGGAAGATTGTTTTCACTTCTTGTTTTCTAAGTTTCCTTATCTGTGAAAAGGGTAAAATAATAGTGCCTACCTCATACAGTTGTTGTGAAGATTAAATATATAATTGATCCTAGAGAAGTAATAGGCATGTAATATCTATCATCTCTGTGTGTCTCTCTTTCACGTGCTTACACCAGTGCCTGGTGCAAAGTAGGAGCTATGTAAATGTTAACAACCATTATGTATTATTATTATCACCCCTATTTTACAGATGAGAAAACTGAGGCACAGAGAAGTACCTTGCTCAGGGCCACATAGTAGGTATTGAAATTAAGGTTGGAATCAAGGTAGTCTAATCTAGAGCTTGTGCTCTTAACCTCTATGCCACTGTATCTTTCCAAGTCCATGTACAGAAAATGTACTTAATTCACTCTGAGTGATAAACTGTTCCTAGAATTTATTCAATAATTTTTAAATGATAATTTGACACCCCTTCACTAGCATACCATTTTGAATATTTCTGATGAATAAGTACAGGTGTTTCTGTAGGTTATTAATAAAAATAAGCTATTATTAACCCAGTTGCCTGATTAATTTTTAACAGCCAACGCACTAGAAAATGATCGCTATTTTCTGTAATTTAGTCTTCAAAAATTGTTAGTAACTAAAAATAAACCTCATCTCAGTGAGACCATCTCTGCATTCATTTGACACTAACACAAATTCCTAACAATTCCCATCTGAATTGATGGGTCCTCAACAATAGCTGTATTTACGATGTGCTCATGCAGATTCTATATGGCTCAAGGAATGGCAAGATTATCTTTCAGTGATTGAATAAGAAGTGAGGCTTTTGAAACACAGTGGAACCATCCATTTAATTAAAAAAATAATGTAGGACAAATAGCATGTATTACTAAGTGTGCAGACTGTATTTAAATCATAAATGAGAAGAAATTGTTGAAATGTTGAATTGCTTCTTTAGTTGCATCAATGGTATGGGGGTGAAAAGGTTAAAAAACAATTGATTTTCTTATTTCTAAATTTCTCCTTAGAGTAGTTTAACTTTGTAAGTTTAAACAGCCTATGAAACCTGGCCAAGTATGTCAAATACACTACTTAGAAAGTAAAAGACTGAAACTTCAAAAAGGTTATTTTCCATTAAAAATTATAACCATTTTCCCTCTTGAAATCAGCCAAATAGGTTTATACACAAAGATACTGGCCAAGGCTGAAATGATGAGCTTTTTGGCTAATTTAACTGGCCATTTGAGCTCTAGATAATGCCTCTACAGTTGTCAACTCCATGTCTCTTCAGAGCCCCTGCAGTGCCACGGTGAACATTCGAGGAAAAATTAAAGAAACCTATTTCTACTCGGAAAAACCATACTTTTGAAGCTTCAATTCTATATTCAAATTCTCCCCATATAATATGAAAAGTTAGAAGGTAATTAGTATACTCAGAGCAGAATATCTGCAGCTGAAGTTATGATTTCTTTAACTCCTTTATCTGTCAATCTCTTCAACTTTTTATCTGTAAAGTATATTTTTGAGCCTATTCTGGTTGTCTACCCGACAGCTACAGAGCTGAGGTGTCAAAAATGATTCTATTTCTTTTCTTGATTTTTATAGAAGAGTCATAAAATCCTTGATGAATATTTGGCTATGTAGTGAGGTCATGATTGATAATTATATTACTACAAACTTAGGTAGAACAAGAAAAATAGGTTTAATTTTAATATTCCAGGTCAGTGAATAACTATATATTTTTAAAACACATGATTCTGTAAATGGAAAAAACTCTTATTTAGAAATAAGTCACAGGCTACTGTTTGATTATCTGTAAGGCAAAGCAACTTCTTGCGAGGTGGTGTGACATTTCCTTCACAGCCCTCCCAGGCAGCTCTCCTCTGCCAGGCCCCACTGCCGGCCTCTCCATGCTCACCAGTATCACCGGCAGGACCACACGTCTCTGCATGGGCTCTGGCTCCTGCACGGAACGCCTGGCACACTGCGTCACTGCTGCCCATCTAGGAAGTGCGCCATCACCCTCACACGGGACAGGTGCGTCTGACATAGCCCAGAATTTGCAATTAGGCCTTCCTTCGGGAGGTCACCGGGTGATACCCTCCTCCTCCTGGAGCCCTAGGAGAGTCAGAACCATGCTGGCTTGTCCCCAGGTGTGTCCCCAGCGTCCCCAGTGTCCCCAGCATGCCGGACATGGAGGAGGGGAACAGAGAGGGCGGGAAGAGGAAGGCAAAGAAGGAGGAACAGGAGGAGGAGGAAGAGGGGAAGAGAAGGAAGAGGGGGAGGGAGACAAAGAAGCACAAATAAACGAAGAAAAATGAAGGCAATAAAATTAAAGATACTGGGGAGGGCAAGGGAACTAATGATTGTTAAGACCTGCCATAGTCCGGGCACTTCATGAACACCAGGACCTTAGAGAACAGGCATTACTGAATCCGTGCTCCCTAACACCCCACTCAACATCAGGGACCTTCACGTAGCGCATTTTCTTTGTCCTTCTAAATGTGCTCTTCTTTGTGGCTTAATTGTAATTTTTTCCCATGTGGAGGTACAACATACGAGAACTAACACAGAGGGTCTATCATGTGCCAGGTGCTTTTCTAACTACTGTATACAAACCACTGTATTTAATCCTTAAAATGGCCCTATTGTTATTCCCATTTTACCAACAGGGAACACCCAGGTTAGGAGTCACAGGCTAGTATGTGCCGAAACCATGATTCAGACCCAGGTTTTCTGGATTCAGAGTCTGCAGGCTTGATCACTGCCTTGTGTTGCTTTTTTGTAGAGCAGATTATGCAGTAGAGCAGTGATTTGTCTATTTAAAGTTGATCTTTACCTTTCTGGCCAAAATGTTTTACCTGGACATACGCACTAATGCATCGCTGCCCGCCTCTGGGAGTGCTGACTGACAGCTGTAGCATCACAGAGTCCTGGTCACACCTGGCCTGTCTTCCCACTGGCCCAAGGGCCGCAGTCCCTGCAGTGTGAGGAGGGATGGGGACCCACGTTCTAGTCAGACAAGATGCAGGCCAGATCCGGGAACGCGCATCCTATGCACCAAAACAGAGCTGGGCAAAGAGATGTTTCCGCTGAAACTTTAATAATTTGACTGAGATGATAACTGTTTCAATAATAATGCATAAATAATTCAGCTTGATAGCACATCTCCCCTGCTAGACATTGTCAAATTACTGAGCCTGGTTTTGGGGAATAATCAGGCCCACTCGGTTCTGCAAACCTGCCCTTCTCACTGTGAAGCTAAGAGCTGAGTTTTGGGTGGGAGTCAGAGTATCAAAAACTCTGAGGCTTCTGCGATCATGAATACAACCCCCTTGTTTTACGATAGAGAAAACTAAGGTCCACAGAGATAGTTTAAGAAGGATGGATATTTCCTTCAAACCTTAAAATGACTCAGAGGGAAAGACACTACAGAGAATAAACATTTTTCATGTACTGCCCTCACATTTGGCTACAAAAAGAAGAAAACCAGGGAGCACATGACTATTGTCATTCATTTTTTAACTCATTTTCACATTTTATTCCTCTTCCACAGACAGGAATATAAAGAATGCTGACCTCTCCCTGCTAAGAGATCACATGCCTATGGGGTTGTCGGGGACAAATACGAGGGTCTCTGTGGGGAGATGTCCACGCGGGTCTGTGTGGTTTAGCATCAGAGATACGATCTGATTTCATAGGCTTCGGTCAACTTTAAGTGGACAATGAGGCCTGGTAAATATGCGCTGAGCGAAGGAGAGGCCCCGTGAGCTAATGAGCGCGCATTCCCGGGGCTCCTCTGGTCCCAGGCGGACGGGCCGCCCCGGGAGGAAGTGTCCGCTAGTGTCCACTCAGGGAGGGAGGCACTGTGTGGAGAGGTCTCCCCAAGGAAGGCCGGTCTGTTAATGGAAAAGGCGTTTGGAGCTTAGGATTTAGGCTTGGATGGTTGCTGAAAACACGCGAAAATGTGGAGGACTTGGGTTCCAATTTCAAACCCAGAGCGAGGGAGTCCTTCACATCATTTCTAAAGCAGAAAAATGTCCCTGGCGGTAGAAAGCATGGGCCGAAGGACAGATTCACTCCTTCCGAGGGGCCGCAGAGCCTCCAGCCGTGGTGGGCCTGGGGTGGCTGCTCTGCCATCCCCTCTGCTGCCCACTGTGTGATGCCCCAGGAGCGCTGCCAGGCGGTGTCCCCCAGAGGCAGGTCTAAGGATCCGAGCGTGCCTGGCCGTGGCCTTCCGTCCTCAGCCTGACTTCCACCTGCTCTCCAAGCCACACTAGGGTTCTGCTCTGCTCAATGGACATCAAATTGACAAACTGCCACATTTCCAGATGGGTCACAGCCTTGTTTCTTCCAATCTCATGCAAGCCATGTTCAAATACAAGGGTTAATGAGTTTTTTCCAAATTTTAGGTATTGTGTGTCTCTCAATGGAGCATGAAATTGGTTCTGGGTTTGAAACAGTATTGCTGATGTTAGGACTATATCATTGTTTACTTTTAAATACCTAAATCATTGGAAATTCCAATTACATACAACTATAGGCTAACAGCATCCATATTTTTCCAGCATATTGTAGCACTTTTTGTTTATATGTCAGTTTTCCCCATTAGATTATAAGCTTCTTGAGGGTAGTGTCTATAACATAACATACATACCATAAAACACGTTAATTTTAAATGTACATTTCTACAATTACTAGTAAATTTACAGAATTGTGTGGCCATCACCACAGTCTTACTTCAGATCATCTCTGTCACCCAAATAGAAGTCTCACACTCGTGTGCCTCCCCAATCCCCACACCCATCCGAGGCAGCCACCGGTCTACTTTCTGACCTGTTCACTTTTGAAGCCTCCATGCCGGGCACCTAGTAGGCATTCAAAAAACGTTTGTTCAATGCCTTAATCAGTCAATCAATCGACCAAATACTAGGGACACAGCCTTTTCTGCTAACAAACCCTGCGTTTAAATACTGAGCACTTTAATATGGAAACACTCTTCTCCAGAACAACTTGTGAGCTGGTTGGGGCCAGATGACGCGTTCTGAAAAAGGTAAAATAGATCTAGAGAGGATGGCGATGTACTCAGATCACCCAGCAGGAGGTGGTGAAGACAAGCCTTTTGCCTACACAGCCAGCATTCACTCCACTGCAGTCAGAGCAACGTTCTGGAGCACCGAGAAGACTCCTGATTTTGCATAAATGCATTTGGAATTTTATACAAAAGTTAAAAGTAAAACTCCCACTATCTTTAACCTTGGATCTATTTGATTTAATACAACAAAAAAATATTTTTATAAATATTTTACAAATGCAAAATAAATGGAGAACTTAAGAAATCGTTTAGGGATTCAAAGACACATTTCTCCTGTAGTTTGGAAAAGTCAAGAACATTCAGCCCTCTGAGGACCCCTTTGTGTTGTTGATTGTTTAACCTTGGCCTTCATTTTAAGTAAGGAGGTATGATTTACCCATTTTAACATAACTAAAGTGATGTGGGAAAATTATTAAAAGGTGGGCAAGAGAGAAGGAAATTACTTTTTATTAAATATATCTTAACTTGATTAAGATTATCTTAATTTTCCCGTGTGCTGTATTTTATAGATCTGTGATTCTGCGGCAGAAATGAGCATAGCTTTCCTTTAAAGGTGGTTGTGGCTGGCACATGCCTGTGAAGTTCATTATCCTGTCCCTCAGGGCAGATTCTTGCTGGTTAAGGCAAAGGGTGACATAGGTCCTTGTCCACAGTGACTTGGGTTTCAGCTGGCAGCTGAATGTGTCCTGGACTTACAGAAATCACATAATAAGGAAAAATTCTGAAATGTCCAAAATTAAGTGACATGAGGGCTGGAGAATGAGGGAGAGAGACAAGGGAAGGTCATCAGTCAATGGGCACAAGCCAGAGCTAACCAGAGACTCCACGTTCCCAGATGGAGTCATTTCAACAAGCATCTAGAAGGTCCCAGGACCACCGCCTCCCCCTTGTGCATGACCAGAGTCTGACCATCATCAACAGCCCACCCACCAGTCTTCTCTGGACTAACCACCCCCCCTGGACTTTCCCCACTTCACGTCAACCTACCTTTCTTATTTGTAGGTGAATTTAATGAACTCTTTTTCCTTGAGACCCTCATAAATGCACCCCATTTCTTGAGTTGGGTGGACAAGTTGTTTCTGTGAACTGGCCCTGCTGCTGGTGAAGCAGAAACGTCCTGTCCCAGGACTCGGTCTGTATCTGGCTGCACCTGAAGGCTCAGTGGCCCTTTCACTTCAGAGCTCTCTCCCTCCCTGGAGTTCTTGATTTGTCAGGACCTTCAAGTCCTGCTGCCTTTGAATAAAATGTGAGGATGGTGCTTCTCTGGGCACCTAAAGCTATAATTCCTTTTTGCACAGCATTATTATAAATTACTACAGTAAGATCTTAATCTACTCCTTGAAAACCCCAGCGTATATGTATAATTTATCATTAGGCATTTTTGTTTCTATGAGTCCCCTTGTTTTGTTTATACTCTGAACTCCCCGGGGGCTCTGACAGCCCACCTCCAGCCCCAGTGACGCTTCTGTCCTAATTATGCAAAAGGCACAACTGAAAATGCGGGGCAGTTACAGAGACAAGCAGACACACACACGCATTTGTGGGACAGTCGTGTGAAAACAGAGTCGGGGAACTCGGACACAGAAGTCTGGAGCCATTAAATAATGGCGGGAATTTAAGTTGAGGGAGAGACAGGCAAGAGGGAGGTTCTGATGAGAGCCAGGAATTTGCTATAGAATTTATATTTTAATGAGTTAAGTAGACTTATGAATGTATAACACCAGAATAACTTAATATAGATGGGTATATATAAAAATTTTGTGAACTATAAAAACACATTTTGTGCATTTTATGAAAATGTGATATTTGCCATGGTTGAAATTTCAGTGGCAAGAGGTTGGAAAAATGATAGATTTATCAGCTGCAAACTTTGTATGTGACCCATTTTAATACAACATCTAATTCTGTGCTACTTTCCTTCCATTCAGGAAAACTCCTCATGCAGACTTTTAGTTAAATTTAAGGTTAAAGTTGTCCTAAGAGTCTTATCTTTCATTCATTCATTCTTTTTACAATAAATATCTCGCGAGTGTCTGCTATGAACCAGGCACTGTTCTGTGCTCTTGGACTAAAGCCAGAGTAAGTCAGACTAGCTTCCTAACCTCGTGGGGCTGACATTCTAGCAGGAAGGCAGATCGTGCATGAAAAAATCCATAAATGAGTAAGAATTTCTTTGTTTTTTTTTTTGCCAGGCTTTTAATTTTCTACTGAAGCTTTAATAAAGCTTATTAAAGCTTTATTGAAGAATAATTGACAAATGCAGTTGTAAGATATTTTAGTACAACATGATGATTGCATACATTGTGAAAGGATTTGCCCTTTCACAAAGGAGTTAATTTAACACATTCACCCATCACCTCTCATTTTTTTTTACCTCTTTTTTGGTGAGACCATCTACGTTCTATTCTCTTAGCAATTTCCAATGATAAATTACAGTGTTATTAACTAGTCACTATGGTATCCATGAGATTCTCAGACCTTACTCATTTTATAACTAGGAGTAAGAATTTCTGAGAGTGACATGTGCATTGAAGAAAATAAAAAAGGATAATGGGATACTGAGAGAGTGGAGAGGCTATTTTAGATAAGATGGTCATTGAAATCTTTTGTAAGAAGGGCACATTTGAGTTGAGAAAGGGGGGTGAAACAGGTGAAGGGGGTCAAAAGGTACAAACTTCCAGTTATCAAACAAGTAAGTCCTGGGGATGTAATGTACAGGATGGTGACTATATTGTATATTTGCAAGTTGCTAAGAGAGTAGATTTGAAAAATTCTCATCAGAAGAAGAAAATGTGTAACTATATGTAGTGGCAGATGTGAACTTATTGTTTGTTAGTTTTGCAGTATATACAAATGTCAAATAATTATGTTATATACCTGGAACCAATATAAATTATATGTCAATTATCTCAATAATAAAAAAGATTACATAAATGGGGAAAAAAGCAAGGTGTAAAGGGTCTTCCATATGGAGTACAAAGACCATGAGGCAGAAACAAGCTTAAAGGATTTGAGAAATAGAAGGATCCAGTGGCTGGAAGTGCAGAAGAATAGGAAGACACAGTGAAGCAGGAATCCAATCCTGCCTTATCTTGCAGGCTGAGGTAAGGAGTTGGATTTTATTTTAAGGGCAAAAGAAAGTCAAGAGGATTTCAATAAAACAGAGTAATAATGTGATTTGCATGTTTATAGGTTACTTTGGCTGCTGTTTGGGGATTGGATTTTAGGAAGCAACAGTGGAGACAGTGTAGTTAGTGTGCTACTGCAATGATCTAGGCAAAAACGATGGGGAACACGTAATGGCAGTGGGGGGAGGGGACGAATAACAGAGAGAGACAGACAGGCTGGAAATATTTTAGAAGTTGAATGGCAGGATTTGTGATGGAACTGGATGGGGAGCAGGGAAAAGGGAAGGACAAAGAACGCTTGCAGGCAGTATAAGCAACTGAGTGGAGGGTGCTCATTACTGAGATGTGTGTCACTGGGAGAGGATTAACGTTTTTTGGGGTGCCATCAAGTTCTTTTTTGGCTGTGCTGTGTTTCAGATGACTCTCAGACAAGTAAGGAACATTCTGGTTGTGTGAGCCTGGAGTTCAGGGGAGAGATCAGGGCAGCAAAGAAATGAGGGGCATTATCTGCACAGAGATGGAATTTGAAGACACAGCATCAAGGAGAAGGTTAAAAAGAAAGAACTGGTGCTAAGTCCTCCCACGTGTAGAAGGAGGTAGAAGCGAAGTCATTAAAGAAGCTGAGAAGGGTTCTTCCAGCAGAACGGAGAAAACCAGAAGTGTGGAGTCTCAGAATGCAAGAGAGAATTTTCTAGAAGGAGGTTGGTTATCTGCAGGTATAGTGCTATGGAGTAGAGCAAGAGGAGGACAGAGGCGATGCCACTGATTTTGGCACAGTGGGGACTGTGAATTTGGCAAAAGCAGAGGTGGAAGCTCAGTGGGGTGAATGAGAGCGAGTGGGAGCTAAGGATCGGGGGTGGCAGGGACGGATCGCCCCTCTGAGGAGTTTTGCTATGAAGAGGAACAGAGAAGTAGGCAGAAGCTGCATGGGAATCTGAGACTAAGATGTTTGTTTTGTTTTGCTCTTTCTTGATTTAACTGGGAAATAGTAAATCATGTTGAACTGCTGGTAAGAATGACACAACAGAAAGGAAAGGACTAGTCGCACACGGGCGAGAAGGCTCAGGGCGGCTGTCCTGGGCGCCAGCAGGGGCCGGAGGACCCCCTGGAGATGACCGTCGGGAGCGCACGGGGACACCCGTCAGCGTGGGATTTTCCCAAGCGCAGTGTAGTTTCTCTGGCACAGGGTAGGAGAAGGCCAACATCTGGGTTTAGTCCAGGTTGGGGTTTTGTCAAGAGGGGATTGCAAGGGCGTGTTATAGGGAAGATACATGAGTGAATAGGAGGTGGGCACACGAGGGTGGTGAAGGCAGCACGAACTGTTGTCCCTAGACGGAGGTTCCCAAAGGCGGCGATTTCATGGCCCTGGGGGGAAGGGTTGCAAGGGTGGGGGGTGGGATGCTAGAAATCAGGTTTTCAGAGAAAGTGACATTGCTGATAGGTGAAGTGAAATGACACAGCTGAGCTGTGCAGATCATGGAAACCCAGACAAAAGGGGAGGAGCAGCTTCCTATGAAGCAGGAGTCTAGGGTCCTTCTGCATAGGACATGTTCCTCGCTGGGAAAGGGCTTATGGAGCCTTGAAGTTAGGGGATGCCTGTAAAGGTATGCCAATTCTCTAAGAGCACCCTTGATATAACAGCTACAAGGCCGAAGTCCAGGTCATCTTTTAAATCTCAATGTTATAAAAATTTTGGTTTGGGGGTTGTATCACCTCCTGTTGTGTGACCCTGGGCCTTGCATTTAGTTTTTGAGTTTCATGTGTAAAATAAATGTCATTGCCATCATCACAACCGCTGTTCTAGGCAGTTCGCTATGATTTATTTAGGGCCTTTGTACTGGCTCTGCGAGGAACTCTGTCCCCAGCTCTTTGCTCAGCACGTTATTCAGTCTTCATTCTGAACACCACCTCCTCAGAGAAGCCCAGTCACTCAAACTAAAGGGGGGCCCTCTGTGTTTTGACACTCTCATTCTGAAAACACCCACTTTTATTCCTTGTTGCACTTAAGACTATCTGGGATTATCTTTTTAATGGGAGAGGTTTTTCATTTATTTCTTTACTTGTTTATAATTAATAAATAAATAAATTACATTTCTTTGCTCACTTTACTGTTTGTACTGCTTTTTTCAAGAAAAAAATTCTATGCAATCAGGGACCTGGTCTAAAAATTAAACAAGGACTAATAATGATGAATAAAATGGTATAAACTGTAAAATCCTCTGCTAACAGTTATTGTTATTGTCTGGAAGAGTTTGTGACTTGAAGAGAAGGCAATTAATTTCTACACTGATCATTATTTATTTTAAAAACTACTCTCAAGATTGAGGTCTATGGAATGAGAGACAAGTACTGTTCAAATCGCTAAAGCTAATTTGAAATAATAAAGTAGACTCGCCTGTGACAGGTGACAGAGGATCCTTAATTGGCATTCACAGCAGAGACTGAGCTAATACAATGTGGTCAGAGGCAAGGCACAGATCTCCAGGAAGATAAGGAGATAGGGGTGCTGCCTTTTCTCCTGCACCCCCTGCACACTGCCCCCTTCTCTCCCCACCAACAGGAATGCTCACCCTGCAAGAATTATGGATGGATGGCCATCTGGCCTAAAGCAATCTACAGATTCAGTGCAATCCCTACCAAATACCAATAGCATTCTTCAATGAACTAGAGCAAATAGTTCTAAAATTCATATGGAACCACAAAAGACCCCGAATAGCCAAAGCAATTTTGAGAAGGAAGAATAAAGTTGGGCAGGGAGGGATTATGCTCCCCGACTTCAAGCTCTACTACAAAGCCACAGTAATCAAGACAATTTGGCACTGGCACAACAACAGACCCATAGACCAATGGAACAGACTAGAGAGCCCTGATATAAACCCAACCATATATGGTCAATTAATATACGATAAAGGAGCCATGAACATGCAATGGGGAAATGACAGCCTCTTCAACAGCTGGTGCTGGCAAAACTGGACAGCTACATGTAAGAGAATGAAACTGGATCATTGTTGAACCCCATACACAAAAGTAAACTCAAAATGGATCAAAAACCTGAATGTAAGTCATGAAACCATAAAACTCTTACAAGAAAACAAAGGCAAAAATCTCTTGAATATAAACGTGAGCAACTTTTTCCTGAGTGCATCTCCTTGGGCAAGGGAAACAAAATAAAAAATGAACAAATAGGACTACATCATGTTAAAAACTTTTGTTTAGCAAATGACACCATTAGCAGAACAAAAAGGCATCCTACAGTATGGGAGAATATGTTCATAAATGACATATCTGACAAGGGGTTAACACCTAAATTTATATAAAGAACTCAGACACCTCAACACCCAAAAAGCAAATAACCCTATTAAAAAATGGGTGGAGGATATGAACAGATACTTCTCCAAAGAAGAAATTCAGATGGCCAACAGACACATGAAAAGATGCTCCACCTTGCTAATTTTCAGGGAAATGCATATTAAAACCACGATGAGATATCATCTCACACCAGTAAGGACAGCCAACATAGAAAAGACTAGGAACAAAAAATGCTGGTGAGGATGTGGAGAAAGGGGAACCCTCCTACACTGCCGGTGGGAATGTAAATTAGTTCAACCATTGTGGAAAGCAGTATGGAGGATCCTCAAAAAACTAAAAATAGAAATACCATTTGATGCAGGAACTCTACTCCTAGTAATTTACCCAAAGTAAACAACTTCTGAGATTCAAAAAGACATATGCACCTCTATGTTTATTGCAGCACTATTTACAATAGCCAAGATATGGAAGCAACCTAAGTGTCCATCAGTAGATGAATGGATAAAGAAGATGTGGAACATATACACAATGCAATACTATTCAGCCATAAGAAAGAAACAAATCCTATCATTTGCAACAACATGGATGGAGCTAGAGGGTATTATGCTCAGTGAAATAAGTCAGGCAAAGAAAGACAAATACCACATGATTTCCCTCATTTGTGGAATATAACAACGAAGCAAAATGAAGGAACAAAATAGCAGCAGACTCAGACTCCAAGAATGAACTAGTGGTTACCAAAGGGGAGGGGTGGGGGAGGGCGGGTGGGGAGGGAGGGAGAAGGGGATTGTGGGGTATCATGATTGGTGCACATGGTGTGTGTGGGGTCACGGGGAAGACAGTGTAGCTCAGAGAAGACAAATAGGGTCTCTATGGCATCTTACTACACTGACGGACAGTGACTGCAATGGGGTATGGGGGGGACTCGGTAATAAGGGTGAATGTAATAACCAAATTGTTTTTCTTGTGAAACCTTCATAAGAGTGTATATCTGTGATACCTTAGCAAAAAAAAAAAAGAATTACAGATGGGATCTGACCAGAAGCAAAGCCATGACCCTTTAAGGAATCATAGGCGCTAACCTGGTACCGCAGGATGACACACTCTGGCCGGGGAAGGATGATCTCGTAGCTCCCTTCAACTCTCATTTACAACTTTCATAACACTGCTCAAGGTAAATGCTAATCTAATTAAAACTTTAAATGCTTAACAGAACATTCTGCTCAGAATTCTTTCCAATCTGAGCATCTGAAGGTGATTTTCATTTAAGATACTCCAAAGTACATTGGCTTATAAAAATTCACATTTTCCCCCCTTCTTGCTGTTTTTTTTTTGAGAATAAATGGCACTCGAGAATGGGGCTGCATTTTTTTCATGCTCAAACCTGTTTCAGAGCAATAGAATTAATTTGTGTTTCGTATAAATCATAGTTAATTGACAGTCTTATGTTTTTAGTGACAACGGTATTATATATTAGTGCCTAAGAATTTCAAGAAACATTTTCCAGGCATTTAAAAAAAGCAGTTTCAGTATAAAAACAAAGTACAGAAAAGCTGATAGTGCTAACAAATAACTCATAAAGGAAATGACTTTCTTGAAGAAATAATAATAAAAAAAAGGAGAATTATAAAATCCTCTTAAATTTTATACCACATGTCACTTGTATTTAACGCAGGATATAGATGTATTTCAAGGTATTGGATATGATGTAAGATGGGACACCCCAAAATGGTAATTCCTCAGGCTATGTAGGTCTTAAGTTGACAATCATGAGGATATATGTGAAAATAAGTTATAAAGGACAAACTCTAGGAAATTGGTAAAGAAAGAAGAGCAACTTTTTTCTTATTCTCTTTAAACTTGTTTTTAAAATGAGAACTATATAACCATCTATTAAAGTTTTCAATTTAGTTTTTATTTTTATCAAAGCGACACACACACACACACACACACACACACACACACACACGCATTCTGTGCCCCAGCTGTCACTCTCCCAATATTGCTGAGAATATTTTCGGTGGGATGTGTCTGTTATTTAGACCATACAGTCCCCTATCCTCACGATCTCAGTGAGGAGAGTCAAGCTGACTGGGAGCTCAGGGGCCTCAGCACTGGGGGTCTGGTTGGGCTTTTTTATGGGGAGCTGTACTCTTACCCTTTTAGACTATAGAGATTCCCCAGAGAATCTCTTCCAGTGGCCGGGGGGGCATAATCCTCTTCGTGACTGCTTTGAGAATCAGGTGGGGGGGACTTACCCATAATACGCTGACGTTGGCTTCACCTGTCTGTTTCCAGTACACTATTCCTCCCTCAGCTGGGCCCGGGGACCAGCGTCTGGGGGTCCCTCCAGAGAAAGCACCTTCCATGTCGGCCAGGGTGTGGGAGCGTCAGGGACCGGGCTGTGTGGGGCCGGGGCAGGGCTCTGGGTGGAACTGTTTCCTTAACAAACTTACAAGAGGCCTTTTATTTTAGCCCCTGCTTCTCTTCCACTGCCAGGGGTGCCCGGGAGAGAGTCCTGAGCCTTTGGGTGGCAATATAAACCAGGTGGCTTCTTGCCTTTCCAACTGCTGCCTTAGGATTTCACTTGCTGGTTCGGGGAAGTCAGTTACCACCAGTCCAGGCGCTTTCCAGGGTTGCGTCTCTCTTTTGTTTCTTGAGTCCTAATGAGTTGGGTTCTTAAAAAAACTCTTTATACTCATTTTATTGGGATTCAGAAAAGAATCTGAGGCGAATGCATGCATTCTATCTACCATCTTTAACCAAACATCCTGAAATTTGATTCCTAACAGAAGTGATTTAAAGAGCCCTAAAGAAAGATACAGGTTTTGATAGGAAATATACTAGTAGTAGTGTATTATCACACTATGTTAGCCAACATGGTACAGACTCAGGGAAATAATATAAACTGATGTAATAAAAAAAGTAAACTTCTGTTTTAATAAAAGATGAGTTCTGTTATTTAAAAAAGTGTCATTGGTCTATATGAACCACCTTTCTAAACATGAACTTTATATCCAATTAAAAGTGGCCATAAAGGACATTAGGCATGACATAGTCTATATATGTATAAGGACCAGATATATGTCTGACTGTATAAAAATACAGATCAAGTCTGTCACAATAAAAGTAAGCCACAGCCAATGGTGATGCAATTGACTACATAGAGCAGAAGATGGAAATGAATGTAAAGGTTCATGACTCTGTTACTTAACTAAGTATGACTAAATGATGATTAAAATTGGAATTACATGACATCACTTCCCAAGTATCTTCTCTGATGTATTAAGACACAGGACAGCTTGAGGCAGCAAATTTTACTTAAACAAGTAAACTAATGGTTTATTCATTTATTTCCTTCAATCGCTGCTACAGCTGGTGTGAACATTTGTTAAGTTTCAAGTGAACAGAAGCCAAAGTGTGTTATAGTAATTAACTTATGAGAGCAATTAATGTAAGCAACATATGCACGAACATTATCATGTAGTGGTGCATATGGTTAATTTAAGTTTAATATGAATTAGATCTACTTAACCTTATTTCAAGGACTATTGGCCTAGGTTTTCTTTTTTGGTAAAATGCCCATATCTCTTAAACTAAGGTGATTAACTACACTATACTAATGAACTAAAAAAATTAACCAAAGCCCTGTGGTTGATTACATCGGTAACAGTAAACATGGCTCAAATGCTGTTTATCTTCAAAATGATTCAGAAAGTCACGACTGGCTAAGATACACAAAGGCCAAGTCAAGGATCAGTCTTTCTGGGAATAAGTGGTATATTTTATATTTAAAAAATTTCCTTTGTAAAGTTTTAAGGTTCTAAAACATACTATAGTTGCTTCTCTCAGATGAACTTGCTTTCAATAAATTATTTGATATCTTTTCTCTTTATTTATGAATGACTCCACCCATAAATTGATAGTTTATGTGCAAATGTGTTTTCGACTGCCATTCTACATAAAGAACTCTGTTCAACTCTGTGATACAAAGGCACATTTTTTTCTTATATATCACCCCGTTGCAAAGATGATTAAAGATAATTTGAAAAACAGTCATTCCTCTAATGAGATCAACACAGAACAAAATGTCAAGTGGGAGATAGATTAATGAAACAGAATAGAGAGCCTAGATATAAACCTATGATATATGCTCAATTAATACACCATAAGGGAACCATGAATACACAATGGGGAAAAGACGGCTTCTTCAATAACTGGTGCTGGGAAAACTGGGCAGTTACGTGCAAGAGAATGAAACTGTATTACTGTCCAACTCAGGACACAAAAGTAAACATGAAATGGATTAAAGACTTGTATGTAAGATGTAAAACCATAAAACTCTTAGAAGAAAACATAGGGAAATCTTTTGAACATAAGCATGAGCAATCTTTTCCTGGACACATCTCCTTGGGCAAGTGACACAAAATAAAACATGAACAAGTGGGACTACGTCAAACCAAAAATCTTCTGTACAGCAAAGGACACCATCAGCAGAACAAGAAGGCCACCTACAGTATGGGAGGGTATATTCATAAATGAGTTATCTGATAAGGCATTAATATCCAAAATTTATAAAGAACTATATGCCTCAACACCAGAAAAACAAACAACCTGATTAAAAAATGGCAGAAAACCTGAATATACGTTTTTCCAAGGAAGACATACAGATGGCTGACAGGCACATGAAAAGATGCTCCACATCACTAATCGTCAGGGAAATGCAGATCAAAACCACAATGAGATATCACCTCTCACTAGTAAGAGTGGCCACTACCCAAAAGACAAGAAATAACAAGTGTTGGCAAGGATGTGGAGAAAAGGGAGCCCTCCTACACTGTGGGTGGGAATGTAAATTGGTACAACTGCTGTGAAAAGCAGTATGGAGGTTCCTCAAAACACTAAAAATAGAAATACCATAAGATCCAGTAATTCCACTTCTAGGAATTTACCCAAAGAAAACAAAATTCCTGGTTTGAAAAGATATGCATCCTTACGTTTATTGCTGCATTATTTATAATAGCCAAGCTATGGAAGCAACCTAAGTGTCCATCAATAAATGAATAGATAAAGAACATATGGTACATATACACAATGGAATATTCTTCAGCCATAAGAAGAAAAGAAATCCACCATTTGCAACAACATGGATGGGGCTAGAGGGTATTATGCTCAGTGAAATAAGCCAGGCGGAGAAAGACAAACCCCATATGATTTCACTTATGTGTGGGATATAAAAACAGAGCAAAACAGAAGGAACAAAACAGCAGTGGAGTCATAGACACTGAGAAGTGACTAGTGGTTACCATGTGGGATGAGTCGGGGTGGATGGGTGGGGAAGGTGAGAGGGACAAAGGGGCACAAAAATTCCAATGACAATATAAGTTGGTCATGGGGATGGTAGTATAGCAGGGAGAATATAGTCAATGACTCTGTAACATCTTCCTATATTGACAGATAGTAACTGCACTGGTGTGGGTGAGGATTTAATAATATGGGTAAGTGTCGAACCACTGGGTTGTATACTTGAAACCGATATGAAATTATATATCAATTACATACAATAAAAAAAAAAGAAATAAAAAAAAATCAAATAGAAGAATAGGAGGAGAGCATAAACAGTTTCTAGTTACTTTGTGCATTATATCTTACGCTAAATTTCCTAACACTCATGGCAAAAAAGAAACCCCAAAACAAAAATAAGTCAAATTACATAGGTTTAATCTAAATAGAAAAAATGAACAAAATGTAGTCCCTGTTCTTGGTATTTCCCATCACAAGTCTGTGTCTCATATTAACATCTACCAAACATTTTTCTTGATATTTTTCATTAATTTGGTCAACAATTATATTTAACAATTTGTATATGCTTTAAGTTATCAGGGTAAAATGAACATTTTGAATGTTCTGGATTTTGCATATTCTTACCTTGGGCCATTTTCCTCTATTCTATTAGGTCTCTGTTTCAATCTCATGTAGCCTATATATTTCATTCAGCACAACCAAAGGTTTGTAAATGGACAACTCTGCAGTTTAAAATCTCAAGAAACACGTGAAGTTGGTTTTGCAATTCCAAAAGATGAGACTCTTAATTAATATATTTCAGATTATAATAAATAAAACTGTGCCAGATGCTTCCTTGCACTCAGACTGCATTTTCTGGCAGTCACATGGACGTACGTTAGAGTATGCTCCATTATCTTACCTATCGGGGAATTTCTCTTTTCTAAATTAAGCCTTATTTGAAAGTAAAATGAGGATTTCCCAGGTCACCACAGATCTGAAAACACATACGGCTTTCTGTTTACATTCTCTCATATTAAAATGAACAAGTGAATTTTCTTAAAAATTTTATGGAATGGGGTGGCTAAAGACTCATAGAAGTTTACCTAGTGCTAAAATTCTTCCTATGGAGAAAGGATATTAACATAAGTGTAACCCACAGAGCATCTGTGAAGCACACCATGTGAAGTCTCCAAGATTTCTCAGAGGTGTTTGGAATGGGTCCTTTCAATGGCATGCAGTACTCATGCCATTGGCCATATACTAGAACACCCTCTCAAATTCGATGAAGCATCCAGTGAAATATTTGCCCAGTATTACTGGCTAAAAGCAAAGCTGCATTTATGATTGAGCCAGTTAAATTAGAGTATCACAAACTAAGGACTTCCTAATCTATTGTGTACCAAGGAACGCTGAAAAGATCAACTAGCAACCTTACGTGTCTGCATTTACTAGAAACAATTTTGTTGCTTAGAAACATCTAAGTAGTACACTTTTTTTTGACATGCCATTTTTCTATTCTTCCTCCTTTTCATATATTTATTCCCTAGACTAAGTTTTTCAAAGGTCATATTTTTTCTTCCTCCAGTGCTTTGAAGGTCTTAGGTACTGGAGTGGGAACCGATGTTGGTTAAATACGTGTTGACAGGAACAGCGCCTAAAGATCTGTGAGCCCAGATTTATGATTTGCACAAATAAGTGGAAAAAAACCCACTTGCATTGGTCACCTATAAACGACTGTAAATTAATATCAATATATTTAACTGAATGATATAAAATGATATACGCAATGCAACCCTGGCTGGAAAACCCAGTTAATGGAAGAGAGTGTGCATTACCAAAGACAGGCAGGGTATGGTTGAGTCGGCATTCATCCTATGACATCATACCCTTTAAGTATTTTCTTTTCTGATAAGAGGGAATTGGCAGATTCTCCTCTCTCCTCCTCCCCTCCCTCCCCCCTTTTCTCATTTCTTTGGACTGAAATGGTTGTACGTTTTTTGAGGCATTGAATTTATTTGAAATTCTCGGAATGTTAACCTCATTGCCACCTACACTGGGCTAAAAGCCTATGTTTGCAGAAGTCTCTAGGTTGCTGCATAGTCGCAGGAGAACACATCACAGAACAAGATGACTTGCTCCTCTGATTTGTACTATAAACAACTTAAATAGTTTTCCAAAGTGAGATACAAGTCATATTTTCTGAAAAAAATTTTAAGCTTGTCATAGATGAAATATCTGAGGAGCTCAGAGGGACTTAGTCTAGGGATATTTGCCACGTATTAAAACTACAGAATCCTGGGTTGTAAAAGTTTTAGCATTTCTACTAGCTAATAAAGAACCACTAAATACTACCAAATCTACTATAAAATTTCCTGCTGTGAGACTAAAGTTACCCAGTTTTGTAGAACCTTAATTCCCTAGGTCAATGTCTTGTGAGGCTCTGGTTTTTATTTTTTAAATGAAGTCTCTCAGTCTGGACTCTATCGAAACGTCTACCAAGTAGTAAAAGTGATATGTTGAGCTTGAAGGATAAGAAGTTGCTATGGTAACGAGAAACTAGTTGGAGCACATCATTTGTCCCTATACATTTTTAATAAAAATACAAGTTTTGCATTTCCCTTAAAAATGTTCTATGAAGTGGATTCTGAACATTCACAATAAGGCATTCTCTCTCTTCCCAAATAATTAAATTGAAAATTCTAAAAAACAATAGGATTGTGGGCCCCTCTTAAGATATTGCTCATTGTCTTTCAATATAATTTTAGGCTTGGAAGTCATTAGGTACTATTGCTTACATAACTAACTTCATGATATACTGGTTTCCAGAAAGCAGAATACAATGCCAGAAATTAGTAGAAAGAAATGATGCCTCGGCAGACATTGTGGACAGCTGTTTCCCACAAGCAATGTAAGCATGTTAGTTTTTAATATGGTGCAGCTTTTCACGAGCTGATAATTTCTTGCAGCAATCATATTAATTAATCTTTTTCTATCCAGTTCTGTGTCCCAAACCAACACAATTCCGACAGGCAGAGCAGTTTATCATCTTCCCTGGCAGCCAATGGAATGAGTGAAGGGGGATCCCCGAAGGCAGACGAGGAGCTGGCAGACACTCCATCTCTGCTTTCAGCCTCACCTGCCACCTGCAGTCTTTATATCACACACAGGACCACACATCTAAGCATCCAGGTGTAAAACCCGCACAGGGCATCTCATTACATTTCACATAGAATGCAAAGCCCTTGCCTAAGCTTCCGGGGACCTCTGCCAGCGAGTGTCACCTTCAGCGGTGCTTCCGTTTGCCTGCAAGGCTTAGGCTGGAGCCCCTCCCTCGGTTCCATTACCTCCGTGAGCTCCCCGCTCCCAAACTGTTCCGCTCCCAGACTCCCCCTTCACCCCAGCCCGCAAGGTGCCAGCCTTCAGATTCCAACAAAGCCACTTTTTTTTCTCCCTATTGTGCCCATTTACTTTCCTTCAAGAGTATATCATGAATTCTAATTATATATCCATTGGATTGTTTGCGTTTTTTGTTCTATACCCCTAATGTATTATAAATGCCATGAGGCCAAGCACTGAGATTGTTCTGCCTGAAATATGCCTAGAAGGGCAACTGGTATATAGTATGTGTTCAATGAAAAAATGGTTGGATGCATAAATGAATGATTCTTTGTAGATTATTCTGAGGATGTTGGTCTCTTAGGGATATAATCACAAGATACAAAAAAACTAGCTGTGTTATTATAAATATTTAATTAATTGATTCAGGTGCGGTGTTAACAGCTATTTTACCTGATTCTCATAACATCTTTCCTGAGTTGACAGCTTTGGATTGAACATCTCCGTTTGGGAACACAGGTAGATTTCCAAAGCTCCATACACACTGATGATTTTTTCAACCATTTACAGGAAGGTCCATGAGAACATCCTTACCTAGAATGTTGGTTCTACATGAAATAAATACATACTTATTTATATATCCTAATAAAAATTATTAAAGTTATTCCTTTTATTAGGGGTTGTTAGTGTTTTACTAAAAGTTGTCAAGGGTAGATTCATCTATTACTGCTACCTATGAAATAAAAATGAACACTTTCAGGGTTTATAGAATGGATTCAGAGGACCATGGCCAAAAAAAGGGTAAATTATGAGAAGAAATAGTTGAACAGTAAAACTATCCTCTCTTCCTTTCTCATATGCTTTGGGGAACAAAAGGAATTAAAATGTGGCTCAGGTCGTGAGCACAGGTTCGTGCAGTCCGGGAAGGCGGAGGATGACATGGAGGACACAAGACGGCCTCTTCTCTTACCACCCCTCGCCTGTGTGACCAACCACCCTGCTTTCAGTACTGACAGTTCCACGTCCCAGGAGACCCTGTAGTGGCAGGCGAACTGGGACAGCAGTTGCTCACCCTACAAGGGGGGTCAGAGGGCAAAGGCGTGAGTGTGGGGCTGGGGGGGGAGGCGGAGACAAGAGACGGACCCTGCGCAGCCCTGGGAAGGGATGGGAGGACCTGCCCCTGGGGGGAGGGCTCTGAGCTTGAGGAGCAGATTTCACGGTGACACACCTCGCTTGTCCAGGAGGGGGCATTGCACGGTGGATGACCATCAGCTGGGGTTCTGGAAGACCCGAGGATGTGCACACCAAGGTGGGAATGGGGACAGATGGGGTTCAGGACACGCTACCCCCAAATACGGCACTTGAGCAAGTGGAATATTTTAGGCTGGAGGAGTCTGAGGGAATGGAGGCAGGAAGGTCACTCTGAGCCCTTATTCCTCAAACTTGTCAGAAAACCTGCCCGTGAGGGGTACCTCCTCACACCCGGAGGGAAGGGGCTGAGAAGAAGCCGAACCCACAGGCCTTGTTTTGTTTCCCCCCGTTTATTACAATTTCCTATAAAGACACAGAGGTCTCTTTCCCTGTGTCTTCATCTCCTAATGAAGGCTTTTGTGGAATGTAAAACTTATATTAAATGTATTTGTATGCTTTTTTGCCTTTAATCTGTCTTCATCAATTTACGTTTTAGACCCAGCCAAGACCCTAGGGATGTTGATGAAAACTTATCCCTCCCCTACAGGACCAAGAAGGCATTTTTGCCTCACCTGGACGACCTCTAGGTGGGATTTTAGGGACCCTAGTTTGACTTTTACATAAAATTGCTGACGTGATAGTACCCATGTTCATTTCTGTTTATAAAAATGACTATTTCTGCTTTCACAGCTTCAAAAAAAATCTGTCATGAGTTCATCTCTCAGCTACATTGGAAGTTGTTTTGAAAGTGATTGGTAAGTCACAGATGAACATGTTATCACGTGTAATGATTAGAAGATGAACTACAAGAAAACATCCCGTCACATTAAAACTCTTTAGAAAAAGGAACTAAAAGGGAAAATAGTGAAATATCCCCTGAGTTGAATATTACTAATGTTACCCATGGAGAATGAGCGAATGTTCTAATTTAGTAAACAGTGATTATTTCCGTACCTTTTTCCAAACTCATCTTGGCCTGAAAAGGAAACCATTGTGTTCAAGTTGTCCCCAAAGACTAAAACTGTTTCTAGTTGTTTTTTACTTAAAGACTGTATAAAGTAGAGTAGTATATCTTAGGTAAGTAAACATGGTAGAAAGACAGTATGGCCTTAAATTATCTACTAGACTTGACTGAGCATTTGCTGTATGCTGAGATTTTTCTTTAGGAAGTTTATATATTAAATATGGCCGCAGATACGAAGTCAGTTTTCATACCAAACTGGGGCTGGTGCCTCTGATATCTTCTGAGTGAAGTGCTAGTAGGTACCGTTGCCTCTGCTAAGCAAGCTGTTAGGTCCACGTACTCTCCTGGCATTGTTCCCTGCAAATGCCTTCCCCCACTTCTGCAGGAACCTCCTTTGAGAATACCAAGAGTTTCAAACTGAGGCAGCCATATGGCCTAACTTTTTCTTCACATCCTTAACTGACAAAATCACTGCCACAGGGTCACAAAGCTAACTTAGGTTTAGGTTCAGTGATTCAATGAGTTATGAATTATTGATTCCCAGTTTTGATTTGGTCCATTGGGAAATGGCTGTCAAAATACTCAATTCAAGGCTTTGTAGGATAAAAATCTAGCTAACACATTTTGAATACTGATTAAGAATCTAATGTGGCTTACTTCATGGAATTCTTAGTCCAACCGAGTGAAGTAGATTCTCCTATTTTCCTCTTTTTACAGAAGAACAAACTGAAGCTCAAAGCGATTCTCATGTGCAGGTGGGGTTGTAGGGTCGGCAAGCAGCGGAGCCGGGGCTCCGGCCTCAGTATTCCCGGCCCCACTGTCTCGCCCTTTGTCATTCACTGCACTCTTGGGCTTCCCAGAAATGCCCCGGTCAACTGTTTCTGGCTCTTCTGTGTCTTTGCTCGTGTGTTTGTCCACTGCTTAAAGGAGATGGCCGATCGATCCAGATCTTAGTGTGGGGCAAAACCACCCTATTTGAAATAATCAGACTAACTATAAACATAAGATTGATTGGCTAAGACTTAGTGAGAAAAATATTTCTAAATGACAGACCGGACTTGGGGGAGGGATTGGAACCATGAACATGATCCTGAGCAAAAATGTGGAACACAGGAAAGGAAAAAGAGCATTGGGCTTTTTATTTACTGAAAGAAATGTCAGGAAAATGTTAGAAGCCAGGGTTTCCTGGTTCTGAAATCGCGCCTGAGTGGCATGAGTATTCCGAGTAGCTCCAGCAGTCACTCTCTTGCTGACAGACACTAGGGGAGGGAGGGGTCTGCGGAGGGTCACAGACCATCTTAGGTGTGGGGTCCCACACCCTGGTTCGCGATCAAGCTACTGTTTTGATTAACCAATGAAAAGAGAGACACCTGCGGACAGGCAGACTGGAAGATGAGGGGGGCAGGAGGCCCTCGGAGGGGGAGAGGGGGTGGTGAGGCTGCAGATAGTCAGGGAGCCTCCGGGACCTGGGGGTGGGGGGAGGCGTGCTGAGCCCTGCAGAGCTGTCACCACTGGGCTCTGAGCAAGGGCACTGCTGCGTGCTGAGCTCACACCAGGCTCATCCATCCTGGGCATGCAAATTCTGACCTAAACTGTTTGGTTGATCTGTGACCACAGGCAGATTTCCTTTAATACTGGTTGCTGCTTTTTCTTTGAAATACCTACCTGCCTGCGACAGTTTGCCTAAATCTAGGCATCTCATTGCTTGAGGTCATAGTTTCTCTTTCTGATTTCCTTGCTCTTCCTCCTCCCCTCCCATGTGCCTGAGCTTGATTCCAGCTTCCCCCTTTTATCAGCTGCTTGATTTGGGGAACTCAATTTCCCTGGTGCCCTGTTCCCTCACCTATAAAATGGGAAAACTAGCTGTGTCTACCTCCTAGTTCTTATGGAAGTACCGCGAGTGAATGACCACAAAGCCTTTAGAAGAGCACCTGACGTGCGTATATGTGTCACTCAACCACCCGACAAACGAGAGTCATCAGTATGGGTCGTGTCAGGACATGGTTGTGAGTGAGACACGGCAGCGGGCTGTGATCTCTGCGCTCTGGAGCTTGTGTCTCATCCGTGCCCTTCCTTTAACGGCTGCCTCGGCCCTTGCAACCCGCTGAATGGGCAGGTCCAGGCAACCCTATGAATACTTTGTGCCTGCCCTTTCTTCCCTTGGCTGCAGGTCACTAAGCCAGAAGCAAACCCCCGCTGCAGGGCCAGCTAGCCCACGGGTGGCCACGGACACCCAAGTCCTTTGGAAAAAGGTCCTGTAGAATCAGGGTCAAAGTCAGCCCCCCAGCACAGAACCAAGCCCTGTGCCACCAGAAGTTCTGAGACCCAGGACAGTGAGGGAGCAGAAGCCTGTCTGTGCCGCTTTGCTGTCTGGCTTGTTTGCTGGAGCCGCCTACTCCCTGAGCTCGCTGACGTGCGTTTCTGTCTTTCATTGGAATGTGTTACAAGATCACAGAAGTGTACAGCACAGGTGCCTGATTAATAGATAGGGCCCCAGAGTTTTATCTGGTAGCTATTTAGATGAGGTATTGTCACTTACTTTCCTCTCGTATTAATTTGTTTGGTTTGTTGATATTCTGGAAGGTAAAGGAAAATGATTTCAAAGGAAGTGAAAGCCAGTCTTCAATTTCTTACAAGTTCTGCCTGGGAACTTCACCGGCCCTGACGTTCCTAGTTCAGCACAAAGCCTTTTCACATCTCTCCTATTTCATTCATTCTTCTAAAAATGCATTTCAAATGTACAACATAAAAGCAAAGTGGGGGTGAAATGAGAATTGGTATTGTTTTGGCTCCTGCTTCTTCAAGATGTGCTCAGTCTAATTTATTTCCAGCACATGCCTCCGGAGATAAGCGGAGCATAGGGCCAGGAGGGAGGGTGGCAATAAGCCTCACTGGGAACCCAGCGATTCCACACCCCCGGGCTTTCTGGGCCACTTCTGCCTTGGGCAATGATGTTCTTTGATAACAGTGCCTCTGAGAGGCATCCTCACTCAGAAGTTTCAACTCTCACAGCACCTACAAGACAGGTTTCATAGGTACTCAGCATGCTCTGCACCGACGTACACACACTGAATGCATTAATGGACTCCCCATTTCCTCTTCCTCTTCCTGCACCACGGCCATATCCCCAGGCACAGAGGAGTCCGGCCATCGCGTTCTCACACTTGCAGGAAGGAGGGAGTTCTCTGTCTGGGAAGAGAGGCGACTCCAGAGGGCCAGGGCCCTGAAGAAAGAGCTGGTGCAGGGGGACAGGGAAGGGGGATGACCGCCAAAGCCACCTTGCAGAGGTAGCCAGTAGCAGCAACAGGCTGGGAGGAGAAGTCACCATGGAGATGCCTGCTTGTCTGGGATGGTAACTCTGAGATGCCTGGGAAAGGCCCCCTGACTGGGACGCAGTGGGTGACTCCTGCCTGGTATCACATGCTGCCCACTTCTCCCAGCCTGTTGCCGCCACTGGCTGACCACTCGATTTGGCCAACTGTATTGGGAGAGTTGCATTCCCACAGGTCACGTAATGGTTGAGACGTTAGACAGATCAAGTATTGAAAAGTTAGCTATTGCTCCCATTTTTTTTCAACCTTAAATGAAATAGAGCTAGAATATTCTTTCAACCTGCTCCTTAATAGGTCATGGTTCATATAATTAAGTATTAAGGTCATCACCATTTTTTGACAAATAAAAGAAAAACTGCTAAACCAAACATTGCAGAAGACTATGGTTAGATAGGAAAACTCTTTAGATTGATATAAGAGTTAGGTGTGAAAGGGAAGAATTCACTTCCACCTCAGTGGAACTGACAGTGGGGAAAATGTTTTCCATTTCAGACTTGAGAAGGTAGACTTCTCAGATCTACAGCTGGAATGTTCAATGGAACAAAGCAAGCTCCTGTCCCCTTGTGCTCAGGAAGCAGTGGCACCCATAGATGCTCCTCAGGAGAGGCGGGAACCTGACTGCTCCCTGGCCTCTCCCTTACAGGCCACCCCTTCCTCTTCTCCACCAGCACAGTCCCTATCTTCTATTCTCCTCTGGCTCACTTAGATTTTCTCCTGATCTATTCCCCTAAAAGGTCTAAGAGAGCATGTGCTAATGTCAGTTTCATCTTAAATATCTCCAAGCAGGCACAATATCTAGAAGTTATTGGGTTATGGCCATGTAATACTGAGGGCAGAACATGAATTGTTCTGCTTTGTATCAGGAATTAATACCCACTGCGAATCCTGTGTTAGTAATAACATGGCTGGGAAGAACACATACAATGAGAAATTGCTGCCATAGAAACTGCCAGTGATTCTGCCCCGACGCCATAGTTTTTGGTGTTGTGAAAAAGAGCTCAGGTTTAACAATCTAATATTGAAAAAATTACTTTTCTTCAAAAGACTGATTCTGTAGCCATGTCTCAATTCCCCAAGATTATCTATCAGGGATAAAACCAAAGCCACTTAATAGCCACAGTCTGGGGAAGGATTCAGTTAGCACACTCACCTGGGGCTCTGTTTGCACTCAAATTTCTGTGTAAATTCTGGTTGAGGTGAGAAGCATGGTGCTATGATTTTAGTAGGGGCCCTGCATTTCACAGATCTTGGAATCAAGGCAGATTCATTTTTATGTGTTAATATTCAAGGAATAATTACACAAGGG
The DNA here is from genome assembly GCF_030020395.1 of Manis pentadactyla. Classification (NCBI taxonomy): domain Eukaryota; kingdom Metazoa; phylum Chordata; class Mammalia; order Pholidota; family Manidae; genus Manis; species Manis pentadactyla. Next base: position 7,588,372 of record NC_080034.1, read on the forward strand.
TAGATGCGAAAACAGAAGTACACTGAATGAATTTGCCATTTTTCCAACGGTTGGAGATTTTTGACAGCACTTAAGATTTACTCAGTGTGCCTGTGAGTGTGTATGTGTGAGTGCATGTGACTGTGAGTATGTGTTTGTGTGTGTGTGTGTGTGTGTATGTGTGCATACAAGGTGAAGCACACTACACAGGAAAAGGTCTGTTAACCTTTAAAGTTTTAAGCCCTTAGTATAGACACATACATTTCTTATTTTGCAGATACAATGTTTTCCAAAAACTTAAATACTTAAGTTAGAATCTTCTATTTTCGGGGTTTATTTAGGAATAACTGCCCAAAATAGATTTAGGAATGTTTATTTTTGGAGAATTCAGGAAAATTACTCAGTACAGAAGTCAGTCGATCAATTTTTCTGATTCTTTGTGGTTGTTTTAAGACAAGCAAAAGCAAAACATGTGGGCCTTTTTATTTGGGAGCAAAGAACCAACAAATATTTAATCTTTTAAAAATAAGAGGTAAAACACCTTTGAAGCTAGACTGTATCATAAGCAGCTAAACTATTACACCCCTTTTAATTAGAGTAGACATCCCTTGTGACCTGGAAGCCCTTCCTCATGTCAACCCTCAGCTTGTCTTGTTGCTTCTCTGGCTACTTCTTTTTTTGGCTTGGTGGTAAAAATAGACCTGCATTTTGCCAGCAACATATTTTTTACTAAAAGCCATTCTTTAGCCACTCATTTGGTATCTCTTCTCTTGACTATATAACCCCAACTGTTTACCTTTGTTTTTTTTAAACTAATGGGGTCTATTTTCTGGTTCTTGTATTATTCTTGCAACTTTCTCCCCATCTGTTTTGAAAATGCAGAGCCATGGAAAAGACATCATCTTCTCCTGAGTGTGGAGAGCACCTGTGCCAGAGGCAGCCAGGAGTGAAGATCCGGCCTGGGTTTTGTGTGTTTCCTTTGACCAGGACACATGCGGGGCTCGCTGTCGTGCAAAGGCCCCTGCGCCCCCACCCCTTACCGGTATATGATACACGGCTGCCCGAGTGCCTGGCTTGAGGCCTGAGTCAGGATTATCCCTCAGCTCTTTGGGGTCTTAATACTTTACAGCAACAGAAGTTTTCCTTTTTTGTTTTACTTTTAAAAACCTGTTTCTACTGGGCTTTATTCTTTTATTTTCCCACTTAAAATTGGGGAGAGTGAGCCCTGTGGCATGGCAGATGCGTCAGCGGGAAGTGGGGCCCTCTGAACAGGAGGCCAGCTCTCCGCGCACCGCACCCCTCGTAGCCCCTCTGAAGGGACTGAGCGACAAGGGTGACTCCTCCCCCGATGCGCCTGCTTCTGCTGATGAAGCGCACACAGTTGCAGGCTAACGATCGTCCTGTTCTCCTTTCCCTCACCCGTGTAACAAGCCCACGCGTCCTTCCTAGCTTCTCTCTAGCCCATTCATCATTGTATCTTACCAAGTTCCTCCTTACGTTCTTCCCCAGCACAGACTTGGGTGAGTAATCTCCACAAATGCCATCTGGACTTAACCATAGTTTCTCTGTTCCAAGTTGCTATTGCTCCATGTCCTTGACCTTCAAGGACAAGGGCTCTGTGTAAAATACCCAAAGGTTCCACATGACAGCAATACAACTGTTAGTTGAGAGAGCGTATAACAGAAGGCTGCTCAAATGCAGTCGTGTTTTTGAATAGTCACCATAGCATCTGCACACCTTGGAAAAACAGAAAACACTGATTTCCTATAGACAACACTTAGTGAGCCCACAGACGCACACACCCCTGGCTCAGCCTCCCAGAGGTCCTCAGGACACTCAATGGGACCCAGTGCTTGAGGGGACACTTAGGTTGACATGGTGCCACGTGTCCCTCTAAACTCTCATGATGATCTGGTGGCTTTGAAGATCAAATTTAGGTCTGACTTCCTATGCCCTAAACACAGGGGCTAACTTGAGAGCTTCCCAAGATTGTTTATCATCAACTACGGTACTGATTAAAACTTACCTGAAACCTATTGGTAATGAGAACAGAGAAAGTAGAAAACACACCTGATTGCAGCTAATATCCCAAACATTTCAAATCAGTATTTTTATCTTCGTTAAATTAGGCTTAATGTATATATCATGAATGAAGAATGCAGAAGTTTGTGTCATATTTAAAGAATTTAATGAAATCTTCCATGTACTAATACAGAATTCAAGTAATACCAGTCTGCTGTCTTTGAGCTCCTATGTTTAACTACTTTTAGCCCATCTAATGTCTTAAATATGACAGAAGTATCTTAGGAGAACTTTTTTTATTTGATAGAATAGTCATGAATGTATATATTATATAACTTTTATTAACCTCTTTTATGTGTCTAGCATTGTGCCAGATTTTTGAACATAAACCATCTAATTAAACTCCACAAGCACTTCTTTGAGATTGTGGTTGTTGCTTACAAGATAGGAGAAAGTCAGACTCCGAAAGTTTGACAACTGGAACACAGTGGCTAAGCTGAAGTGTTACAAGGTTTGAATTTAAACTTAAATTAGTATGATGAAGCCTGAGCATTTTGCATTACAGGAGGCTACATACCTCTCCAATAAATTCACCAAAAAAGGAAAATAGTTGTTACCCCATTCTGAGAAATCACAGACAGATCTGAAACTAAGCTATAAGGACCCTGGATTAACAAGGGGGTGGAAAGCTTCATTCTCTACTGGAAGTATCTATAAATTAGTATAGATCTAATGCGTTAAAGATTATTATGAAAAAGTTATGGATTAATAAATCACTTCTTCATTTGCCTTGTCTGTGCATAGCCCAGTGTTGCCAGAAACATGTAATTTCCCCTCAAGGAACTATTTTCAGTGACAGTGAGTATTTTGGATCCTACCCAAGTCAATCTGTCAAAACTTGGGATGATAATGCCATCAATTAGCAGAAATGCTCTGCAATAACACACCAGGTGGGCATCTGTTTATTCTCACACATTTGTTCTCCAATCTCTTCCTCTCCTAGATGTTAGTAATTACAAAGCTTATGTGCTTGAACCTTGCTGTGAAGAATGAGAGAAGAAATGTGTGTTGCCAAATGCAGATAACGTATGAGCGAGCCTTCCAAAGCACAGAAGCCATCGGCAAAACTGCCAGCTCAGAAAGAATACAACTTTGGTGGTAAAAGAGTGCAATACATTCAAGAATGGAAACTGCCAAAAGGGAAATGCTGTCTTGTCAAATAAAATTGAGAACTTTTTCTTTGTTCTGGATTCAGAACACAACATAAATGCCTAGGATTTTCTTAGTTTTGCAGACTTGTATTGGACACAATCCTAATGCACAGTCCACGATGAGCTATCATGCTGACCCAGGAAAGCCTTCTCCAGCCTGGGTTTCTGCAACAGCATCATAATTGGTCTCTCTGACACGATACACATTGAACAGCCATTTACCAATCACCTCTATTTTTTTTGCCAGGCACCATTCTAGGCATCTGTCTTACCACTCACTCCTCTGACCACACTTTCTCTTTCGTCACATTCAAACAAGATGCACTGTTCCAAAACATAAATCTGGTCATGTTATTTTCTTGCTACAAACTCTTCATGAGCTTTCCATTGCCCTTGGGGTAAAGGTCAAAGCTCCTTAGAGGGTAAAGCTAACAAAGCTCTTCACAATTGACCTTGGCCCTGTCTGGAGTCATGGGTACTGGCCCTGTGTATGGGCACCTTCCTCAGGGTTTCCTCACCCATTCCCTCTTGCAAATGTCCAAGACAATGTGTGTATTCCATCTATGGCTTCTTGAGGTGATCAGCTGATGTGAAGCTGATGAGTCTCTGCATCTGCTTCAGTGCTGTCCATAGAGTGAGTACTGAGGCACATTCATGTTTTCAAATTTATGTATATATTGTTACTCATGTTCATTTTTATTCTCTTTCAGCTTTTCATTTAGGAAGTTACCTACAGACTCAGAGTAACCAAATTAAAGTTCAAGGGTATTTGAATAAGAGAAGTAGGAGTTATTGGCAAGGGGTGAAGAAGTATACATAGAAGCATGGTACACAGGGTACAATAATTTATCAGTCTCAGGCACACAAAAAGTCTTTTCCATTCTACAACAGTGATTGTAAATGAAAGGGTTTAAATTTACCAGTGTCTGCCCATTGAAGAAAGACAGGGAAGAGAGTCCTTCACAGATGGTAGTAAAAAAAATGTAATTCTTATAATAGTCAATATAAGCATTTATATGTACTTGTAGATGGTCCCTTTTCTATCTTTGTCACTGACTGTGCAACAATGAACAGCCTTAACCTTTATGGTTTTATTTACTCAACTGTAAGGTGAGAAGATTATAATAAACGAACTTTAAGGTGATGTCCAGTTCTAGATTCAATAATTTTACCAGCATTTTCTTAGGAATAAAAACAACAAATCTTCGTGCTTAATGTCATAAGCCGTTAGCTGGAAAGTTAAATACTACTCCTGCAATTCAGGTGTACCACCATCAGGTGGCAGTAACATGCTTGTATCATGAATTCCAGTAAAAAAAACTTGAGTTGTGTTTGATAAGGGCATTCATTTTCTTACAGTTTATTACTGAAGATAACAATCTATATTATATTCAGTAACACTTAACAGTAAGGAATGACCTGGGTTTGTTCTCACTGGTGATCACCTTTATCCACTGCACATGAGCTTGATGTCTGAAGTCTTGCTGATGGGATGTCCTAAATCTTTGAGCTTAATGTAAAATTGTCTATGATTATCAGCTTGGAACTTTTTCTCTTCTTTATCAGCCACAGTCAACTTAGAAACTCCCATTCTTTTAGGTATCTCTGCTTTAAATTGTCTATTTTCTATATTAAGGAAGCTAAAAAACCTTCAAATAAGGCTCCCAGCCCAGACCAGAGCCACAGTGCAGGACGCCTTCCCATCTAAGCTGCCACTGCCTGACGCCCTTCTTCAGCTCCTATCCATGGAAACAATCTCATGTTGGCCAAAGATCATCATTCTCACGTTGGAGAAATGTATTCTTGGTGCCTTATTTTTCTATCAGTCGATTGAGGAAGAGTTTGGGGATCCCTTTTAATCTATCCTTGGATTTAATCTTCTCTCTGATTCTTTCTCTTTCTCTGCTATTACTGTTTGCTTTCTTTATTTCTAAAAACCTCATTAAGGATCACACCTCATTTCTCTTCTGTCTGCCCCAAAGCTATTTTCTCTAGAGAACACTATTTGTTTTTGTCTGGTATTTCTCACAACCATTAAATATTATTACCAGTAAGTTTTTCCCTTACACCTACATTTTTCAAGTGATTTAAGATCTGAATATGCCTCTCTAGTGTTACATTTTGTTTCAAAAACTTTCCCATTGAAATGTTATTGTTCCAATCAAAAAGTATCTGAAGATTTTAAATATCATATAGAAAAGTCTATTTGGGATTTTTCTGTTTTATATCTTCGATTTCATAAGAATAAGTTATATGTATATGCTTTTAATTACAGAGAATGAGGAGTATTTGTGAAATTAAATGCACTTTTCTCAATTTACATAAAGAAACGAACTTTGGAGTAAAGCCCAAGTGGTATATTCACATTAGCAGATATCTTTAAATTTAAAAAAGATAGAAATATTTATAAGAATTTCTTCATTTGATTCTTTTCATGCCATGAAATTAAAGATCCTGAATATCATCAGATATTAATTTACAGAGTTTTGGTTCGGTAGCACAAAATTGTTTCCTCCACTCCTTTGATCTCCTGTTTTTGAATAATTCACTATGGCTTTTTGCATCCAGTGCTATTCAGAAGTCTCTTCAAGTTCCAAAAAGGTTTTCTTAATTTTAGAAAGTGCATATGCTTAGCTTCTGTCTATAAATGCTTCTGGAGACATAGTTATATGTATATGGAAAATATGCCTATGGATAAAGTATATTCTTTTATACATTTTTAAATGTCTAGGGGGAACTAAAGATAAAAAGTCCAAATTCTTGATGCTAGAAATGATGAACAAGCGTTCTAGGTAAAGCAACCTGAACAAGAAGATATCTTTGCTTGTCAACACACTTCCATTAATATTATGGGTGCAGACTGGTCTGTGTGGTACTTTCATTTTCCAATATAAGAAAACACACGTATCTATCCTGAATAAAGATGAACTATTACGACTCAGTTTCATTGAGGCAATAAAACAATAGCAATGGAAGATATGAAAATTGTGAGGGTAGGGTTGAGACACAATGAGATATAATTCAGGAGAGGTGGACTCAAGCCCTGGCTTAGTCACCAGCGACTTGGTACCTTTGAGCCTGTCTGTGACTAGGATTCTCCATCTGTGGTGACAGAGATGGTGGAGATAGGACTGCACCCTCCCGTTGTAAGACGCAATGTGGGCACGCAGGCAGGCTGAGAACTAACTTGAAGGCTAAGAATTCTCAGGTGGTATGTTATTGAAGAGGTTAAGTAGAAAGCAATTTGGGAGATATGTGTAAAAATACCACTGTGGCAATGCCCCTAGAGATTAAAATTTTAAGCATCATGATAATTACTTGGCATGGCTCACTGTATGCACCAATCATTTAGGAGAAGGAAGAAACGTCCATGGCCACTGGTGTCATGGCGTGAAAGGTGGTTAGACAGAGTTAGCAGGGAAAGGCTTTGCTAAGCTTTTCTTCTCTTGGTGATGTGGGTTTGGAACACTACAACTTTTAAGGGACCTCTTTCTTTAAAAAAAAAGTACCTAAAACTCATTTTGTATGAAAAGTCTTTACTTGATTGCATAGATCCCTGAACTAACTTTTTTGGACATGAAGACTGATGCTCTGTATTTCTACTCCAAATGAAGTGAAGTAATTTATGCTGATTTGCCGTAAACTGCTTTTAAAGTTTATTTTTTCTTAAAATATAAAGCAGAATAGTTAAGATGGTATATAACATCTTAAGATTAGATAGACATATCAAAGAAGTAAAAGAGATAGCCTAGAGTTTAATATATACAAAGCTCATTTTACTAATAATGAAAGAAATGTCACAGGCAGTGGAAAAGGGAAGGATTAATAAATTGTTAGGACAAGTGGTTAGCTATTTATGAAGAAAAAGGAATCTGAAATCTTTGTCTCACACCACTCATCACTAAGAAAAAATTTCATATGTATTGGGCCTAGCTTAAATAAGAAATATAAATAAAAATACAAATGACTAATTACAGAATATCAATATTAGGATATGCTTTTAAAAGCATGTACAAAACTATGCAGTAAAGGACGTAAACATTTTAAATTTCTACATGATCCAAAAGAATGCACTGAAATCTAAAAGGCAGATAGCCATCCGGTTGGAAAAAATTTAGATGACAGCCCTCGACTGCAAAACTCTCCCAAATCTTGAAGAAAAACCTTGTAATCCCAATTAGCAAATAGGCAGTAACACAAATAGAAACCTTACAAAGAAGGAAAAACTATGGGTAAATAGGTTTGACTTGATTAGTAATCAAAGTGATGTAAATTAAGAAAAATAAATATAATACAATATTATCAAAATAATAAAACATGATAAACACTTTCACATATTGCAGAATATATGTAAAGAGTAGAACCCTATTTTCAAGTTAATTTGGCAATTTGTTTCATGTTCCTCAAAGATACTTGACCTAGTACTTGACCTATTACTGCTTGACCCAGTGATCTTACATTAAGAATGTATTCTCAGCAGGTAATTGGAGATTAGGAAAAATCTTATGCACAGTGATATTCGTTTGAATATTGTGTGTAAGGGAAAAAGAATCATAAGAGTATCAAGGAAGGATGATGGTTGCTGAGAAATTCTGGTACATGTACAAGTTGGAATAGCATATGGTTATTAAAAATGACTTTTGAGAAGAACATGTATTATCAGGAGAAAATGCTTTTGTTAAGATGTAAGTGAAAAAATCAGGACAGGACATGATTTGCTTAATAATATACACATTAAGTAGACAGATATTTTCCCTTATGTGTCATGATTCATCAATAAAAAATACTTTGCACACATATTAAATAAGAAATTGTTAGTATTTAACATTTTCTCATTGAAGATGAACAAAATATTCAAGGAAAATATTTCGACTTTGCTTTATATTGTTAGTATGGACAGGAGAGACAGGATTTTTGAACTGTACACAAGACAGACACAGCTCCATTTTTTAAATAAAGGCATTATCAATTGTCAGGTAATAATGTTTTCTAGGAAGTTCATTTCATCTTAAAATTAGTCTTTAAAAAGTTCCCCCTTCATCTGCCTCCATTCCATGAACAAAGCCACGGGTCCTCGGACCTTCAGGCCGTGGTCCTTGCCTACCGCACACTTCCTGGGCTCGTCCTGGCACGGGTAGACCCAGCGAGCTCTCCACCACTCCATACTTCCTCCGTCCTTTGCTCTGTCTCTTCCCTTGGCTCTGTCTTTGTTGAATCCCCAATGACCCTGATAATGGTTCATAAGCCTTTATTGTTTACCAAGCTTTTTCATAGGCATTTTCTTAGCTAAGAAAAAGGAAACAGTTTCAGCTCTCACTGGCCCTCATTTTTTTACTAGACAGACTTCAATAATTCCCATCACAGACATAGCAAAATTCTAATTTTACCCCCCATTATTCTGGGCCCCTAAGTGGGCCATTCTACAGTTTCACCCTCTTGTTTTACTCCTCAAGTATCCTGCTCTTCTCACCCAAGTATATTCTGCTCTCTACGTATTTCTGTTGGGTCTCCTGTGTTTGATTTCCATTTAGCTTGGAATGAACTTCTGAGATGACTGTAATTCCAGAACATGGGAGTTAAGGACTTAACTGGGAGAAAAAAAAAGGACCCCGAGGATCCCCCAGCAGGGGAGTCCTAAAGGAGACTTCCTTTGGAGAATTGTCAAGATCAATTCTTGAGTTTTCTATGGATTTTGAGGGATGGCTCAGTGGCCCCCACACAGTTGAGGGCACCAGTGACTGAGGTGGGGGGTGTCTAAGGATTCTGGGGGCATCGCTTTTTATCGTTTAGGAGACTTCTGGGGACTCCAGGCACTCTAAATTTCAACTGGCCATAATTTATCATTTAAACTAGTGCCCCAAGAATAGAAGAGGGTATTACTAAAAATTATACCAGGACTACAAGTGAAAAGCAGAGCAATTATGGACAAACTTTTACTGCCTCTTACTTTGTATTTGTTAAAAATACAGACTCCTAGATTTCTGACCTTCTGAGCAGGGATCTCTGAGGTTAGAACCTAGAATCTGCATTTTAAACAGGCCCCTTTGCTGCTCACTAATTGAGGTTTGAGAACTCCCACTCTAAAAGGTTTTTCAAACCTACGTTTTTCTTTGTGATTCCTTTCAATAATCTTCCTCTAACATATGATGGTGGTCGTCATCAATATACCTCACTGAGTAAATGATCTACAGAGCGTGCCTTGAGGGTGCAGTACACATACAAAGTTAAAACCTGCCTTCTGTCTGACATTACCAACAATGTATTTATACCCACTATGGGTATTCAATTTAAAGACTTGATTTAACTACTGTAAGTGTACAAATATGGTTTTCTACTGTTTTTCAGGACAGTTACATGGCAGTTCAATTACAACGTGACTTCCTTTACACATTCTTATTGGGTACTTGATTGTAATTTACAAATAGTCTTGTTATGGTTTAATAGACTTGCTAAGAAATGAACTTTTGGAACTCAAGTTATGTCTATATTGAGACTATTAGGTTTTGTGACTCAAGCACATTGTTTTAAAGTAAACATTTTCTGCAATTTTCTAAATCTGGAGTTTCAGATTTGTCCAACTCATCTAGTAAAGATCTCACTGAATTTTCTAGTAAGAAACTAGATTCTCTGGTGTAGATACAAAAAGTTTCTGAGCTGTAGCCCTTTACAGATCTTCTGAGAATCAATGGAGATTATTTTGGGGGTAAGAAAAAAGTCTGTAGAGTCCTTTTTCCATTCTTTAAAAAGACAAACAGTTTCAGTGTACATAAACATTAAATAAATATATTAGGCCTATCATAAGTAGGTGATAAACGTATCATCAATAGTTGAGTAACATGTAAATTGAGTGCATTATACTGTACTTGGTAATGAATGATTCAGAATATCAATTAATGGTCTTCCTAATCCTCATTCTCTTGTTTTGAATTCTCTCAAAGAATCCTTCTTAACTGCATGTTATCTTTTTCCTCTTCAAAAGGTACTATTCCAAAATAAAGACCTTGCTCTCGATAGGATACTTCTCTACTGTTCATCGGATGTGTGGCCAGCATGCTCATCATTCTGCACCTCAGCTGAAGCTGAAGTAGCTTGTTGTGTGGTGGTTCTCAAACGGGGATGAGCGTCTGCATTAACATGAGACCTTTAAAAAACAGAGACTCCCAGACGGCCCCCTGCACTGTGTGAGGTCTCAGTGTGGGTGCCCATGGGCGTCCCCAGCGGACACGCCGCATGTCCTTCATTGAGAAGGAAGCAGTGATAGCTGAGAGTATGTGGCCAACTGCTTTAGAGTTTGGCTTTAGTTTCCAGGGAAGATCTAATTCAAATCCCTGCCTGACTACGTAATAGCTACGGGACCATGTTATTTACTTACTCTGAGATTAATTGCTCCTCTGAAGTTAACATACTGAATCAAAATGTTATTTTTGATAATCAAAATAAGGCAACCAGTGTAAAGTGCCTGAGTTTCCCTCCATGTAAGACAAATTTTCTTCTCTAGCCTCTAAAAGGAATGATTTTATATGACAAATATTCTGTATGCAATTTCCTTATGCTTTCACTTAATCAGACAGCTCTGACATTCTTAGGCGTCACAGAAATATTCAACTTCATCCCAAAGAATTGTCAACCAAGACAAAGCTGGGAGGAAATTCATTCTCACCATCTTTTAATATTTGATTTACAAAGATATTTGTGTTTTTGGCCTTTCTTGCTTTCAGAGTAAAAACTTCAGGCATAGTCTCTCGGAATAATTTGCATATCATTTCTAATAAAGATGTTACGACCATCTATCAAAGCTCAGTGTCACTCAAGTTGCTATACAAGAGCCAAATTACTACAGAGGTAACAATGACAGCTGTTTGGTTGAATGCCAGCAGAGAAACAGGAAAACAGCCAGGCACTGGGTAACTGTGCATTCATGGCTGCTTTCTAAACCACTTCCTCTTTAACTGTCATAAATACTGATTCCATGGGAGATGCACTTAGGTATATACATGCATGTAGGGATGTGCATAAGGTATGCTTCTTAGAAAGCATCAAAGGTGAAATTTCAAGGGTCAGAATAATTGCTTTAATTCATTGATTCAACAGACATGGCAAACGCTGAAGGACCCTGCTTCTGCCTGGGGCACTCCGCCTTTGGGTGTTCGCACAGTTCGCTTCCTCACCACCTGCAGGTCCTGGTCCCGATTCATATACTCCCTTCTCAGCAAGCCCCTCCCTCACCCCAACTACCTACTTAGACTTGGGATCCTTTGTTTGCTTCACCCCTCTCCGTCTCCCGACCCTCTTTTATTTTCCCATAATACCACTTTCTAATGTCCTTTACAATTTACTTATAAATTATGTTTACTGTCTGTATCTTCCCACCCGTATGCAGACACACAGAATGTGGGCTCCCTGAGGGTAGGGAGGGCTCTCCTTTTCCTGCTGCTGTATCCCCAGTGCCTACAAAAGGGAGCCTTGTAGTAATGATTTGCTCAGGAAATGGGTGAATCAGGGACCACCCAGTGATGCCATGTGCCAGGAAAGTAGGACTTCCCTTTTTATGGCCAAATGATGGATATTCATGAGGGCTGGTTTAAGCAGGAAACATCCTCTGTGCACTCCAGAGGCAAGCAAGGTCCACCGCCCTGGAGCGACATGATTGGGGTTGGAGGGACTGCCGCTACTCCATCATCCCCTGATCCCGAGACCAGAAATCTTAGGATTCGTCATGCACCCAGTTCGGATACTATCTAAGTCACTGTGCTCAACAGCACCAGAATTACTGATCTCAATTCAAAATTTGATCAAGACTCATTCGTCACTGACTTGACACTTCTTTTAAGATAAAGTCTAACAAAGTGCATAAAATTCCAACTTGTGGTTCTTCATTCTCTCTTCATCATTGCCTATCAAATGTGCACTGAGAAGTGCTGGCAGCCTCCCAAAATGGTCTGTTCTTTGCATCTGTTCACCTGTGTTCCTTTATTAGTTTTATCCTACTTATCTGGCCAGCACCTGGGGTCCTTTGAGCCCCAGCACAAGTACAGGCACACCTCGGAGATATTGGGGGTTTAGTTCCAGACTACTGCAATAAAATGAATACCACAATAAAGCAAGTCAAATGAATATTTTGGTTTCCCAGTACATAGAAAAGTTGTATTTATACTACATGGTAGCCTATTAAGTGTGCAATAGTATTTGTCTAAAAAGACATTGTACATGCTTCAATTAAAAATACTTAAATTAAATTAAAAATTAATAATTAATGAAAAATGTTAGACATCATCTGAGCCTTCAATGAGTCATAATCACTGATTACAGATCACCCTAACAAATGTAATAATAATAAAAAAGTTTGAAATATTGCAAGAATTATCCAAATGTGGCACAGAGATATAGAGTGAGCAAATGCTGTTGGAAAAGTGGCACTGATAACAACTCTTAGAAGAAAACAGGCAAAAATCTCTTGAACCTAAGCATAAGCAATTTTTTTCCTGGACACATCTCCTTGGGCAGAGACACAAAATAATAAATGAGCAAGTGGGACAACATCAAACTAAAAAGCTTCTGTATAGCAAAGGACATCATCAGCAGAACAAAAAGGCAACCTATAGTATGGGAAAATGTATTCATAAATGAGTTATCTGATAAGGGGTCGGCATCCAAAATATATAAAGAACTATATGCCACAACACCAGAAAAACAAACAACCTGATTATAAAAAGGCAGACCTGAACAGACATCTCTCCAAAGAAGAAATGCAGATGGTCAACAGGCACATGAAAAGCTGTTCCACGTCGCTGATCATCAGGGAAATGCAAATCAAAACCACAGTGGGATACCACCTTACACCAGTTAGAACGACCACTTATCCAAAAGACAAGAAATAATGAGTGTTGGTGAGGAGTGGGGAAAAGGGAACGAACCCTCCTACACTGTTGGTGGGAATGTCAGTTGGTGCGGCCGCTGTGGGAAGCAGTATGGAGGTTCCTCAAAAAACTAAAAATAGAAATACCATATGACCCAGTAATTCCACTTCTAGGAAGTTACCTGAAGAAAACAAAATTTACTATTGTAAATAGTCAAGATATGGAAACAACCTAAGTGTCCATCAGTAGATGAATGGACAAAGAAGAGGTGGTACACAATGGAATATTATTCAGCCATAAAAAGAAAAGAAATCCTGACATTTGCAACAACACGGATGAATCTAGAGGATATTATGCTCAGTGAAATAAGCAAGGCAGAGAAAGACAAATATCATATGATTTCAGTTGTTTGTGGAATATAAAAACAAACAAAACAAAATGAACAAAATTACAGTAGACTCACAGACACTGAGAAGTGACTGGTGGTTACCATGGGGAGGGGTTGGGATTGGTGGGGAGACAAAGAGGGCTAAAAGGGCACAAAAATTCTCAATCATTATATGAGTTGGTCATGGGGATGGTAGTACAGCATGGAGACTATAGCCAGTGACTCTGTAACATCTTCCTATGTTGACAGATAGTAACTGCACTAGTGGGGCTGAGGATTTAATAAAATGGGTAAGTGTTGAACCACTGAGTTGTGTACTTGAAACCAGCATAAGATTTTATATCAAGGATACTTCAATAAAAAAAGTGGCACCAACAGATGTGGTCAATGCAGGGCTGCCACAAATCTTCAATTTGTCAAAAATGGAATACCTACAAATGTTTAGATGTATCTATGTATTTATTCTTTTTTTTTTTTGCCCATCATTCTTTCTTACATCTCAGATCTTCCTTTGTGACAAATTTTCCTTCTTCCTCAGAACAATTTTATTCTGATGATTCCTTCAACACTTATTTGCTATTTTTTCAGTAGATTTTAACACTGTAACAACTAGCTTTTTTCCCCAATTTATCTGATCATATTTATCTAATTATAATTAGATATTCCCACCATTCTTTCTTATCTTTCAGACATGATACCCTTTCTGGGATAACTTGCTTTTTTATTTAAGTACACCTTTTAGAAAAATACATGTGTGAGGGTTTCTTGGTAATAAATCCTTTAGTTTTAGGTTTTTATATTTATTTTTGGGAATAACTAAAAATAAATTTGATTGGTCTTTGTCCTTGAAAGACAAGACACTGTCGTCTGCATTCCATTGTTGCTGTTGACAAGTCTGTTGAAGTATAACTGTCATTCCTTCTGAAGCTATTTACTTTTTTCCTTGGCTTCTTGTTAGAATCTTTGTGTTCTACAGTTTGTGATATATGTGGATTTCTTTGTATGAATCCAATTTTGAATAAGTTTGGCTGCTTGAATTGGATAATTGACAACTTTCTTAAATTCTGGATATTTCTCAACAATCATGTTCTGGAATATTGCCTTTTATCCATATTCTTATTCTTTCTAGAAGTCTGATTAAATGTGCCACTTACTCCCTCTTTCAAAAATTTTCATACTTCTCGCCTTATATTGCATTCTGGTTAATTTCTTTATGTCCACATTCTACTTCACTAATTATCTTTCAGCTGTGCCTGCGAAGCTGTCTGACGTTTCACAGATACTCTAACATGTCTGTAAGATCTGTTCATGCTTCTTTTAAATATAATGCCTGATTATCTCTAATGTTCCTTTGTTCTTTAGTCATATTTGTGGACTCCCTTATTTATGAAAATAGATTTAACATGCCTTTTTCATAACTGGCTTGTAGTTTGATAAAATACTTTTTTCCTCCCTCTAGAGAGTCAGTATTGAGACAGATTAAATTCTTCAGTCTCTCACTTTACATAGTGGTTCTTCTGCTCTATTTCACTATTTCTCTGTGGTGCTTTCCCTTAAACAGCATTGTACTCCACCAGCCCCCAGAGCTCTGCCTCCTTTCCCCTTGGTATGTGTGACCACAGCTCTAGGCCACTCGGTACTGGTAGGAGAACAGGGCAGATGCCAACTGTCTTCCATCTGCATTTCTCCTTAGTTTTAGCCTTTGAGGTGCTCCCTTACTCTCTTGCTACTTCAGCTATGCATGTTTTAGGTGACGTTTTCTTTTTTTGTATCATCAATCTACAATTACATGAGCAACATTATGGTTACTAGATTCCTCCCTTCACCAAGTCTCCACCACATACCCCATTACAGTCACTGTCCATCAGCATAATAAGCTGCTATAGAATCACTACTTGTCTTCTTTGTGTTGTACAGCCCTCCCCATGCCCCAACATATTATGTCTGTTAATAGTAATGGCCCCCCCTTTTTTCCCCCTTAGCCCTCCCTTCCCACCCATCCTCCCTAGTAGGTGATGTTTTAAGAGGGATTTTCAGGGTACCTGTTCCATCATACTATTAGAAAAATAAGTCCCTCTTTCAGTATTCTGAATAACCCATTTGATAGCATTTAGTACATTCTTTTGTAAATGTCAATTAAATTTTCCATTTCTCCCAGTTGATTGTGTTCAAGCTACATAAAAGAATTGTGTTCAGTCAACTGGGGACAGGAACTGTTTCTTACCATGTACTAATTTAAGAAATATTAAAGAATATTTGTTCAAGAAATATTATTCAGTGTCTGTTATTCACTGTGCACTGATGTGCTGCTTACTTGTATGTACACAGGTATATGACTGAAATGAACTGAAATGCTCTCTAAACTTAACAAGCTAACAATTAAAAAATAATAAAAGCTGGCATGTGTTGAATCATTTCTAGTTAATCAAATGGCCAGATGTTCTGGTAAGTGCTTTTTTATTTATTATCTCATATTAATATTCAGTTACCCTCTTAGTTTGCCATTTTTGTTATTTAATTTTAAAGATGAG
Organism: Manis pentadactyla; assembly: GCF_030020395.1. NCBI lineage: Eukaryota > Metazoa > Chordata > Mammalia > Pholidota > Manidae > Manis > Manis pentadactyla. The sequence goes on from NC_080034.1 coordinate 7,604,360, forward strand.
AGGAGGCTGACAGAAGTGACAATTATTATGATAAGTTGGCCATGACTCAATGAAAAAAATTAAATAATCTCTTTCTTAAATTCCTTGAATGTTGCCCATTGCTATAGACTCAACATTATCCATAGTTTCAGAGATTCACTTGAACATATGCAAAGGAAAGCGGGGGATGACCTAGAGTCCTGGTCAGTGGCTCTAGGTTAAGTACAGGATCAAAAAGTGAGTATCTTCAGGCAAGAACACCATGCCAATCATAGCATGAAAACTTTTGCTGAAAGAATTAAAACCTTGGTTATTTTTCATGTTATCAGAATTTTTAACTGAGTCATATCTTTGGACACTGCTTGTTGTGGCAGAGATTTATCTTATCACATGAATTCTGAGAAATGAAGAAGACATATTATCTATGCCCTTAGTGGTATGGATTCTTAATATGTATCAAGCAATGACAGTAGTAATCCCTATCTATGCAATGTATAGTTGCCCTTAATTTTATTAATGACATCCTCTCAGCAGCAATTTGTATTTTATTCAAATTGTGTTTGACATTCTAAGTTTCCCCCACTTCTCTTGATCTGCTTTGTTTTAGGTTCTAGGCTCTTTCGTTCCTTGTTCTCCCTCCTTCCTCACCTTTTATGGCAGCCCAGGGGGCTGCCTGGTGTCTTTTGCTCACTCATTGCTGCTGTGTGATAAGCTTCAGCTTGAGGCTTTCCTGCAGGTGGTGATGGGAACTTTCCTGTTCGGTTCTGCACCCCTGGCCTCTGTGCACACACCATGCTCGCTTTCTGACACTATCTCGCTCCAGTGCTTGCAAATGCTCTATTCTGAAGATTTTTTTCTCTCTGAGTCAGCTCCACCTCAAGTGTATTTGTTTCATATTGTATTTTTCCCTCTTTTTTTCTTCTTCTTTCTTTTCCTAAAAGCTTTAAAAAGTTTGGCTGTTAATTTTCCAGAGGAGTCTATAAAATCCAACAATGGATATTTCAGGGATTTTTTTTAATAGAGCATGAGCTCAGCAGGAAAAGAAGTCTTATCAGAATTTCTCACATTATAATTTCTCACTTTGTTTTACAAAGACAGTACACCCAGAAAAAAAACCACATTGTTCATTTTAGAATGGGAAGCATCGACTGTTCTGGAAGGAATCGTGGTATAAATACATAGATGAAAAACATAGTCTCAGAGGACAAATCACCTTGTGTAATATTTCAAAAAGTGCAGAAAGCATAGGTGCTGTTCTTGCTTTCTAGAGCTCTGATCAGACAATGATTACCTGGGACCCCTTAAGGGCAGAGAAGGAAGATCGGTGAGTGTAAGGTTCACCACTGCTGGAAATATCACAGAAGAGTGGGTTTTGATGGATCTTAGGCCTGTGATTAATTACAGACCAACAACTGCATGAGTCATGACTTGTTAGTCACATTGAAACTCTCTGTCTAAATCAAGTTGAAAATAAAACTTAGATCTATTTTTTCCTACATGAAAAAATTAAAGTGGCTTCCAACACTGAAGACCATAGTTTCTACAGTGATGCGTATGCTGTTATCAAACTTTCCTCAATTCTTCAGAAAAACATCCCACAGTCAACACAAACCTAACAATGCAGAGAAACAAATCTTCCCTCAAATGTGTGCAAACTATGCTGACAAGGAGAGAAGAAAAGAATAATAGTCAAATACACAAAATGCATAATTAGTCCAAAATTCTGAATTTAAAAAGTACTGATTTTTAGAAAACTGAATATCTGAGCATTAAAGACAGCTAAGTAAAAGAATCAACATTTCTGAGCATTTAAATCATATTCTCTTAACCACTTTACACAACTGCAGTACCTTGTGTTTTTCCTGAAGACATTACCTACTGATGGATTCTCTCATTGCACTCCACAACATTGGCAGTGTTCTTCTTTATTTTTATGACATTTTATGTATTTAGAAGAAGTCCACGCAAGATTTACCTGGGCAAATTTAGACCTTTTAAAAAGAGTATTTCCTAGTTGATGCCTGTACTCTGCTCTGCATTACTAACAAGTATACAAATGAAAATTAGAGCCACCCACATCCACTTGAAACATGAAGCTCTCTCTGTACAGTAGAACTGAAATTCAGAGACTAAGTATATCTATAATAACGCTGGACTTTTAAAATTTAAATTGGAATATTTTGGCTTTTGGAGTGGCAATCTTATATTTTATAAAATTATTAGCTGTCTTTTTTTTTTCTCTTCTGTTCATTAAAAGAAATCAAGTCCACGGGCAGGCCTCCATAGAAATTCACCTACCTCTAACCTTTTATTTCTTTAACTGGTGAGTACCCAATCAAAAAGCTGAAAAGTAAAAACTGAATTACAGAATCACCAGCTGCAAGGAGTCTCAAAAGGTGTTGTGATCTATTCCTTGGCTTTCATCCCAAGTAGCATTTTGCTTATACTTTTACTTTATAACCTTTTTAAAATTCTACCTGAAATAATAGTTGGTCACAACCTCACTTGTCTGCTTCAGGATACTGAAATCTCAAGAAATCATTTTTTAGCTATTTTTGAACATCTTAACATTCTTATCATACGATTGATGTTTAATAATTGTTAAGTGGAGTCTAAAAATCATGGGTTTCTATCTTGTTCTCAAGAACCTACAGAGAAAATAATCATAGTTGAGAAAGAAGGGAACATGAGCTAAAATGACTTACGCTAGAGTTAAAGTCTTTTACTGCTATTTCTGTTCTTCACAGAACTAAAGACATTAGCTGATGGCCTCATGTTGAGGGTTCTAAGGGACGTCCCCTGAATGTGTACCCTGCATCCATCAATCCCTAGCTGTACAACCATGGGCAAGTCACTAAACTTCTCTATGGCTCATTTCTCATTCTTAAGACAGTGCTAGTAACAGTTACTTTCCTCAGATGGTTTTCCTATGGGTTAAACATGATACAAATATCAACTATTTAGTGCACTTTCTGATAGGTAGAGACACACACTTATTAACTGTTGGTTACCCTCATTGCCATCATCATCATCACCATCCAAGTACACTGCCAGGGTCAACGGTTTCAAACGTGATCTTCAGTTCCTTAACTCCTTTCTGTTCTCTCAGCCTTGAGTAAATTCAACTGTTCATTGTTTTTGCTCTTGTCATTTTCCCTTTGAATGATATCAATTCCTGCCATTTCACATTGCACCGGAGAAGCTAGCCAAAATAATAGGATAAGAAAATGAGTTGGAAAGGCAGAGAAAAAAATTGGCATGACTTAAGGATTTGATCATCTATATTCAAAATCCAAGATAATGAAAAACGATTAAAACTGTTGGGCAGTTCAGGATTGTGACAAGGTATAAGACCAATGTATAAAAGACAATAGTGTTTCTACACAGCAGCATTTGCTAAATAGAAAATAAAATAGAAAAAAGACACTATTCACAATGGCAACAAACCATTAAGGTTCCTAGGCAGAGATATGACAAAGACAAGCATGTGTCTGTGATGCTTATTGTTATTCCAGAGGCCAGAATGAGAAGCAAACTAGGAAAAATGCATGGATATGAAGACTTAATATTATTTGGGTAAATTTTTCTATAAACTCTGTCAATTTCCAAGCAAACCATAAAAGACATTTTGGAGGAGGGGACAGACTAACAAAGTGATTTTATTATCATATGAAAGAGTTAAGGTCTAAAATAAGACAAGACAACTAGAAAAAGGAAAGTAAGGAGGGAGTATTGCCCTGCTAGATGTTTTAAATACAGTTGACCCTTGAATAATGTGGGGGTTAGGGATGCTAACCCCCCTCATAATTGAACATCTGCATGTAACTTCTGATTACCCTGTAACTTAACTACTGTTAACAGAAGTCTTACCAGTAACATAAATGTCGATTAACACACATTTTGTATATGTGTTATATACTGTATTCTTATGTAAAGTAAGCTAGAGGAAACATTTTTTCAAATTATCACAAATATCCAAAAATTTGTTGAAAAAAATCCACATATATGTAAACCCATGCAGTTCGAACTTATGTTGTTCAAGGATCGACTGTATATAGTGATCAAGAATATTGGTGGGTGCAGGGACAGACAAAAAGATCTGTGCTAAAGTATAGAGATTCCAGAAGGCTATTCACATATACATGGATCTTGGTATGTCAAGAGGAGGCGTTACAGATCAGCAGGGCAAACAGGAAAATGAACTAATGGTGGTGTGGGAACAGCTGCCTTTGGAAATGAGAACAAAATTAAATTAGACTTGCTTTTCATATTGTATATAAAAATAAATTCCAAATGATTTAAAGACCTAAATGTGAAAAAAGAACTTAAAAATCTTGAAAATGTAGGAGAATATCCTTATTATATCAGGGCAAGAAAGGATTTCTTTTATAGCACATAAGGTAAAAAATGGATAAATTCCCTCTATCAAAACATAAAACTTCTCTACAAGGAAACATACCACAATGCTAGAAGTAAAGTTCCTGAAAGTTTCTGAATGCATATATATATATATATATATGTGTGTGTGTGTGTTGACATATAAAAAATAGTAAACATTCAGAATACATAACATCATTTAGAAAAAGACATAAAAAAGAAATAGTCAAGGATGAAGAGAGGAAATTCACTAGGTAGTAACCTTGAGTGGTAAATTAATATGTGAAAAGCTGCTCAATCTCACTTGTAATCAAGGCAGTGCGAAGTAAGACAATGAAGAGTTTCATGTTATCAGAAGCAGCAAAAATTAGAATGTCTGATAATGTCAACTACCAGTAATAAGGAGGAGAAATTGGAAATCTTAAATGCTAATGGTGGAAGCAGAAATTGTGAACCCAGTTTGAAGTGTAATTTATCAACATCTAGTGAAGTTAAAAGCAATAAGAGCCTATAACCTAATAATGGCACCTCTAGATACAGACCCCAGAGACACTGCACCTGGTGGCAGACACATTAAGGATGCTGGTTTACAGTATTGTTTCTAATAGCCAAAAGTTAGAAATAATTCTCTCTAATTCTCACGGATAAATAATGGTACAGTCATATGTGGGACTACAATACATATTTATTTATTTAAATATATATTTATATATTAAAATAAGTATTTTAATATATTAAAAGCTATTTATTTATTTAAAGATCTTGAGAACATAATATTTATCCAAAAATAAGTGTAAAGTAAAAATTTATATAAAGAAAAAGAATAAGCAGTTGCAGCTGGGGTGGATACAGGATCTAAGTAAATCTCAGTTTCTCATACAAAGATGAGATGTTCTTGTAATTTTATCATATAATGTGATATGATAACTTATTACATGGCTTATTCAGACTGGTGGAAGAATGGTAGCTTGCAGGGGGAAAAAGTGAGATAAAGCATTTTATACTACAACAAAAATTTTTAACAGACCTTAATAAAACTGAATTAAAAGGTAAAAATGAGCTTCATGAAGTTTACATAACTTTAAAAAAAAGTCTCTTCTAGCACTGCTATTGAGTAGCCTGGAAAAATACCACCACGCTACCTCTAGTTCCCGTAAGTCACAATCTGACACATACCCATGGTGCCCAGAATTTGGCGTTGTGGTGACTAAACACACAGGAGAAGCAGGAAATGCATCTCCTATGGGGAAGGTATCCTTCCTGCACCAGGAGGTAAAGGGGCATCTTTATCACCAGACAGGGAATTCAGAGCCCAGCCAGCTGCATAAACAAAGCTTGTACTTTTATTAATTTACTAGCCCAGTCCAAATTCTATATAGAATTCCTTCCTAACTGAAGCTCTTGAACATAAGTTTTCTTTGTCTTGTCAATTCCTCACAGATGTATTGTTTCGTTGTCTAAAAAGTATAAAAGTTGCCTGCCTTGGTCATTTCTTTTGGCCTCAATTTTATTATCGTGCCTCTATGTGCACACAATTACATGTTTTTTTCCTCCTGTGAATCTGTCTCATGTCAATTAAATTCTTAGACCAGCAAGACGAATCTGGAAGGACAGAGGGAAGCTTTTCCTCCCCAACAGCCTCTGTGCTCCACGAAAGGAGTGAGGGGGCTCCCTGCAGAGTAGTTGATTCCTTGTTGTACAGGAGGGAGAATAAAGTGGTACTGAAATGAGTTGCTGTTACCAGAAAGTGAGAATGCTTTCAAAGATGTCTGGGGACGGGACACGGGGGGAAAATGCCTTCAGGGGTTGTGAAAATCAGAGCACCAAAAAAAGAAAATAATAATCGCGTCAGAAGCCATGACTTTATGGTATACTCAAAATAGGAAAACCAGATGAGTATATAGAAGCAAACACATCTATGGATTTCCAAAAATGTCAAAGTGAAAAAATACGTATATCAACTGAAGTTATGTACATATACTGTATTTTATTTTCATCAGTCCCATTAGGAAAAATCATATGGTAAAAATTTAAGGAGGAAGCTATGGTAAAAAGTTGTGTAAGGGATGCTTAAAAGAAAATGGGTAAGGGTGACAATTAAGGGGTGCCCTGGGAGAGGCTGAGAGAAACCATTTCTCAGCAATAGCCACAGACAGTATTGTAATAAGAGTCCCATCCCAATCACTGTTCAATGGAACCATATATGAAAGCACACCCAGGACTCTGATTGGTCTCAGATCCCTGGCTAATAATCTAAAGCTATAAGCACATCAAGGTCCTAATTCCATAATCTGTATACTTAATCTCTAAACATACAACCAGTTTGAGATGATCATTTTGTTACCATGGCAAATAATTTGGACATGGATAATATGATAAGTGATGGAGATGATGAAGAGAGAAACCAAATTCCTCATATTAATACTTTTTGCATTAAGCGCAAGTGTAATGATTTGTGATGACTTGCTAATTTGTACTTGTGCTATGTGCTTTTTAAAGAGAAGCATTTAAAAAATGTGCAGAGGACCTGAACACATATTTCTCTAAAGGAGAAATACAAATGGCCAACAGGCACATGAAAAGATGCTCCACATTGCTAACCATTAGGGAAATGCAAATCAAAGCCACAATGAGATTTCACCTCACAATGAGATACACACCTCTATGTTTATTGGTACATTATTTACAATAGCCAAGATATGGAAGCAACCTAACTGTCCATCAATAAATGAATGGATAAAGAAGAGTGGTACATATACATGGTGGAATATTATTCAGCCATAGAAAGAAAAGAAATCTGCCATTTGTAACAACATGGATTGGGCTAGAGGGTATTATGCTCAGTGAAATAAGCCAGGTGGAGGAAGACAAATACCACATGATTTCACTTATTTGTGGAATATAAAAACAAAGCAAAACAGAAGGAACAAAACAGAAGTAGATTCACAGACACTGAGAAGTGACCCATGGAGGAGGGGTGGGTGTGTGGGTGGGGATGGTGAAGGGGATAAGGGGCACAACAATTCTCAATCATAATATAAGTCGGTCACAGGGATGGTAGTACAGCAGGGAGCATACAGCCAATGATTCTGTAACATCTTTCTATGTTGACAGATGGTAACCACACTAGTGGGGGTGAGGATTTAGTAAACAGGCAACTGTTGAATCACTGTGTTGTATACTTGAGACCAATATAAGATTGTATATCAATGATACTTCAGTCAAAAAAAAAAGGAATTGGAGATTTTAATTGAGCTACTTGGAAAGATGTAATTTAACTTTGATTCAGTGTTGGATGCTCAAGGCAGTCTGATTCCTGAGCGCCCTCCATTCAGACGCGCTGCATGTCTCTGTGGTGCCTGAGTGCTTAGAAGGCGCTCGTGTTTTTCTTGTGGGTATTTGAAAGCCCGCTCTCCTGGGTATCTGCAGTGCTAGAACGAATCAGATACATCAGATTTCTTGTTTTATTTAAATATGTTGAAGACAGTTTGCTTAAATTTTCTTTAAATATTTTTAATTATTTAGGGGATTTTAATCTACCAAATGCATAAATAAATTTAATACTAGTTCAAGGACAAATACAAATTAACATTTTATTCAGAAAATTAGTTGTTTTAGCAAATAACTATTCTTTCCTAATTAAAAAATCACTTCCCCTATGATATCAAAAAGGCAATTGATTAGTTTAAGTGAAAAGTCAAGTTATAGAAAATATATCATATGACAAAATTTTTTTAAATAATAAAAAGTAACACTAACAACTCCACATATTTTATGTGGATTGCATTATAGATAGCAGTGAAATATTAAAATGTGAACTGAGGACAGTACAGCAGACATCAAATTGTATCTGAAGTATTTAATTTGTCAAATGTCTAAAATCTGGAAGTCTAAAATAATCATAACCAAATGTTAATGCATTTGTTTATTGGTGGCAGGTACATTGGTGGTTATTATATTTTCTATGTTTATCACTGTATTTTTATTTTTTCCCATTTAAGATGTCTGTGATGTAACGATTCAAACAGTAATGCATGAAGAACCCAGGGGACCAATAAAAACCGTGAACTGGGCACAGACTAGGGATATTTAAATAGATTAACTTTGAGGTTAATGGCTGGATAATTAAAATTACATTAAAAATTTTTTTCCTTTAAAACAAAATAACATATGAGCAAAAGAAGTAAAATTGCAAGAAAAAAAATTCAGAGGTTTCTGCCAAGCTGTCTAACACATTCTGACTGATGAACAAACACCGTGACGACTTGAGGTCTGCTGTGTTCTTTCAAGTCAAATGGACAAAACACTGTGTACGTGAGGAAAACAAACTGGTGATGAAATATGTTGTTTCCAATAAAACCTGGAAATCAATCATAAAAGTCTGCAGTGGAAACTCCATGGAGAAAAATTTTCTTGCCAAGTTCTAAATGAAGTGAATGATGATTTATTTCTGTAGTATCAGACAATATTCATAGAAAATTCATATTACTGGGGAAAATGCTAAAATTTATTGTGATGGTGAAATCATGACACATCTGAGAGATCCTGTATAAAACATAGCCAAGGGACAGAGGGGCCATGGGTGGCTTCACTGTAATGATGACGTCACAGCAGATTTGCTGTGAGTTTTTAAGCCATTACTGTATTAACTGCCTTACTCACCCATCTTAAGCAAAAAAGAAGGTTCTAAATGCTTTCAGTCTGCTATTAACAATGAAACCATCTCTAAAGGACACAAATTTTCCACTGGTGAAGACAGTCAAAGGGAAGGTGCTGCAGGATTTACAGACAGTTCAAGAACCAAATTCTCAAAATGTTTTCATCAGTGGCCACATTACTGGAAGAACTGTATGTGGCATTAAAGAAAATAATATTTGACCACACAAGTCCTGCTATGATTTCTATTTTGCACAAATATTTTGTGCTTTATTTTTGGTGAGCTTTTAAAGACCAATATTTAGGAGGAGTGCACAATTTAATGAAGCACGGGGCTATCCCGTATCAGCTAGGGACTGGGTTCATGGTCTGCCCCCACCTCATTTCTCCTTCTGTAAAATGGGGATGAGAGGACGTCAGTGAGCTCTCAGGCATCACAGTGATGGGACTGTGTACCCAGAAGAGTGCCTGGGGCGACACTTACTAAGAAGTAGCTATTATGATTATGATTGTTATTTGTTTGACAAAGGGCTTGTCAACTTTTTTTCTTCCCATTAAATTGTTCCCATGAGACTTGAAAGATAATGACTGTTTCTGTTTTGGTTTTAGTTATCTCCATGGTTGATGTGAGAATAAATTTCCTTGAAAAATCTGATCGTATGATTGTTATATCATTTGCAATAGATAATTACATTGATAAACCAGTTAGGTCCTAGAACTACATTTCCCATTTCTACAACTTTTTGCCTTACTTACTCTAAGATATGCTGTATGGTGGTGATATTTATTTCTTCCAGGTAAAGGAATGTGTTCACTTTAAAACATTTTTCCTAAAAACCACCACCACCACCTAACTTGTATTTAGCTTGTCTATCTAATTTGGTTAAAATTAATGATATGTGTTTTTTGGAAAACTAAAACTGTGATATTTCTGTATTTTGCCACTCTGAATATAGCAAAGATGAATTATGTTTATATTATTAAAACCTTTATCCCTTCAGGCTGAGAGAAACATTCTCATGTGGGTTAAATAACTATGATTTTTAATGCTTCAATGATATCATGATTAAGGTATGAAATATAATGTCAACTGGTTTCGGTTTACTCACAGGTAAGATGAGGAGCTTTAGTCTGAAGACACGTTTTCAGAATCTGTATGTTACTCAATGTCATGGCTCATAAAATCTTTTCTCAGCTCATACTATCAACATGCTTGCGGTGGACAGTTTTGCAAAGGATATCTATGAATGTGTATCAGGGAAGCACTTCAAGATACATGCATGTACTTATTCAAACGACTACTTCGGGTATCCACTTGGAAGCTTTGGAATGTCTTTGGTTGATGGACCTTAGTTCATTGCACTGCCTGGGAAGCAAAACTGGAGTTTTTCTAGATTATTTTTAATATATTAAAACACTACTCCTCTTGGGATGCTTTGGAAATGTGATGAAATACTAAGATGGCTTCTAATATGATTAAGGAGGACGGACAGCTAGGCCCTTCTAAGGCGGTGAAAGCCGTTGTGCTGGCTGATACCTGGAAGCAGAAATACCATGGAAGCATTTTTTTCTTGTCCATGAAAGTTTGGAGGGTTGTATTAGAATAGGATTTTTGATAGGATCAAATGAAGTCTGAATCAGACTGTGCAGGAAAGAAGCACCTGCAGAACTGCTTTATTCAGTGGGGGTTGAGGTCATTTCACACCATCAACGGGGCACTTCAGGAGGGGCAGATCATATCGGTATGATTCTGTCTAGGAAGACTGATTTAAAATTAAAAAATTTTAAACTACAATGATTGCTTTAAAATGTGCCCAAACTGAACATACCTTATAAATTCTAGTAAGTATAACAAACCCCCTTCCCCACACAATTTGAATATTACCTTCAATGAGTACATTTCATTTTAGCTTCAGTAATATTAAAGCCAAAGATTTTCTGGTGAATTTTCAGATGAATAGGAAAATTGCCAAAATATAAATATTTTGAAAATCTGATCTCATTGATTCAAAGAAATTGAAAGCTGTATTACTTCTAGAAGGGGTTGGATTAAAGGGAAAAATGATTGTCTAAATGTGTAATGGTCTCAGAAAAATGTGAGTACTGTCATTTCTGGAGACCTTTAGAGCGGAAAAATCGCACATAACTTGCTCAGTTGTTTTAGTGGAAGAGTTATTGGTTAAGTCTACAGAGACTACCCAGGTTCTCTAATACCTATATGAAAGGATTGATTCTGTATAAAAATTATTTCATGTAAAATATGGACACCAATTTCAAATTTTCTGTTTTAATTGTGGTCACAGAATACACAATTTGAATACTCCCCAAAGATGGCAGTAATGGAGAGTGCTTCATTAGGGTAGCTCTGAATGTGGATCCTCCATTTTTGCATAAGTTTAAAAATGAAAAATCTCCCCCTTTGTAGAGTAGCAAAGATGGTACCAGGTGGCCTGGGTTCAAATCCTGACTACCAATGACTAATTGTGTGACCTTGGTCTAGTACTTAAACACACTGGGCTGTCAAATAGGGACAATCCCTGCCTAAGAGAGTTCTTGAGAGTATTGCATGAAACAATGCAGAGAAATTAGCAATGAACACCAGCTATTATTGCTATTTCAGAGCAGTCATCCCCAACATTTTGTTTTTGCTGAGACTCACAAGACAGATAATGTCCACAGGCGCACACTACACACCCCATTGGTCCATTTTCTACAGAACAGCCTTCCGTACTCTCATGACAAATATCACATTGGAATGCAAATAAGCAGGGGCGACATTATGACAAAGATAACTCTGAAACTGTTCTAACTTAAAAGAAGAAATAATTTAAAAACCTCAGAACTTAATTTTAGTAGCAGGTTAATAACAACACATGTCACAGTAGATGATGACACAGTCATGCTGAGCACACTTTCTTTAGGAAGTTAAGGAAACGGAGAGAGGTACAGGGTGAGACAGAGGCTACGGTTTTGGATAAGGCTATTAAACTAAAATCGGTTCCTTTTCATCCATCCAACCATCCATCCATCCATCCATCTGTCCATCCATCAATCCATCTATCCAACCATTCTTCTGTCCACTAAATATTTATAGAAAATGTATATGGAGTTGAAATACGGAGGAAACCTGTCAAGAAGCTTGCAAGCTTCCCAAGACTCTTGGGCTGGTTTGTTTTGCTATTGTTCTTTGTCTATTTTTGGTTTTGTTTTTCACTTTTTTGGGAACTGTCCATCCTGGCAGAAGGGAGGAATGAGTAAAATTGCTGCTGGAACTCTCAGAATGAGCATTCATCTCTTCAGTGCTCTGCTGGAGGAAAAAATCTGAGGTTGCAGGTGAATGTCTGCCTAATCCCAGGCTCTGCGAGATAGCATGTAGCCTTGGACCAATATTCAGAGAAATGGGAGAAGGAGGGAGAGGCATCTTTATGTATAGAATCAGAGTATGTTACACAGAACCTCAGGCAGCTTATTTGATTTTTCTCTGGCTTTTATTGTTCTGTATTCAGTGAACCCACAAGGTGGGTTTTAGTTTGCATTTCAGTTAAATATTGTTCCTTTTGGATTAATATGGCAAGTGTAATGACACATTTGATTTATGATTTAATATAAATATAAATGTATAATATAGAATTATTTTGCTTGTTACTACTGCAGGGGAGTTATTATACTCAAAGAAAAATAAATCTTTAACTTCAGTGAGTAGCTACTTTAATAATGGATTCCAGCACATGTTGTTTATTTAACATATTAAATGATGGAGTGGGCAGCCATATCATCACAGTATTTACTATATAAACATGTAAATGTATTACAAAGAGTGGATATAACAGAAAAAGGGAAAAATCTAGGAATGTACTTCAGTTTGTTTCCCCAAAGGTCCTACTAGGTTGTGCATAGTCAGTATGTTATATGGTCAAATAGAAAATTAGAAGTCAGACTGAGGAAGTAATATATATTTAAATTACCTCTCATTCCAAATTAAAAGCAATTTAATGAAGAAGCCCTCTTGGGGATGCAGGTTTCTGTTAAATGGGAATGCTAGCTCTGTTCTCAGAGATGCGTGGTGGTGCTTGGGGGGGCTGGGACACAGTAAGGGGTCTACATTTAGCACAGGTGGTGCTCACCAACATGACTGTTACTGCATGGAAAGCTTTAGTCAGCCCAACCCTGGGAGGATGTGTGTGAATTCTCAGGGTATCTACTTGGAAGCTAGAAACCTGTTCTTTTCAAAAGGTATTGCTCTCAAATGATTAAAATGTAAGAGGAAAAATTAGCAGGCAAGAGAAAACTGAAGCAGTAGAGAAATAACCATCACACTTTTCTGTTGAGTATTTGACTTTTAAAAATGTATATATTATACACAGAATAAATTACAGTTGTTATGATGCTATGCACAATAAATCTGCATTACTGGATTATTTGTACATTTTTTCCCCCCGGGTCTAAAATTTCCACCTGGTGACATGTTAGATAAAAGGGTCTTCAAAGAAATGATACAATATTTCAGGACAATAGAATTATGATAAATGGGTCTAAAAAATGAGTGATGAATTTTAATAAGATGAGAAATGTATTGCATATTTTACTGAGCTCATGGGGCTCATCAGCATGGAAATAGTAAGAGGCATAAAACACATCACCGAGGAGCAGGGCCATCCCCATGTCCCAGCAAAAATCCGATTATCTGATGACCTAATGTAATAATTATACCATGTGTTCTAAGTTTTAAATTATTTAAAAAAGTAGTAGATAAAATCATAATAAGAATGTCAGCAGTTCAGAAATGGTTGTACTTAACAGAATGAATACGTGCAGGTGAAATGCTGGTATGGCCACGTGGACGCTGTGGGCTTTTCAGTGCAGCAATTTTGGCAAGGGGACATTTGGATGCGCCCGACAGAGCGGCCATTACACTCTCAGCTTCTTGAAATGCCAAGTTCTTTGCACAAAAGTCCACCACCCTGTCTCCCCGCCGCTTGCTGAGCCCTGTCCCGGGGCAGGAGGGGGCAGGTGCTCAGGCCCAGGCTGCCCTGAGCCTCACCCCTCTAGAGAGCGTCACGCAGGGCGGCCCTGCACGGGGAGCACCTCCTCCATTCAGTACCTTAAACGCCACCCCCACTGGGGTATTTAAAAAATTTTTTACATCTTAAAGTGACTGAACTTTTTAAAAAAAAGGCCGTGTCAAAATGTTCTGTTCTATACATACTGTGCTTGTGAAAGGTGAGCACGGAGACCCACGGAAGAAAAGGCACCCAGACCTATAAAAACAGGAAGACGAAGGGCAAAAAAGCCCATATACTATACAGAGTCTGGGTACTTAGGACTGGAATGTACCTGGAAAATCCTGCAGCCTGAATGCCGCCTGAGCCCTCGCCTGGCCCGAGTGCGGCCTGCTGCCCTCCCCCCGCGGGGCAGCTCCCTCCCCAGGGCAGGGGCACCTGGCCCTCACCTGCAGCGGAGGCCTGTCCCCCTCTCCCTGGGGCAGCTCCCTCCCCGGGGCAGGGGCACCTGGCCCTCACCTGCAGCGGAGGCGGCCCTGGCTCAGCAGCCCTGGTGGTGCGGGTGAAAGGGATTCTGATTCCGCACGCGGGGACACGTGGCCTCCTCACAAACCCTGCCCCACAGGCGGGCACTGCCTCCACCTGGGCACTGTCCTTACATCTGAGATGACCAGAATCTGGCTCTTGAAACTGTTCCCTATAATTGAATCTCTATTTTCATTATCTTCCTTAAGAAACGGGGGCTGCCTCACTCCCCTCAGGTCCCTCAGTGCACCACCTTTAAGATATATTTTATTTACTTATTTTGCTAACGTGCCCTTCACCGCACATAATTACCGCTTCCTGTTGTTATGGTGAGAATGTTTAAGATTTATTCTCTCAGCGACTTTCAAGTGTACAATATGGTATCATGAACTAAGTTACAGTGCTATACATTAGGTCCCAGAACGTAATCCTCAGAACTGGAAATTTACACCATTTGACCAATGTGGCCCCAATTCCCCTGCCCTCTGGCCCCTGGAAACCACCATTCTCCTCTGTTTCCGTGAGTGCAGCTTTTTCACATCCCACATGTAAGGGATATCATAGAGTATTTGTCTTTCTCTGACTTATTTCACCTAGTATAATGCCCTCCAGTTTCATCCATGTTGTCAAAAATGGCGGGATTTCCTTATTCTTTATGGCTGAATGATATTCTATTGTACACATACATTGCACCTTCTTTACCCATCCATCTCTCATGGACATTTAGTGTGTTTCCATGTCTTGGCTGTTGAGACTAATGCTGCAATGAGCATGGGGGGACAGATACAGCTTCAAGATTCTTGTGGATAAAATGAAGGTTTCTGTGGCCAGGATTCTCACCTGGCCCTGGTCAGCTAGCTCACTACACACATGTGGGCAATATGTTGCTATTGACTCTATATAAAGAGCTCTGTCAAGGGGTATGTGTGACACGGTGGTACGGTTGCAAGGCTGCAGGAGAGCAGAGCAGAGGCTGGAGTGGTGGCAGCGCCGAGCACAGAGGCCCAGAGGACAGCTGTGTGGGATGACTGTGCAGGCAGAGAGGCCCAGAGGACGACTGTGTGGGCAGAGAGCAGCTTGCTGCATGCAGACTTGCTTTGAGTGAACAGGATTTTAGTGACTGACTTGCCACCTGGAAATAAAGTTGGGTATAACCCTTTCAGCCCAAGAACGTTCTACTGTCATTTCTTTGGTCACATTGCCCGGGGCTGAAACCCATTGGCGAGACAATCCTGATAGCACATCCTGTGGATATATGCCCAGAAGTGGGATTGCCGGATCATATGATAGTTCTGTTTTTAATTTCTTGAGGAACTACCATTCCATTACCACCAACAGTGCACAAAGGTTCCCTTCTCTTCACATTCTTGCTGGCATGAGGACACCAGCCTCTCACGGGAGCTCTGCCTCCTCTAGACGTCAGTCACCTTCCTGCTGTAGACTGCCGTCCATCTGACCACACCTCCAGGGCCTCCTGCTTCCTCACTTCCCATGACCACACTCCAGCTGTCTGTTCCCTTTGCTGATTCTTCTCCTTGCTAGCTGTGACTGCAGAGTCACCTGCCTCCTGTCCCAATGCTCCCTGAGTGCAATGTGGCACCTGCCCGAGTCTATTTCCTCCATTCCAGCGGGGTTCACTCCCTCAACACCCACTGCCAGGGTTGGATTTGAGCCTTGGGTCCTGTCCTTCCAGATGCCTCTCTCTATCCTATTAGGATGCAATTTCTACTGAGTGGTCATACAATTGCCTTAAAAGTCCAATACCCCATTAGCTTTTGAGGAAGCCTATTTTCTCTATGAAAACTAGTGACTAACAGCAATGTATTCAGTATATGACCCGGACAGCAGATCATACATAACATGCACGGCACTTTTGTGCAAAGTGAAAGACACCCCCTCCAGACAGACCAGTTTTGCAAAATGGTCTCCACCTTCCCCACCCTAGCCTAGGCCGTAAGGCTTGGCCAGAAGAGCCTGGGCAGAGTTCCCGCCTTCGCTCGCCCTTTGGTCAGGTGTCCTTGGGCTGGACATGGCCCAGGCAGCTCTGTGGTGGCCATGCGCTGGCCCTGCTGCTGCTTTGAGGCTCAAACAGCAGTCCAAATGGCTCGTGTACGAATCCTCCCATTCTTTGGTAACAACTGCTCCATTCCCTCTGAAACTTCTTTTTGGGTCAAACATCTCAGGTTCTTTCAATCGCTCCTTTTCACAAAGGTTTTCGAGTTCCTTCACCTCTCTGTTGGCTCCATGCTTTCAATTATCTGTTTTCCTTCAAGTACAGACCAAAGACAGCAGAACTCCAGATGGGCTTAATCCAAGTGGACTGGAGCGGGGGTCTAATTCCCCTTGTGTGCAATATTCTGGGCTTCTTTTAGATCAGCTTGGGGCTGCAGAAGGTTGGGACAGGCTGGCAAGACAGATCGTGAGCTTTAAATAGCACATAGGCTAAGTTAAATAACTGTCAAGCAGAACAAAACCAAAGTTATGTTTTCTTATGGTCATTTTTTAAAAAGGAATATAAAGAAAGTTGTGAGTTTCTCTGAGAAAGCCAAAGCTAAGCAATCTTGTGCAATAAATTTAATTAGATTAAAGTTTAGTAACTCAATTCCCTCCATAAAGCAGATGCTGATTTATGGATGAATTTTCAAACTATTTTCCTTCAAGACTATGTGCAGACATATATTTATCATTCCATTATTAAAATAATATGCAATCTGTGCCTTGTATCAGCTGTAGCAGTTTCAGAGCTTATGAGTTAGAATAATTTCATAAAGGCTAGACTGAAAAAAATGTACATATATTTTGGGAGTCGATAATTTGAGCTCATGCAGACAAAGGGAAGATGGTAAAAATGAAGAGGTGTATGTGGTTTTCCATATTAAGAAGGATCTTCTAATTAAGTCCTGAGCAGTCCTCATAATGCTGATGACAGCGGTCATGAGATTCAAGGTCCTTGGTACTGGAATTCCATTATGGCATGGTCTGAATTTTGAAACATTTCCCTGCTTTTAAATTCATCAGTTGTTTGATGATTTGGTTCCATGGCAAGGGCTGAACTGAACTAAAGGGTCTGACGGAGGTGTGGTTGGAGCGGACCTGTGCGTCTACCTGTGAACACATACCGGTGACATCGTTTTTAGCTCTTTTTTTGCAGATCAGACGAAGCTCCTCAGAGAGGAGGACCAAGAGGAAGACAGAGGAAAGAAAGAGGATGTGAGGAACAAGAGTCAGCACGATGCTCACAGCGCGGTATAATAGTGTTGAAACAGAGTCCTACAGGTGTGCTTTCCAAGGCGTCCTGATCCTGTCCCTCTATACTGTGTGATACCCGGCCAAGTTACCTCATTTACCTGAGTCTTCATAGTCCTATATATGAAATGGGGATAATAATAGGTATTTTGAAGCACTCTTGGAAGACTTAATTAAGAGGATATTATGTAAAGTTCTCTGGATATAGTATATGTTCAATAAAATATTTGTTATGATCTATCAGGAAAGCTGACACAGTCAATATGGTACCCGAGGTGACTAAAGGAATGGATAGCTGCTGGGTTTGGATTTTTAATTTGTGATTTTTGATCAGTTCCAATGCTGGTTAGAAATACTAGCTTGAATTCTCTCACTTGCTGTGCAGTTCCTGCTGACACAGAGGAGCTGTGTATAGCAGCCCTTCTCTGCAGAAAAACAATATTTCTCTTCCCATTGCCCCATGTTAAAGATTCTGGGGACTCAAAGCCTCCCCATAGAGAATTAAATGACTGCTACTCCCAGCTATGACGACTTGGATTCCTCCTGGGTGAGGGTACATATGCGGAGAAGACATTATTAATCTCCAGTTGTCGGCTATAAAATATGTAGCCAGGAACTAAGTAAATGATATGCCCTAATTTCAACACACTATTGGCTTTGGAATTGGGGCCAAGTTTTCATGACATGCTTCCAGCTGGCATCCCAGTAGTGCTGGTTTTCTGGATGGTAAAATATCCTGTCCAGGATCCCTAATGATCAAAAGAACTCAGCATGAAGATTAGCCTGTCAGAGAGATAATGCTCTGCATCTTACAGAGGTGGGGTTGTGACAGGACTTTTATATGGCCTGGGACAGGTTCAGTATTTTGTAGTGAATCCACTAATTCCACTTAGTTCCCTTAATGATGGCGGATGAAGGTGATTATACCTATGAGGTAGTTCACCTATTCATCTTCTCTTTGGCCAAGTGATACATTTTCATGATGACCCTCAGACAAACCCACACCTGAATGACAACAGCATCTTTATGGAGAACATTGCGAAGAGAGTTGCAAGACTGTGGAGGGGATGAACCTGAGGTTCAGAGCCTGAGGATTTGGGAATCAGGCCCAGGTTTTCACTCACAGCACTTGAGTGTCACGTGAAGTCCTTCACTACTTCAGACTTCAGTGTCCTCATCTACACAGTCAGGGTTATGATTTCCACCTCTAACGATGCTGTGAGAATTAAGTGAAGAATATAAGCAATGTAATGTAGACCCTAGATGTAGAAGATTCTCAGCAAGTGTTTCCTGGATCAAAGACACAAAATATTTCTCATGGGGGTGGTTCTCCAAATAGCAGAAACTTTTTTGGCTGCTAACTGGAACAATGTTCAAATATGGATTCAGAAGTGAAAAGCTCTCTATGATTCTCAGGACTCTACCTTTTCCATTTCTATGGAATATATCAGTCCCTCTGACTGATGGTGTCAAACATCTGAAACAAACAGAAAATCAAAACTAAAACTTTATTACTCAACATTTACAAAAATAAAAAGATCAAATAAGAAATCAAAGGAGTTAAATTTTTAAGTGATGTTTTCTATGTCTGTGGAATTGCAGCATTTGTATTACTAAGTTAGTTAAGCCTATAACTTCACAAGACAGTTGGAATTCTATGTGTGTATGTGTGTGTGAGAGAGAGAGAAATTAAATTACATATCCATGTTATAACTGACAGAAAGTAGCATTTCCAAATAATTCCACATGGCTCCAAAAAGTCAAAATCATTCAAGCTTTGGCTACGACTGACATTTTAGTGTTTAATACATGTTGACTCATAAGAATATCAGGTTATTTCACAATAACCAGACTAATACTACAGGAAAAAAACAGAGATAAGCAAAAGACAAGTGGCTTAACTAAGGCAGGTTCAGACCCAGATTTTCTTGGTGAGTAAACAGGGCTTCTGGGGAGAGAGTTTGGCGTTCTGGAATTGGCATTAAGTTAGTAAGCCTACCAGGACAATACTCAAGAGATTGATCAGACCCGTGCACCAAGCAGCTTTGCGTCCTGGGAGTGCAGATGGCCCAATAATCCTTTATTGATCAGAAATGAAAAGCAGCGGCCAGAGAGTCAGATGGCACCGGAAGCAGCCTTCGTGGGATACAGATGCTCAGCGGGGGCTGCATGTTGGGCAGGGGTGGAGGGCAAGGGGAGGGCAGAGGGCTACGGAGACTCTAAGCAAGAGGCAGCCTTACAGGACAAGATACGGCGATACTAGACGGACGGCATGGGCAGCAGGCTCTAGACGAGGTTCTGATACTTGCGCGCGGAGCTGCTCTCAGAGGGAGGCTGCCATCCCCCTGCTAGGCTGGCCCTGGGATGCTTTAGCCATAAGCATTTTTGCCACATGAAGAATTGGCCTTAAAGCAACTTTGCTGTAGAAGATAAAATCCCCCCAAATAAAAGAGGGGTGTTCACTAAAAGGGACATAATGAACCATGAAAAATGAATAACAAAATTAAAAGACTTAGTTGTGAAATACCAAATATCTGAATACATTCAAACTGTATACTGTAGATTTATGGCGAGACCGTGCATACAACTGATTTTATTTTGTGGTTGTACCTAAGCACTTGTCTCCTAAGTCTTTCATTCATAGTATTACACACATTTTATTTTGCCTGTTGATTCATCTCCTCATCCCACATCACACTTTCCCTTTATTTCCTAATATTTCTTCCTTTGTCGGGAGCTGCATCAGCTTCCAGGCACTGGGACGCGGGTCTGCAGCCGGGCTCTGCACCGTGTGGTGCGGTTGCAGCCCCTGCTCTCTGCTCCCGGCACGTGCCACGTGTCCACCGACCGGCGCTGGGCAGCCGTGGGGAACGTGGTTCCAGACCCTGGACCCCTGGATAGACCATTAGGAGGCCTGAGGTTTATGTGATGTAGCACCTGGAGGACTGCGTCCGTGGAGACGCAAAACCAAATGGCCAGCCAGTTATATTTTTATCTTTAAGGGCAATTGTGGTCAATTAGTTATGGGGTGGCCATCAGAAAGTTCATACTTGTATTGTTTACTTCTGATGTGCGATACTTACAATTATTTGTGTTGTATACATTTAAATATTTCATTTTTTCAGCTGTAATTTTTTATACCACAAATATTCAATTGTAGTTTTAAAGAAAGTAATTTTTCTGGGGAAAAAACTCCACCTCAACAAAATTTTAAGAACAACATTCTAAAGATCACATATTATTACAGAAATATCTGTATCTGGGGGAAACTAATGATCTACTTCATTGTCTATGTGGAAATGGCCGGTGTTCTTTGGGTCTACTTATTCCCCATTACCTACTACTACCCAACACAGAGCTGTTTTAAAAAATAGTTTTTATTATTTCTCAGAATGGTGGTCTAGCTGGCTCTGTTAAGCAGGATTTGTCTTTCCTAAGCCCTCTATCAATAAAATATGTTAGGTTTAGTGAGAAAAACGCTGTGCAATCGCATGCAAAAATAAGAAACTAAAAATGTGAACTTTTAGGAATGAATTACTAAGAAAAGACAATTGGATCAAAGAAATACTTATTTCTAAAGTGGGGGTGATTTATCATGTTAGGATGATACATCTTGCTCACCGAGAGCAGACTTGTTTGTGTTGAGCTATACGGTAAGCTGCTCATAAAGATCAACATAAAAGGGAAGGTCTAGAAAAATTATCGAGTATATACAGTATGGGCATACCAAAGTCAGAAAAACGTTGGTTTTCCTAGAATCCTGGAATCATGCCTCTCTTATGTTCCCATTCAATACATTTAAGACATCTTCTTGCTAAGAAATATAACCTTTGTACATCATATACACATAAAATCGAGTCAGTTAGTTTGCTGTAATCCCCTTCCAGTTTTTAGTCTATGTTCTCAAGAAAATAACACAATTTCTCTTTTTTTGGGGCTACGTTCCTATAAATAACAGCAGAAAGGTATTTAGCTTAGAGGAAAACTACCAAGCGTTACTATATGCAGATATAAAAAAGACACTGCTTGGGCTTCCCGCTGACCTAGCAGTGTCACGGGAAGGGACTACAGCACCAGAACGGCACGGAGACAGTCTGCAAATAATGAAAATGTTTTTTGAAAGCTATTTGCTGAGAGATTTGAAAATCATAAAAAATATATGGATAAAGACTGTGGGAAAAGAGAGGTTTCCAAGCCCTGCGTGGCTCCCGGTGAGGACGCAAGCCTTTTGCTGCTCCCGTTCTTGTTCAGTTATTAGTACGACTTAAGTAGATTAAAAACACTGAGTCAACTTCCTTTTTAAATACAGTAGGCATGACATCCACGCGGACCCACTCACTCCTCCCCTGAGCGTTTGCCTTCCCAGTCCTCAAGAAACAGTTCTCTCAGCCCATGACAGGGCCTCCCCTTCCTAGCCCAGGCACGGCTGTTGGGAGGCGAGTGCTGACATGATCAGACCAGTGGGTGCCTCTCCGAGGAATCTGGAGTTGGCACACGAGGACAGGAATTGGTTACCTGCCCGCCCTGGGATTCTGTGGGTGACACTCTCTAGTTCATTCTCTGGTTCCCCACGTGCCTCACTGGTCCTCCGACTAGTCAATTGTGCTGCTGGCCCTCAGGGAATTTACTTGTGCTTTAAATTATCCTGTAAAGGGATCTCTGATGTTCCTCATCTGTGTTTGGAATTGTGTTGGTTGGTCTGCATAGTTAAAACCTTCTGCTTTCTTCATGAGTCCTCATTAATAAAAAAAACTATTCAGGAGGCACATGCTGTTTCCCTGTTTGGCTGGACTTCTCCATTCTGGTTACATCCTACAAGGATTTCCAATGGCTCCATGGCCACCTTCCACCCTACAGCTTGGGGATACTTGGGGAGACTGGGTAACAACCCTCACGCTGCTGTCTGAAAATGTAAGCTCACAGCCCCGATCTGCACAGGAAACTTCAGGTAGAGCTTCTAACATTGTGTAGGTCAATCCTAATCTGCATGAAATGGACAAATACAATCAAAGAGAGAACTGCTCAGAGGGGGCGATCTCTGTTCCCTTCTCTAGTCCTGCCTCCCGCCCTCTCCCACACGTCAGAGAGCCATGAAGGGCAGCAGTGAGCCGGGAGTACGTGAACACTAAGACAAAAAGAAATAACCATCATAGGAGTTAAATTTATACCCCTGTGCGTGAAGTACAGTAATGCTTTTGAAGGAAAAGCTATGCTTGCAATAAATGGGTTTTTACAGGGAAAGTGCTCGATTCATATTCTGACAGGAGGAGATGAATAAACTGATTCTCTAAAAGTCACTGACCCTGAAATGTAAAAATGAGCAAAAAAAACCCTTTATTATCATAGGAGAAAACCTTGGAATTTTCTAATGAGGACGTGTATATACTTTTTGGTTATATAGACCTTTTAAATTAATATGGCATAAACATGACCAATCTGAAGAAAGATTTTTCGTATTTTGAAACAACTACAGACAGAAGCTGCAAAATAGTATTGACAGGTCCTGTGTTCCTTCACCAAGCTTCTCCCAGTGCTGACACCTCAAATAAATACGATACTTTCCCTAACCAAGAAATTGGCATTGGCACAATTTTACCAGTTTTTATGCTCTTTTGAATGTGTGTGTGCATAATTTCATGAAATTTTATTACATGTTCAGATTTGTGCTACCACCCCATAATCAAGATACAGAACCGGGGAACACTCTTTAAAATAAGGGGCCTGGTCATAGAGAGATGCCATATATAGGGAAGCTATTCAAAGCAAGGCAAAGACATGTGATATAAGGCCAGAAAATTAAAGAGAAAAAAAATTGGAAATATTAAATATAAATGAAAGGACTATAATAAACTTACAATACAGATACAAAGGTTGAAGAGCAACAATGTAAAAATCACATTTTGAAGGTTACTATCTTAAGAATCAGGAAATGTAACTACATATGTAACATTTTGCACAAGGAGAGGATGGTCAAACCCAATAAAATGTGACCTATGTCAGGAAAATAGCCTTTCTTCTTGAAGACAAGGCACAAAGTGACAGAAACACAGGAACATCTGATCTCATTGTGGAACTGCAAAGGAATTTTTGAAATGAATTTTGGTGTGGACACAGAGATATATATGTTAAGAAAGTGTTATGAATAAGATCATTCTTCAAATGAAAGCAAATGGGCGATAGAGACTATGGCTATAATAGGGATTTTTAAAAGTCTCATGGAATTAGACATTTTCATAGTTGGTAAGAATGTTTATGGCGATGCCTAGGCTGCGTCCACTTCTCTGTGGTTCTTTCTTTCCAGCAGAACCCACCTCCTGCCTTAGAAGTAGAACTTGCTCTCAACCTCCTTTACAGCTGGGACATGGAGATACAATCCAATTCTGATGGGGGGGAGTTGGAGGAAAGCATGCTAGAGAGCACAGAAAAGAATTTCCTCATGAATTTAAAAAGGAGAGTGGGAAAGAGACTTGGAGGAAAAAGAGAAAGGAAGCCCCCCTCTCCCTTCCTGCAACTGAGGACAAGATGCTCAGATCTGCTGCAGCCACCTTGCCTCCACAAGGTGAAGACAAGAGAGCCACAGAGAAGCCAAACTACATTTCTGTCCTCTTAGCCAATTCTAGCAACAGCCTGTCCCCAGACTCCTTGTTATGTGATTGAATAAAATCTTATTGTTTCAGTTAAATTTGGCCAGACTGTACTTGGGGCCAAAGCACCTGAGTGACTCCGTCAGCTAAGAACCGTGCATAATGCAGTAGTCGGGCGCCGCCTACCCGCCCTGTTTCAAGCACTATGCCATGCTCTTTATTTCACTGTCTCTTCCAAGAAATTATCTGTGAGCACATGCAATAGAAATGACCAAAAGCCAAGAATGGGCTGAAGAATGACAATTTCATCTTGGTGATGGAAAAGAATCTATCAGGAAGATTTTTTGTGTTTTACACCAAGGAATTTATGATTTTTTGGGGTAGTTGGTGTTGAAGACAGGTATGAAAAGGGAACTGGAAAAATGTAAATGTGCATTTTGGGACTGCTCCTTTGTAAATATATTCAATGGCTAAATATATTTTTCAGCTTCAGTACTTGGAAATCTTAGTGATTAGCTCTTTCTTGATAAGCGAAAAGTCATTTATTGGCTTTATGATTATGAATGATTCAGGATGTATGCCACAATATCCATATACATTATGTGGGTCTGTGATGTTTTCTTTCTCCAGAAGGGAGAAAAACAGGATTGGGAATATTCTGTCAATATAGGAAAACAACTAAGTTTGGATGGACAATGGCTGTACTCTCTAGGAATGCCATTCTCACAACTTCACCATAAGTTTGCTCTCGAGAGAAAGCTGCTGAGTGTTCATACTGAGGAAGGGCAGTTCAAGGCCATGAGCTCTAGATCATTTCTTTGGAAGGGGAAGAATGTAGCCAATAGGAATTACTTTGTTCAGTGCCATCATGCATTTAATAAGCAGAAAGAACTTCATGAAGGCTGCCTCCCTTGCAATGTCGTCATGTGTATATTTTAGCAGAAAGTAGAAAGAATTCAAAAGTGTACATCTATATCCAAAACTTTTTCTCTATATTTATTAATGATTTTTTCAAGCAAAAAAGTATTTTAAAGTTCAATGCCTTGGGAAAAATTGAGAATAACTTTATTCTAATGTATACTCCACATAAGGCTCTACTAGCTACGATTCAGCTCAAATTCTTCCTCCAGCACCTTCCCCGAACCTCTCAAGCCCTTACTCTTCGTTCATCTTTTTGATCCACATCATTTTTCATTTACTGTTCTTTCCTTACTTACTGCTGTGGGGTGTAAAGTCTATGAGTCAGAGTTCTTTGTGCATTTTGTCCTCTTATGCATCCCACGAGTTTGCCTCATGCCTGGCACACAGTAGACATTCAAATATTTATTGAATAATTAATGAATACATTTTTATTTTCTAGCTAAATTGCAAACTCTTTGAGAGTGGGGTCCACGCCATGTAATTCTGTATCCTCTCCTGCGTATATAGTGGACTATCAGTAAATAATTGTTAATAAACAGATTGTATAATGGAAAGCATTCTGAGACAATTCCCATTATTTTAAGTCACACTAACTTGTGATCTGTTAGAAAGCCACCAGTTTTCTCTCCCTTGACTAGTAAATATGCAACAAACAAAAACTGTTTCATTTGGAAAATGCTCATTTATATCCTAAAGTCATTTAGTCTGATGTTTAATCCAAAAGGTAGAATATCAAGGTCAATACTGAGACAATCACCACGGTTCATAGTGCAAGCTTGTTTGAGACTTAACACTGTTCTTCCTGTAGAAGATGCTAAGATTACAAGCACCTGGGCAGTCTCTGCTCTGCACGGTCATGCAAGACTGGAAGTGGCTGCAAACAGAAACCCCGCAAAGTGATCTTATAATCAATGGAAACAATATGATTGACCCCTGATCTCTAAAAATTTTTGTCAAAACATTAAAAACTCTGTCAGTTTTAAAGCTATTGTGAAATGGAAAAAGGGCAAACAAATTTTTCTTTAGTATACTATAACTTAAAACCTTTGAAGCATTGTGAAGGAAGGCATTTTCCTTTGTAAAAAGACACCAAGAGTCTGCATCGTGCATTCTTCTGTGTGAGTCACTGCTGGGAAAGAGGCAGGGGTAGCGTCCAGCCCCACGCCCGCCTCGTGCGCGCCTTGGCGACCAGTGCATCCATTACCCCACATAGTTAGCACAGGTGACTTTTTTCCTTTTTTTGTTTTGTGATGAGAATGCTTAAGATCTACTCAATAAAGTTAAAAAAAATTATATATATAAAAAAAGAGTGGCCTTGGGCCCAAACATTTCCTTACTGGGAGATCAAGCGCCCTCAGCTAGCACTGGGCTTCCCCTTCCGAGGGGCACCTCTCCCGCTCCTTTGCTCTGCTTCAGCGTGTGTGTCAGGGGCCCTCAGCAGAGCCCCAGCTCTCTGCACCGCCGACCCCAAGGGGAGGGGTCGGGCCCTTCCGCTCCAGCACCTAGAGGGCTGTGTGCGGTCGCGCGGCTCTGCCGGCTCCAGAGAATGCGGCGCCAGGGGCAGGATCTCGCCGGGTGTCCTCCCTCTCGCTGCAGGTGAATAAAGGCTGCCACTCTGCCTGCTGGGTGTGTCTGTCCTCGGCGACCTTGAACCATCACTGGTCTTTCCCTGGGTAGCCCTCGGCCGTTTAACCTTGGTTGCACAGCCAGGTCACCCAGTGAATGGAAAACACATCTTTCCTATTCCTTGAAAGCCTGTCTACTCCTTTCTAGGTGTGGATTAGCTTCCAACATTTTATCCTTTGATGTCATGAAATATCTCAGAGCTCCTTATGTAGGAATTTTTTTTTTTTTTTGCTAGCATCACTTTTTCTGGGGCATCTTCATGCTTTTCTCCACCACCACTTCTGTCATGTATGTCAGCAGACTGGCCTTCACAAAGCTCCTGGCTGCACATCTAACGTCTGCGGACTAAGGGCAGGGCTGACATCCCCACAGCCATTTCTCCCGCGACTCCCGTATGTTGGCGCTGAATTTCACTTGCACATTATTGTTTCTTTGCTGCATTTTCATTTTTGCTGGCATTTTCATTCTCATTATGCATTTTCATACGCAGGGATACATACACACATATGTACATGTGACATATGGATGGCTATCAAAAATTACAATTGGTGTACTTTTATTACTAAACTCTTCTTCAATCATACGTTTTCCAACTTTGTAAAACCTTCACCTATGAGGCTAAAATTCACATAGGGAATCTTGGAACCTTTTAAGAGAAGAGGCTTTCCCCAAATAATGTCACTGTCAACCACAAGCATTATTGTAATAAAAAAAATTCAGCTAGTAAATAGGTGTCAGGCAGGCTGCAATCTAAATGGAAGTTTCATGAGTGTTGACATCTCAGAAGACCCTTTTTGGAAGGTTTCAAGCTGAGGATCAAAGCCAGGGACAGAAATGATGGAATCTTTAACAGAACAGATCCAGAAAAGAAACACCATTTGTATGCAGCGCTGTCTAATAAATGTATTTTAAGACATTCATTCAAAATTTAAACAGCAAGAGTGTCTAGTTTACTCAATTCATAAGGAACAAAACCCCTCATCTTTGCTTCTTTTGAGAGGTATGGCTATGAATTACAATGGTTTTATATAGGATCTCGTATTCAACTTCTTGGTTAATTACATCTCGAGGTAAACTCAGACATGCTGATTAATTCAAAGCAATATTTTTAGTTAAGATTTTCAGAAGAAAGGTCTTTAGCTGAAATTTAATTTAAAATCTCATCTGTACCAGAGGGGGAAATTTGCATGATGAGTTTTATATCTCAGCTGGTAGCACTCATTATTTCTACAACTTAATATGCTCCTGACTCATAAGCCGCTTACTTCCAAGCCCTTGGTTTCCATAATAGCGCTTTCTCCCCACCAGTCTAACATGAACCACAGCTTCACCAGACTGCCCTTCCTAACGACATGAAGCTATCTGAGTATCATTTATTTGGCGTCTTGTCAGAATAAAAGCGCTTAACCAAACGGAGAGAAATACTTGTCTTCTATCCTTGTCTACCAATACAATGGACTGGGGTATATAAAATGCAGATCTACATACTTTTGCTTAAACGACTGTTTTGTGTATGTGTGCACACTCATATAGTCAGAAATAAAGATCACTTTTCTTCATTTGAACTGCTGTTTGTTTTAATCATGGCTTGTTTTAAACCAGCATTTTAGTAAAATAATGCATTTAATGTAACTGGGACTCGAGCATTTTTCTAGTTTCTAGATAACTTTTTATTAGAAATCGCATGCTCTTTAAAAATAGACTTTTAAATTACACATTGTTTTAATTTATCTTGTTTGAAATGCTAGACCTGATAAAAATATTTTGGTGTTCCATGGCAGAGTTTCTTATCTTCCTGTCAAAACCATGAACTTAATTTGAATGTTTGATACTGTGAAGCTCAGTTAGGACATAATAATTTGCACTGGGTGAGGCCTGGTGCTGTTTTGCTTCTAATGTGCAATAATTGATGATAAAACAATGGCTGCTGATGAGTGAGTGCTTACACAGCACTTCTAGTTCCTCTGAATGAAGGAAGAGTATCATTGTCCATGGTACAAAATGTCAGTATCAAGAGCCATTTGCTCAATGAAGCCAGGGACACTGAAAATGATAATTATGTCTTTTCTTCCACAAGGCCATGTAATTACAACAGGAAAATTGTGAATCCATAAATGACACTTCTCATCTGGCATGATAAAATTAATCTACTTGCTCTGATCATCCATGTAACATTTTTTTGTATATATAGATATATATTCCTCTTCATTTAGCAATTTCTTAGCAAGTCATTTAGATGTGATTTCTTCATGCTTTGACATGATAAAGAGGTTGAGTAGAATGCAACCTCCCAAAAGACTGAAGTATGATAAAAGAATCCTTTGGCTTTTATCCACATGATTATTCTCTCTGAAAATTAATGATAGGCATGATAAGATCTTCTGGATTACTAAGATATAATTTTAGACTACTGTTGAACAATTTTTCATAAATGAGCATATATTAGTAAAAAGAAGCATTTCCATGAATTGAAGCTACATAGGCTCCCAGCAGTTTTGTCACCATGACAACATCCTGATCATCCAATATTTAGTGCCATCTCAGGAAAGTGTGATGATAAGGATTCTAACGGAAGAGCAGTTGGAAGATTAATTTGAAATTTCAACACAACCAGATTGGAAAGAGATCACTTACAGTCACACAACTTTTAACATCTTTTTCTAACTTTGTTAGTGGGGACAAACATGTTTCTACTAAGTTGTAAAGATCTGTAGAGCATTGTAGGAGGAGAACTCATTTAAGAATGTAGTTTAAATCCTGAACTTAATGTTGCATGCAGATTTGTATAAAGCCTTCTCATTGTATTTCCATGTATTAGGTTATTGTAACGTCATTGCATGGACACTTCACTACAGAGTAGGCATTGACATGATCTGGTCTGTTGTGGACTCTGTTGGGAGGGTCTTTACACAAAAAGACAAATTGATTCCATTCAGGAAGTATACAATAAGTTATAAATACAGCTTTACTTTAAAGTTTCAATGTATATGTTAATGCAACTACACATTTCTCTAAACATTTATAAGAAATATGATAATTCACTACAAAATAAAAGTGAATGGAAACCGAAATGCAAGGGCTTAGGGCATTGTTGAAAAGGCTTCTGATGAATTACTTTGATGAGTCACGTTTGGACTGAGAACCTTACCGTTGCCCAAGGTTGCTCTTTTCAGTGAATGTACTGGGCTTCATTCCTACCCCTGGACACAAAGGCAAGCTGTCAACCTACACATAAGCCAAGGCTGCCCTACAGAAGGCTGCAGAAACTATCTGTCAGCCCACACTTGAAGTGAATTTTCCACTGTTGTCTGAGATGCCACCTGATTTTCCAGTTTAGAGAGAGGGCTTCAAATCATAAATCTCAAAGCACTTTTTACAGATTGGAATACACAATGTCCTTTTCTCATTTTTATTAAATTTTATCAGGAGAAGGATAAATTGATAATAAAGGATCAATAGAATTAGACATTACCCAATAATTTAGTTAGGATAGATTCACGGTGTGCCACTAAACATTTTGACCACCAAATCTCCAGAGGAAATACAAAACCCTTATCTATAGGATTTGCTGAATTTCATGAAGGTGAAAAAAATTCCCACCATGGCCAGTTTCAGGCTACCAACATGATGTCACTGACTGCAAAGTTGGAAAGAGACGTGCAGTCTTATTATTATAAAATATTCTTCCACATAGATACAATACATAGCTTCAGGAGCATATAAAAGAAAATTAAGGATGGAAGAGTTTTGATTGAGAATTTGTTAATTCTGTTTCAAACATACTTTACTCACAGATGTATAGAATGAAACATTTAATAACATGTTTGTTTAACAACTGGTTTACAAAGTTCACAAAATTAACATTTCAGCTCTCACAAGCTGGTATAAGCCACTTCTAACACTGGTGGGGTAGGTAGACTTTTATGTTTCTACAAATTTAGTGAAGTATGTCCTACTTGTGCTTAAATTACTGTGTTCTCTTTAATATTGTTACAGAGTTCATTAAAAATATTATTAGAAAGGCCACAGAGGAGCTTGCTGTTTAATAATTAAGAAGAAAAATGACAAATGAAAGAGATAATATACCCACTATTATATATATATATATATATATATATATATATATATATATATATACCTACTTATATATGTAATGAAATATCTGCATCTCTCTATATTTATGGTCTATCACCTCTTACTATCTATCTAGACATATATATATATAGCTTAATATAGTGAGGTCTATCTGTATTGATCTACATATGGATGTAAACTATGTTCTGGAAAAGGCATCTCAATTATTTACAAGAAAAATTACTCTACAAAACATAATTTTCCAAAAATGATCATACTCTTAACTTTAATAACACAGATAATTTTTAAAAATATTAATTTTCCCCCTGCAATGTTTATAGAACAATTTAAATTTTATGCAAACAACTGTAATGGGTGGAGAGAGTTGGAGAGATCAAATTGATTGAATATGAATAAAAAAATCTAGATAACCTGTAATCTGCCTTAGGTAAGAGTTTGTATTTTGCCACATACATGCTGATTTCTTCAGAAAGTGACCTTTTGAGTAAGTTGCAGTGGCAGTAACAGTGTGGGTATTAAAAAAACAGATGGGAAAAAAGCTTTACCAGAAAGGATGACATATTATGAATTGAAGGACCAGTGGCCAGACTTGCTTAGATCATAGGAGTCTTTGTTGAGTTGGTACCAGCTTAACAGCTGGAAATGAGCTCAGTTCCTGACTACTGAGTGCTAATTAATGCTACTAACTGTCAACACACATGACAAGAGGCACAAAATTGTATTTTTCAAAAAGTGTCATTGAACTAATGATTTCAGACGTATGTTGACGACTCTACATAGTAGAGGTTTTCAGCAACTTACAAAATAAATTTGCAAGGTGTCCAGCAGGTCTATTAAAAAAGCTGCATATGAATTGCCATCTAATGTTTGAACTCCTTGAAAAGGTAACAACAATATGATCCTTAATCTGACAATAAGTCATTTTCATGCAATGACTTCTTGAATTGTTTTGGAACTCAACAGACTCCAAAAGTTATTCACTTTGATTATATATGAACCAACTGCTAAGCAATTAATTACTTTCAGGTTTTGAAGATCTTTACAAGAATCTTCCTGAATATAAGGAATACTTGTTAGTCAAGAAGCAAGTTTTTTTTCATGTTATAATGAATCACGAGGCTGTGAGGCATTCTACTCAAAAGGAAGAAAGAGATTAGGAGACATTTAGTCCATGAAAACATAATTTGGTCTTTAAATCCTTATCGCCTACTGGGCCATGAGTCAGGGACACATATTAGTAAAAGGCACATCAGCTGTCTCAGAGGAACACAGCCTTAGGCAAGTGGCATCCTTCCAGGAGAAGCTGGCCTGTTAGAGAAGCTCTAGACTCTGGCTGTGGCCTACAGGCAGCATTCTTCCATGTTTATATAGCATGCTTACCTGAGGATTTTACCTACTTCACAAACATTCACTTCTGAATTTTCACAGCCTCTCCAGGGACCAGACAGTGTGGAAGATTATTATTCTCACAGAAGAGCTGGGGAAAGAGTCCTACCAGAGACGTGTCTGCGGAGACGTGAAGCGGGTTTCTGCTGTGCATGCAGTAGGTGCTCAAGGATCCCCGCTCGCCGGAGCTGAGTGGGAGTCTGAGCCAAGGGCCGCAGCCCTGCCTGGCCCTCCTTCTCCCTCTCTCCTTCCCTTCCTTCCTCTCTTCTTTAAAATTTTCACACGAGGTCAGTTCATTTTATTTGTTCCAGGACTCATCCTGCAAGCATTAAACTAAGGCCGGGCTTTGATTTGGTGAGTCCACGTTCACATATTTAAAGGTAAAAGCAAACTGTACGCAGATGAAAACTAAAGGCGCACAGTTACTCACGTAGTAGTTTTAAATTTCTACAGCCTAGAACTCAGCAGTCACAGATCTTTTAGATCTTTTTGAATGTCCCATACTTTTCTGAACTTCTCTTGAGTTAAACCACCGTATCATCATTCCGCTTCTGACCGGTAACTCCTCTGCACGGAAAGCCAATCTTGAGCAATTCTGAAATAAACATCCTGGTGGAGCTTGCCACCTGTGCAAGTCATCTCAGATAAGTGAACTATTTTAGATCCAAACTAAAGCCCAGGCCCTGACTCATCCTCCACTGGATCGGACAGCGATTCTGTTCTCCCCGTGCACACAAGATGGAGCCTGCCTTGTACCTTTTACCTGGTAATAAACTCCTTTAAAAATAATAAATGTTTCTAAGTAAATATTTTCTTCCTTGAGGAAAAAAAAAAGGCTTGTTATAAAGTTTCTTGTCTTCAAAAAGTCATAAATTGACTGTTTACAGGAAAGAAACCAGGAAAAGATCCTATCTTCAAAAAACATACTCAGTGAACCAAACCAATAGATCTAGATAAGGCATGTTTGATGCAAAAAAATGTTTTTAAACATTAGAGTGTTTAAGATTTATTTCTGAGGGCTTATTATAAATTCCAGGATGTTGGAATCTGTGGAGCTGTTCGTGAATTACTAGAAGGAAGCCTGCCGTAGAGCGGAGACAGATGCTCACGAGGGGGGAGTGTGGCCGTGATCAGATCAGCAGTTCAGGGACTCTCCCACTGTGGACGCCATGCTCTCGGAGAGGACTTCTCTCTCTGCAGCCACGGGAGGCTCGGGGAAAACAGCCGGGCGGTGCTGTCTCAGGGTTGATCGCCGGGATCTCTCAGCCCTCCGTCCTTGCCCCCTTTCCTCAGAATCTGCTTGGTGGGAGTTCAGTGGTAGCTCCTACCTCCCTACTGATTCTTCATATGCCGACATAGAGCCTCATGCATTAGCTTATGACTCACCTGTATTCCTCACCTGTCTATAGAAGGTCTCACAGAGGAACAGGCCCACGGGGGAAGTCAAGATATCTGCCTCACCTCATGTATTTTAACAGCCCTGATCCTGCATCACTGCTTTGGTTCTCTTCCATTCACTCGAATATTTAATGTCTGCTTTGGGAACATTTAGACTTAATAATTCAAACTTCAAATCGTGTTGGATATCTGGCTATAGGCCCCTCTTTTATTCTGTCTTTGTTCTTTCAGTCAATACACAGTTGTCCATCTTGCAACGGAGCAGATTCAGATAAATATGCTGAGTCTCATCTCCAGACACCTGAAGGCTTGAATGACGTTTGCACAGACTGCCTGCCAGCCATTTCCCTTTTGGGTTAGACAGACTTTTGTGGATGAGCAAAGAATTATTTGAGTTACAAAGCCAGGTCAGAATACCCTTTTCTTCTTGCACAAGGGAACTTCAATTTTTTCCTTCTTTAAACATCTCTTTACATAATGCAGATATCAGTAATTGGTCACATAGCAAACTGCCATTCGCTAGTACCTTTCTGACATAGAACAAGAACTGAGATGCTAGGGGAAGGGAAGGAGGGAGAATTTGGGGTAAAATATCATTGGGAGAGGACATAGAGGCTGGGGGTGCCTGATAGGGTTTCAGAAAACAAAGTTTCTCCTTCTAAACTCCACCTAAAACTAATTCCTAATTGCTACTAAAAACCCTTTACTCTATGACATTTAGGAAATTGTCGGTGATCCCCCTCGACATCTGTCATCACCGCCATCCTTAGAAGATTCAAGTGGAGGGGGCGGAACTTTTCCCAGCCACCCTCCATTTACAACATTCTGGGAGAAAAATCAATAATCAATAGCTTTACCTTCGAGCAGGGAACAAACAGAGAGCAGGGTAGATGTTTCCACACTTGGATTTTAAAACAGTGTGGCTGGTTTTGGGTCTTCTGAATAACTTATTTATCCAAATGAATAGGATCCTATTCAGCTCTTCCAACTTAGTGAACTATAACTTTATAATAAGGCCTTTGTTACTCAAAACAATTTTGGAAATGATGGAAATAAAACTGCAATAGATCCCTTTGAATACTCTGACAGTGGGCACATCTTCACCCTTTTAGGGTGGATTTGACTCTTCTAGCAGCCACATGTCATTCAGAGCCATGTGGGGAGCTGCCTGACCATGCAGGACGATCCTCTTCAGTTAAAAAAGATGGAACTATAGAGCCATTAGGCTAAGCTCCATACATTTGTGGCTTATTAATTGGCTCTAAAGTCTATTTCCAAAGATGGCCCCATAATGGTATTGAGAAATGGTGGTGCTGTTAGTATAAGAAGAGAGCCCCCAAGGGGCCTGTTCTAAACTCAGAGACATACGAAACCAATGTGATATATTTTTTTGAAAACAAGCCTCATTATTTGACCATCAGATTCTGTTGTAGTTTGATGTCTTCCTTTAAATTATTTATTCACATGCTCACTAGCAAGGATTCGCCCATCAGCGTAATGTTGAAGTTAAGAGAAGGACCCTGTGCAAGACCGGCTGGGTCCATATCCAGCTCTGGCACTTTGCACCACACCATCCTGGACAAGGTCGCCTGGCCTCTCTGACTCTGTCTCCCCACCTGAGTAGAATGGGGGTTATAGTACCCATACAATTGGGGTTTCAGTGAGTAAATGGATGCCTTACCCCTTGCCTGAGGCCACAGTGAGTACCTCACAAATGTCAGCTGTCACCCAACAGTCACTGAAAGCCCATTTGTGGCCACTCAATGAGCTGCAAAAATTCTTGGTTTAGGATTAAAATAAATCATCATAATACTTAATAACGTAAATCAATTCAAATTAAAAATAACAATGAAATAACATCACTTTCATTGGAGTATGTGTTCAGAATTGCAAGGACATAAAATCCTATGAAAATCCTCCAGAAGAGTTACCTAGGTAATTGCACCAGTGACCAAAACATGACTTGTTAGGACAATAGTAGCTGGATGATGGTTATTTTAAATTCATATATATTAATGGCCCTGGACAACCCTCATTAAAAGAAACTGATATTTTACCTGGAAAGTTCTTAGCTCTGAAACTATAAAAAAGCATTTTACCTTCGTATAACAAAGTTTGAAGTGCGAACTATATAGGAATATTCTGGGAGAAACTGTCTCACTCTTATTTTGGAAACGCTGCACATTTACGAAGATGAACCGGTTTTTGGATCAAGTCATAATTGAGTCAGCGTCCTAATAAGGACTCTTCTGATGATTCTGATGGCTGAACTCCCACGGCCAGAATCCACATCTGGTCCATGGGCATGTGATGCTCTGCTTCAGGGCTGATTAGCACAAGCCTCTGGAAGCTTTCTTTCCTAGTCACAAAGCGCTGTGGTTTACGGTCATTTATTTCTTCCCTGGTAGTGGCTTACACACGTTTACTGCGTATACTCCTTGCATATGAACGACGCACCTGAATTTCTCATAAAGTGGGCAGTGTTAGAAGTACCCTTCTGTTTAAGAGGATGTTGAAGAATAATAAAGCCTTTCGATAAGGTTTTCCAAACAATAGTTTTTAGTTTAAGATCCCGCCAAAGGTATGATTTCCCAGTTATTTTGGCAGTTGCAATAACAGTTTGCTGGGCTTAAATGCTTAATTAGTAGCCTTAGGAAAATTTCATGTCAAGTTAAAAATATTCTAATGTACACTCTGCTTACTCAAAGCTGCATGGAGCTGTAATTTACAAAGGAAACTTGTTTCCTTAATTGTTGTGTCCGCCAGCAAAAGTCCTGGGAGCAGGCATAGAACAATCTGTTTATATTTAGCTGTGCCAGTGGCCATGAAATGTCACAACCTTCACGTAACTTAGGGAAAGGTTAGGGTTGTTATTTCTATAGAACTGATTGCCTTACCATTCATTTTTTTAAAGAAATTATGTACTTTGCAGGATTTTTATGTAGGACCTTTACTTTTATCATTTTGCTTCTACACAATATTTGAACTTGATGAATTGAGGAAGGCGTCTAGCTGATTCCTATGTTTTTGTATTATAGATAGCCTTAGAGTTTGATTACTAGATAATCTAGACTGATATATAGAGTTTGAATTATAGAGGTTTATTTAACATGAATTCTACCACTTTTATACCGTCTTCCATCTGAAGAGTATGTTTCTTTATGGAACAGATGTAGAGGTGGATGAACTGGAGAGGCGCACATTTCAGATGACTCACCCCTTTCCCCTGTGCGACGCAAGGAAAGGGGACAAACAAAGAAAAATGAGCAAGCAAGAAGGAACGAAGCCTGTGTCGCTGTAGCGCTCTCCGGCTCTAAGAGTGTTTTCACATCCATGTCTGTGACCCTTCCCGAGAGATTACAGTTATGTCCTTATTAGGTGAGCTCGTCCCCCAAAGTGCGGGGGCGTGGGCCGTAGCGCGGTTACAAATTCCAGCTTTAGAGTGAGATGGATGTGGGCTCTGACCCCAGCACTGCACTTCCACCAGTGTCACTTTGGATAAACTGCACGTCTCTGGGTGTGGGGTTCCTCCTCTGGAGAATGGGGGTGATGGTAGAGGCTTTCTAGGCTGTCTGGCCCTACAGGTGGGCGAGGGCATGCACAGAGCACCCACCCAGCGAGCCGCAGCTGTTAACTGCTGCTGTTGCTCTCGGGCCCCACGGGCAGCGGGGGCACCTGCCAGCCACTGTCCGGAGAACAGGGCCAACAAATGGGCACTGGAGACTTGACAGTGGGCTTAATAAAAAACAAAGGATTTCACACTTTTTTCTCAAATCATGTCAACAGGTGATGTCAACATATTGGCACACCCACTTCCACATTCCACTGACTTCCAAACACCATTTCTTGGACTTGACCCTCCCCCACCGGGAAACTTTTTGACCTGATCTCTAATGATCTGTGGGCATCTCCAGTTAATGGAATCCTATGATGGTTCTTTTCTAAGTTTTTTTTCTAATTTATTCTATTCTAAAGTCACTTTTGATTAAAATTGTTTTTGCATTTTATGTGCATTAATCAGGAGGCAATATGATAGCAATGAGGCACCCATTGACAGCCTAGATCCCAAAACAATCTTTTAAGAGCTATTTAACTTCATCAGCTTTTTGGTATTTTGTTTTAAGCTATATTTGACTTGAATATCCAGTCCTTTGCATGTTTCATAGTAATTGCAGTAATGTATAAAGTTAATCTGTAATCAATACCCATGGACATATGAGTTCAACATCTTTTAAGAAATAAGTTCTGGGATTCAGTGTTTAATTAGTCCTATATATCTAAATGAAAAAAGGAGAATTTTCATACATACATGGTTTTTACGGACTAATTAGGTGTAATATTGGCAGAGAAAGAGCTAGGGGTTTATGGTGAATGAAAACAGTAAAAAATATGACACTATAGTCTTTAACAATTAAATAGTGTTTTTACACAACTAATGAGAATTATGATAGTTTTATTTAGAAGCAGTAGGCTAGATTGAATTAGATTTCCTTGGCAATCCTTTATTAAATATTGTAATGGTTTAGTCAGAAAGTAATGAAAAAAATCTCTGTCTGTAATTACTTGAGAACAGGATTGATTCTCAACAGTTTTTTGGTGAGTGTTTCAGTGAAGGT
This sequence comes from Manis pentadactyla, assembly GCF_030020395.1. Classification (NCBI taxonomy): domain Eukaryota; kingdom Metazoa; phylum Chordata; class Mammalia; order Pholidota; family Manidae; genus Manis; species Manis pentadactyla. Next base: position 7,642,769 of record NC_080034.1, read on the forward strand.
GAGGACCAGGGGCAAATGTAAACAGTCTTAGATTTTGTGTAAAACACTGACCTACAGGTTTAATGGTACAGCGGAATCAAAGTAACTGCGTGGGCTGGCAACGTGATATGCATCCACTGTCAGGGCTGCTGCACGAAAAGGGTTGTAAACTGCCTGGCCCCCAAGGGAACCATTTGAATCCCAGACTTCATACATTTTTACGTTACTGCAATGTGTGTCTGGCAAATGGCAGTAGAATGTTTTGCTCTATAAGGTCAGTACAGGAGTTTCCACTTCTGGTGTAGAAGATCAAGCTCCAGCCGAACCTCTTGCAAATAACCATAAATTCTGGTCAAAATACATAAAACAACCACTTGATGACTCTGGAGAATTAACAAAAGTAGGGAAATTTTGAAAAGGAGTAAAGTCTGTGAAGAAGCAAAACCATGGGTTGAGTTTGATTTTTGCAGTTTTATTTACCCTGAGGGTAGCTGGGCCAGCCAGAGGAAGGTGCCAGGGAACGTGAAGGGAAATTTCAGAAAGGAGAGGGTCTCAGAAGGGGAACTCCAAGGCTGGTATATAAATTTGGCCCAAGTCTCTTCTGAACCCCTGGTTAGGACGCCCCGGAAGCAGTCTCAATGGCGACGTGAGCAGCTAACGTGCGGGTGAGATGGCTGGCACTTTGAGTGTGATGAGGAAATGCCTGCTCACCGAGGCAACACCCTACCATGTGGTGTGGCAGAGTCCACAGTTTCCGCAACACAGCCCTCCCAATGTCCTGAATATAGCCCAGAATTACTTGACAAAAAGGAAGGAAAACATGGCCCATTTTCAAGAGAAAAACAACCAACAGATGCCAACCCCAAGGAGACCCAAATGTTGGAATTAGAAGACAAAGATCCCAAAGGAGCTACTGTAATAGGCTCAAGATGGCAAAACAAAACATGCTTCAAAGAAGCAATGGTGTAAAATCAGTAGAGCAAATTAACAAAGAAAACCCATTATTACAACAATTTCCAAACAAATGAAAAAAGCATCTGGAGAAAAGGCTCTTTTACTGATTTGCACTGTATGGCCAATCAATGAAAACGTATTCCTGGAAAATACTGAAAGCCTACAGCTCTCAGAAGGTCATAGCACAGCTAAAATCAACCCAGGAAAAATTACTTTTAAATACTTGGAATCAGTTCCATATAAAAAGTGAACTAAAATGTAATTTAGTGATGCTAGGTGAGAACTCAAATCTGCAAATTTCCTATTCAGTTCCATATTCTAACAGACTTCCAGGAAATACAATATATAATATTTATATTGAGAATACCAGCTATGTAAGGTGGTGTGAATTTCATTCCTGACAAATTTTTGGTCTGTAACTATGTTTTTAATGATGATGCTTCTTTTAGAGTATAATACAAAATACACGAAAAGCAAAATTTATGAAAAATGAAAGCGATATTCGTGAGCGGTGTTATTATAAGTAATGTTGTTCAGTTATGGTTTGCATATAATATAGTCACAGCAAAGGTGGTAGAGAATTATTTGTGAATGATTACAGAATTTCATTTACTGATTTCCTCTTACGAAGTACCATTTTATTTAGATCTTCGGGGAACACAGAGGTCTCTTTTGTAAACTAATTTGACAAGGACTTCCCAGTATACTACACAAGGAGCATGTGAAAGAAGAAAGGAATCATTCACCCAACAAGTCTGTGCATAAGAGAAGAGCTCTGAGGTATCAGATGCTGATGCCCTGTTCAGAGAGCTGCTGTTTGAAGAAACTCCGCAAGAGCTGTCAAAGAATTTGGGGTCCATAAGCTGTGTCATGAAGCTTTTAGTTAACCACATTAATTCAACCTGGAGTGTATTCTCCAAAAATTGTGGGTAGCAAAACATGTATGTGTTGACGTCTCAGATTTACTTTGGCAGGATTGAAGTGTGAATGTGTCAGACTGGCAGAAGCAAACGGGCAGTGAAGGAGACCCGGTGTCACGAACTGAGACGCACACTCTCGCTGTCTTTCCACATTTGGCGGTTTTTTGTGTGGCTCAATGGATATACACTCAGCTCTTTCACATAACCATTCCAACGTGCCTTTTCTCCAGCGAGTATGAAATTTCTTCAAAGTTTTTAGCTATGTTACGAGTTCCTCTCATATTGCACACAGCACCTAGCAGAGGTGCTAAATAGAGGCATTCAGAATTAAACAATTGGGGATTAGATCTGGACAAGAAAATCAAACTCTCCAAATGATAGTTCCCACATCTTTTAAATGGGATTAATAGTAACGACCTCATGGACTGTAGCAGGTTTTATATAGTAATACATGTATTAGAACTTGGACATAGTAATTACTAAAAAAGTAGTTATGCTAACATTGTTATTGTACTTGGTAAAAAATTCACTGAATGAACAAGTGAGTGACTAATGATGTAATTTTATTAACTTGAAGTTTATAGTGCTCTTCAAGAGGTGCTAAATGGCTTATTTGGAGGTTCATATAAAAACTGAGCTAAGACACTATTTAGCAATCCCAGGTGAGAACAGAAATACACAAATTTCCCACTCAGTTCCACATCCTAACAGACTTCCAGGAAATAAAATATATAGCAGCATACATAGGGAGAATATCTGCCATGAATCTTAAGACCTGATGAATTCTACAATTATTCATAAGCACCTACAAATAGTTACAAGTTGTCCAAATACAAAGGGTAGAATGGAGAATGGAAAAATAAAAAGATGTGGCTCTGTTTTAAAAAACTCACAGCTTTTGCTTAGAAATTGAAACAAGAGGTTATCTGGTATGAACAGTGGTCCCAGATACTTCAGGTAGCTGGAGATTATAAAACAAATCATGCTTGTGTAAAAATGGGTATACATACGTTACAAAATATGCAAATCTCCTCTACTTTTGCTCTAATAGATGCAATCTAAATTTCAGATACTTACTGAGGGTCACAGAATCATCAGTTTATGCCTACAAGCCCCATTTTCCACTTTTTTATTTGTCATCTAATAATTATTTCTGTTCTTAAAATTCATGCCTGTTTTGTTAGTAGCCTATGGCTCAACTAGGCAGTCTAATGAGGCTAGCGTCCTTCTCACTTTCTGGTTAGATGTGTCCACCAAAATCTCAGCGCACCCCAGACTCTGCTAGTAATGAGGAAGGCAGTGAAGGTGGAAATAACTACATGAATAACAAACAAAACAAGGGGGACAATGCCACCTGTGTGGCCAGAGAGGCACAGGGACATGTAAAACAATGGCTTCCGAACACCCCAAATGACACAAAGCAAAACCCTGATTTGCATCACTGGCCAATTCCTGAGGGATAAACTCTCCATCCATGGCTGCTTCGAGCTACCAGTGTGATACCACCACATGCAGAGATGGGAAGAAAAGTGTAGGAATGCTTTGTGGTAGAGTCGTTCAGCCAGAAATGCACAGTGGGTGCAAATAACCTCAAGAGCTGTAACAGTAAAGTGTAGTAAATAGTTAGGAAGTGATGGACTTGGAATATTTACTACCTTTGTTTTAAATGTAACTTACTTCGTTTTAACTTATATAATTTGATTTTTAATAATGGCCATGTTTAACAACCAGCTTGCACAAATAATTTGCTCTTGCGAGTCAGCACGAATAGGCTCCCACACAACACTGAGTGTGGTATGATGGTTAAAGGCTGTGGAACATGGATTTGAAACCGGACTCAGCCACTTTTAGGTATTACTGTCCAAATTATCTAGTGTCTCCGCACCTCAGTGTTCTTGTCTGTGTAATCACAGTACCTCCTTCATGGAGGAGTCGCAAAGATAAAATAAGGAAATACTCGTCTGGCCCCCGAGCACAGTGTCTGGAACAATGATAATCCACTCAGTGGATTATTATACATCATTACTACCACATACAATGTTGGTCAAATTACCTGTGCATGCTGAAAAAAAGAAAATGAATGAAATTTTGATGAGAAAATATATTTCTCATTTTGTGATCTGCAAGGAGACAGTCAATTTTCTTCCTAGACATAGGAAAAAAGGGGGAAAAAAGTGTTAACTAGTGTGATTGAAGCCATGTTTTATTGGCTGGCTCACAAAGCAGGAAGGGGTCCCACACCTTCTGGAACACATCTGCAGTAAGAGGTTTCATGGGAGGTATTAACCGTGATTAACTTGAGCATCAGAACAAATTTGAACACTGAGGGTTCTGAGGCTGCTTCTGGGCTTGGCAGAAAGGAGCGCCTTCCCATAGAACACCAGTCACTATGGTTAATGGTGGGGAGAAAAGAAACCATTACATGTGTTTCACATCCTGGACCCAGGTCTATGTCTACAATATTGGTAGAAAATTTGTGTTGTACCCTGCTTGCAAAGAAATGAAAAGCAACAAATACCACTTCAACATATTCCTGAGTTTGGGGGGCACCACACATCTGACATGGAGCTGACTACAACACGCTGGTGACTTGATAAAAAGTTTGCATAACTGATGGTCAGAGTTGGAGCCAGAAAACAAAACTGGCTCCGTTCAACAATTTTTGGGGGGAGGGGATGCTGAAAAATGATAGAAAGCAAATGAAACCTGGAATCAAAAGGCAAATTAACATTCCTGGCTATTTTTCCACATTCCACTTGAAAGCCATACAACAAAAATAGTGATGCTGGAATATTATTCGGGATATTTGTTAATGGAAGTTACACATGCATTCTAAGAAAAAAGTTACAGGCTTCACTTTGGCTTTCCATGCAGTCTAACAACCCCATTTCCGCAGAAAAGAAGTAAGGCCAACAGTGCCCGTGGCAGAAAGCCAGTCTGAAGTTTTCTTACGTGAATAGGGTAGAATTTAATTGTGTGTTGGCCTTTTTACCAAGAGGCAGCTTATGCTCAGTGGGATGATTTTGTGTAAAACCCTTGACAGCTGTCATACTATCTAGAATCAGACTCCTCAATTTATAAAAATCAATCACTAGATTCTCCAAACGTCCTCTAGGGTATAGTAGCAGCTCTACTCAAAGAGCAAAATCATTCATCCTATGTAGGGTCATGCTTCCAAGTCAAATGAATACCTGTCATAGTCAGTCCTGAGCCTCTTACAGGAAGGGGAATAGGTGTCACTGTCTGGAACAGGACAGGTCTTGGCTAATGATGCTAATTTAAGGGTAGTTACTTTGTAGTCAATTCAATTCTTTTTTTCTACACTCAAGCCCCATTAATGAAATATTCTTTGCTTTCTTTTTTAAAACTTAAGAAATTGCAGAAAAGAATAGAGAATAATATAACAAACGTTCATGTATTCAACCCCTAAATTCACAAATGTTCACATTTTGTCATTTTGCTTATTATGTATTCATTTGGTTTTTTACAAAACTTTCCATGAAGTTTTTGAGGCCCCTCTTTTCTGTCCAGCCTATTCTCCTACTTCCCTCATCAGTAATTACTATCACAAATTTGGTGTGTATCTTTCCAGTTTCTATTTTTATACCTTTACTACATGCATTATCCAAAACTCCTTTTACAAGTTCTCCCCACTATCCAAAAGCAGAGCATTCCTCTAGAATCTTCAGTAAGCTGAAATGGCATAAAGCAGAAAACAATGATCAATTTACATGGAAAATTTCTTGAGTACTCCTGGACCTAAAAAAATAACCCTTCAGGATTTTCTGATACCTTAGGACACATCTTACTAAGCGACGCACATTAAATCGAGATAGAGCCCAGATGCAAAGCTCTGGCGGCTTGATGTGGACAAGCCAACGGAAGTCCCCCAGAAAGGAGGTTGGGGGCATCACTCGCTGCTGGGGGTGGGCGCTGCCTCCGCAAGGGCTCACTGCAAAACCAAAGCTGAATGAATGCTAGCTCTGTATTTTCTTTTGGCAAACAGAGAGTGGGGTCTCTGAGCCGCCACATTACTGACATTTTGCGCCAGATAATTCTTTGTGGTGCGGCTGCCTGTGCATCGGAATGTTTCCTGGCTCCTTGGCCTCTCCCCACTGGACACCAAGAGTACTGCACCTTCCAACTCCCCAGCTTTTAACAAAACTCCCCCTGCCCCCACCACCGGTTAGAACTGGTGCAGAGAGTCTCCTAAAGCAGGTAGAAGAGTAAAAGACAGGGCGGATCATTAAGATTTGGGCAAAAACAAGTAAGATCCTGTTGTTACTCTCTTTGCATTAATTCTTTCACACATGTGTTGCCAATATCAAATATGCACCCTTAAATATGACTCTCAGATATGCATCCTCAGGGCTGATTCTCTCACCCCAACCCTGTCTTGGCTGATACAACCCTGCTGGCTGCTGGATACTTCTCTATGGGGGGCCTATTGTCCCTGCAGGAAATTGAAAATGCCCTCGGCCTGATGTCCCCGCTCCCTCCAAGGCCCCGCTGTCCTCCTGGATGCAGAGTCAGCACCGAGGTTGCCCTGGGCCCCATCCCTGCTACCATGTTCCTCCCTCGTATTCAGTTCGGCTCTGCCCGCCCTGACATCGGTCTCCCGTCTGCTCCACCGCAGCCTTCTCCATCCCCCAGCCCGACCTGCTCCAGGGGCTCCCTGACCGTGTCCCTCTTCTAGGGACCTCCTAAGTGGCCCTCCTCATCAATTAGTACACAGATCCCTCCACCTCAAGTCTCTCTAGTCCCACTTCCCTGCCACTCTCTTAAAGGAACTTTTTGTTTCATGTAAACTTGAAATCTTGCCCTGTCTCAAACATCTATTCACTCGCCCACTTACATGGTTTTTATCTTAAGGGTCTTCCCTTAACCTTACAATCCCTATGGCTTGTCCTCCACTTACCGAACTTCCATTTATATTTAACAACTTCATTGCTAGTTCAGGTGTCACCACCTCCTCTCTGGATGGTACCCTGATCCTTTAGCTAGAGCACCCTTTCTCCTGGAAACCCTATGGAGTCTGCAGAATTGTCTAAACTAGTCATGTGGCAAATTCAAACTGTAGAATTTTGGCTATGCGCCTTATGAATCTAAAGCTTCTCCCACAGTTCCTTACCACTGCGCCTTACACATAGAAAGTATTCAGTCTGTGTTCAATGATTTCATGAAGTTGTTAAGAGAGAAAGAGAGAGGCCTTTAACACTACTGTAAAGTCATTTGTGAGCAGAACCAAGAAGGCTCCTTTATACAGGGGGTGGAGGGTGCTACAAAAATGCCTCGGGCCAAAAATCTTTCTTATTTAATTGAGGCAGAAATTCCATGGTAAAAAATAAATTCCTTTGTTGTCTTGAGGTTTTCAGATTTTAAGAATGTATTGAAATAAGCAGTAGCTAGTTGATAAGGGTCTGTCTGCTGCAGAATGGGATACATGCTGAGTCGCTGGGAGGGGAATATATGACAGCATCTCTGGAGAGCCACACTACATTGGGAGAGAAACGCACAAGCAACAGGTAGATATGGCCACCCAGCAGTGGAACTGATTCACCACGAATATATCATATATATATATATATATATATATATATATATATATATATACACACACACACATATTTGTATATGCAAATATATGCATAGGTATGTACACATATGTGTGCATGTATATATATGTTATATATAAACACGCATGCATATATTATTTATATACACACACACATATAATATATACATATATATATACACACACACACATACATTTATTTTGTGGGTTGTATTAAAACCAGGAGTGCTTTTAAAAATAATGTTAAGGTCATAGTTGAAAAACTTAGGGGATAATATTAAACATAAATATGTTTACAATTAAGCAGACAGACATGCAAGGGAGCTGAAATAAAGGCCCTTTTTTTCAATTAGAAGCATGACATATTTCCATCATTATTTTTTTAAATGTTCTTGTAGCTTCTGAGGTGAAAAGATGAATAGACACTGACTTTCACTATTTCTAATCCACAAAAAAAAGACTGTTGTTTCTAAATTTAGCTCACTGTAATTATCAGGTTTTTCCCAAGGCATGAACAAGGCTAATCAGGGGGTTTAATGACTAATCTCAGAGGACAATGACTGGTGACTAACGTGTTCCATGCTGCATTGGAGCACGCGCATCTTTTGATGGCTGGAGCAAATCAGACTGGTACCATGATCTCGTGAGCCTGTAGTTTCGCCTTTATACTCTGACTTGGTACGTGTGGATGACAGTTGCCAGAGCTGAACTCCTTGCCATGGATCTATGGGAGGAAGTGGTGGGAAGGGAGCCTCAGGATCAGAGCGGCTCTTTACCCGAGGAAGTGCCTGGCTTCCTGACCCAACACCTAAGGTCGCCCCTATGAAGGCAGACATGACTGGACCACTGAGCTGGCCTCCTGGACACTAGATATCTCTCCTTTAGTTGCTGACTTTTGCCTGACTGAGGCTCTCTACAATTAAGTATGAAGCATTGTGTAACTTTGATTTACTTTAACAGACAAATGGCCGGTTTCCTTTACTTATCATTCATCATGAATTCATTTGACAAATGCGGTGCCTCTCAGAGACCAATGTGGGCAGACAAACGGGAGCGGCCCTAACGGCTGCTTCCAGGAGGTCCAGGAGTGAGGGACCTGGGGCTAAAGGGCCCCCCTCTCATGGGCAGGAGGGCCTGCTCCCAAACTCAGCTTATCACAGGCCCCCAAGATTCCATACAGCGGAGAGTGGGGGCCCCACACGCTTCTGTAAAGGGCTGCGCTCTTGGGTTAGACTGTTGCTCTAATTCAAACTCTATTCACCTTGCCCTTAAGACTATTCTCAAAGGAGAGAACTCCCCCACTGGGCCACCAGCCGACCTCAGTTCCGTTCTGCACCCAGGGACGCCGGCTGGCATCTGACCGAGCCCTTTCCTAGCACAATTCCAGTTGCTGCTGGGGAGACACGCTCAAAACGGACAAAAATCCTTACCCTCAAAGATCTGACATTCCAGTGGGGAGCCAGGCAACAAACAACACATTTGTGTAAACAAGCAAAATGTTGCCTGGAATTAAGAGAGTAGTGTATGTCAATTATACTTCAGTAAAAACAAAAACAAAAGAAGTGAAATACAGTATGTCCAAAAATGGTAAGTGGGCAGAAGAGGGGAACAGCGGGTGCCGGGTGGGGACAGGGTTATATTCTCCTTGCAGAGTGCATTTGGAGGATGATGGGGAGGGAGCCGGCCTGACTGAAGACGGGGCAAAGGGCTCCCAGACACCTGAGGTGCCCAGCCACGCAGGGCCTGGCCTTCTCTTTCTCCCAAGGCTGCTCCAGGGGCCAAGTTCACCGGGCAGCCACAGACGACAGCACTGCCCGGAGGCCCGCACGACAATGGCACTTGAAGAGGCCGCTTCGTGCGTTGGCATGGGAATGCAACTGTCTCTTGCCCACCTCTTGTGGGGCTCAAGGGAGAGAATGGCTAGAAAAGGTGCTTGGACTGCGATGAGCGCCTCCATGCCCGTGAGTCCTTGTTACATAGCATCGTGTGATACGTCAGTGGGCTGACCATTCCCAGATCCAAATGTTATTAACTGGGGTGTAAAGATGAGAAAGAGAGAGGGATTGAATGCCGGCTTGGCTAGTAAACACTTAAATCAAGCTGGAAGCTGGTCCCCAGGTGCATGACGCCCTCCCTCCTGCCCCACCTGCAGTCCCTGCCCAGGGCGGGCACAGCTCTGCTCCCCTGACGTAATCTGCTCTCTACCCTTAGACTGCAAAGCACACGCTCCATTCTAGGATGAAAATATTGACTTTATCCTAATAAGTAAAGGTGTAAATTGAAAAGCAGGCTAATTTTTCAGCCTCTTCAATTACTCAGGCAATAGGACACAGCAGTGATTGCCAAGTGGGAAAGGAGGAACATGGATGACAAAAACAGGTCTGTGAAGAACATATAAAAAAGTCAAAATTAATGAATATTTTGATACAAGAAATAAAACCAACAACTTCCTAATTTATTTACCACTTCTGTTCTCTTTTTAAAAATGTCAAATCTTTTTCTTCATTATTTCAGAGACTCCCCTTCTAAATTCGCCACAGATGAAGAATTGATAAACTTGAAGACCATTTTTATTGCTAAATTGCTTTGAAAAAGGTAGGGAGCTTGCAATTAGTTTGTGACTCATAGTCTTCAAATATTAGTAATTATTTAAGAAGGAAACTAATTTTCTGAAACAACATGGGAGCCAAACGATTCATGTGTAATTTTTGTCTCCCCGGAATACAGTGATCCTGTTTTAAACAAAATTTATAGGAAAGGACATTCCAAATGGCACTTATTACCAGTAATAATTTGGAAAAATTGAATCTAACAAAACACATGGAAGTATTCTTCATATTGTGTACTTAAGGAAAACCAATCAAACACACATGTGATGGCTGAGGTAGACCAAACTCTCTGATGTGAAGTTGGTCTGACTGCCTCCTGTGGAATGTGTTTGAAGGTGTCGCTCATAAGACACAATCCTCCCATGTGTGTTTGGTTTACAGGGTTAATTAAAAGTTTTTGCATTCTAATGTTCTCTATTTTTTGAGCCTTTGAGCTAGCATAGGGCTTGGCCTACAGAGGGCAACCTTGGTGGCGTGGGGGATGCAGGGCATGCAGGGAGGTGGGGAGCATCTGGCAGACTCGGAAATGGCTTGGGTCAGGGACGGAGTGAGCCCGGGCACCTGCCAGTAACCTGAGGGCTCCCTCCGGCAGCTGACGTGGGCTCATGGGTTGTTACAGGGGAAAGTGCTTGTATGCCAATGCCAAAGACAAAACATAGGCAGCAAAAGAAAAGTATCAATGGGAGAGTTTTTCAGAAATTTGACATGTTCTTAACAACTGAAAATTTGAGATTCCTATAAAGTCCTTGAATGGACTCTGGAATTTTTTAGGACTTGTTCATTTTTAATGGTACATACTATGACTATGCATGCATTGTATATGTGTGTCAGCAATGATTCGATATGTAACCACCACAGTTTATTAAGAATACGTGATAAATATGTATTAAAACAAGCACAACAAACCGTTCTATCTACCATTAAAGGCCTTCTTGCTGTGACCTGAAAAAACAACTTTCCTTTCTTCATTTGAATATTAATACATTTATTTTCAATTCGATAGGTGGAAAGCATTACACACAGGTTCAAGCTGACATCTGAACAGAGTAGGGGAGGCGGAGCAATGGCGCCTGAAAGGTGCCTACTTCCTGATCTCTGGAATCTGTGGATCTGTTATCTTACAGGCCAAAGGGACTCTGGAGATAAGATTAGGCTCAGGATCCTGTGATGGGGAGGTCATCCTGAATTATCAGAGCAGACCCAGTGTCACAGGGCCCTTATTAGAGGTGGACACGAGGGCCAGAGTCAGAGACTAAGAAGTGACAATGGAAGCGGAAGTCTTAGTGACGTGGTGTCTGAGCTGCAGAAGGCAGGTGGCCCCCAGGCTGGAAAAGGCAAGGAAACGGATTCTCTTCTAGAACTTCCAGACAGAATGCAGCTTGGCTGACACCTTGACTTTAGCTCTGACCCATCTTGGACTTCTGATCTCCAGAATTGTAAAATCATGCATTTGTGTTGTTTCGAGCCACTGAGTTTTGCTGTAATTTGTTACAGTAGCAGCTTTAGGAAACTCAGGTGCAGACATTGTAAGCTGATTTGTCTTCCCATTCTCCAATAAATGCTAGAGGTGCAATAAAAATAGAAAATGCAACTTATTTAAGAAAAAAAACCCCAAAGAAATAGTAAGTACAGCAAGTTCCCAGATGCACAACTTCAGAAGCACACTTGATGGAAGCATCTGTGGCTGCCTCTCCTCTTGCCATGTGTGACTTGACCCCTGTTCAGCCCTGTGCAGACCATCCTCATGGACAAAGACAGCAGACAGCACCAGGGAAGGCGAACTGGAGAATTCTAAGGGAAACACGCATGTCACTCTGTGACTTTATCAGGTGTTAGATCCCTAAGTGTTTCCTGCAAACAGCCCTGGGGGCTAGTGGAGAGAGCAGATGAGCACACCCACCCAAGCAGGAGCTGACTGGGTGCAGCGGCCTGGGGGCGTGTGTCCTCTCAGATATATATGTTGGAGCCCTAACCCCACAATGCGGTGGCCTTTGGGAGGCGATGGAGTTCAGAGGAGTGTGGAGGCCGCATGATGGGATCAATGTCCCGATCAGAAGATCTGTCAGGCGTGGGAGGCAGTGACAAGGCTCCATCTGTAAGCCAGGAAGTGGCTCCCCAGGATCCGCCTCTGCAGGTACCTGGACCTCTGGCTCCCAGCCCCCACGACTGTGAGAACACAAATGGCTGTTGGGTACGCCCCCCGCCTGCAGTGTTGTGTGACAGCAGCCGGAGCTGACACACAGGGCAGTGAGAGGGTTTCAGATGGGAAAGGTCAGATTGGCAGTGCAGGGCTCCCCGGCCTGGGAGGCTGTGTCCTCCACCACTTCAGGAGTTTGGTAGTCGCCAAGGCAGGCAGGAAGGGCACACGCAGGACACAGAGACCCCAGGATCCCTCGGGGGAAAAGGGAGGGTGGCTCAGAGCATGCTATGTGTGTAGGTCTGGGGCGGCTCAGGGCCGTGATGCGATCCTGAACGCAGAGATGAATTTCCCGCCTGGCTAACCAGGCAGTGAGGAGCATGGAAGTGGCCTGGGGAGGAAGCCAGGAATCGCTGAGCAGAGCTCTGGGACGGCAGCCTGGCAGCCCCACTGGGCACTCAGGTGAGAGGGCACTAGGGTCCTGGATCCCAGGAAGCCTGATTCAGAGGAGTGTAATAGTCCAGGCAGGAATAACTAATTTTTAATAAAAGTAAAAGCAAAGGAGATGGAGAGATGAATTGGGAGAAGAGCGATGCCAGAAATTACCGCTGACTAGAGAATGGAGAAAACTGTTAATACGTCTTTAAAAAATCCCTTGAAGCTTCACCAGTGGCCATTCTGCAATAAACACTGTTTGGAAGGAGAGATAAATGGCTGTGGCATTTCAGTTGCGATGGAATATTTAGCTCCAAATGTCTTCCACAATGACAGGACATAATATATGAAATTCAATGAAAGGCAATTTGGGAGCAGGACAAGTAAATTTGTCTCTCATTTATATGCAGGCTGCAGTTGAGCTCAAGGGAATGGGTAATGCCTGTAAGTGTCCAAATGTTAGAGAGAGAAGAGAGAACGCAGGACTGATTCCTGGTGCTCCTTCGTTTGAGCGTCCTTTGCCATGGGCAGGGCAGTGGGGAGGGGTGGGGAACAGGAATTTTGGTAGAGAGGACCTTCTGTGGACAGACTTTGAATTGTTTAGAATAGTAATGTTAGGTAACCATACGGACGATTCCACCACCATTTACAAAACACAGCTGCACCCCCTCCTGCACCTCTACTATCTGTCCCATACAGTTTCCACAAGTCCTGTCAGTCTCTCGACGCCCCCACATCACCATCACTGTTCTGTCAATTTTTGAAGCCACACAGTCAGTGGTGGGATCTGTCACTTTGCTTACTTTGTCCTTCTATTCCTGTCACAATGTGCATATTCATTACCTATATATCAGCTTCTCTTCCCCAGAGACCCAGCTAAAAAGTCCAGTGGAATAATTTAACGCAGGCCCTCCAATTACCAATGTACTCATAAAATATTCCAGCAATCGTAGGATGAACACACCAGACACTATTTTGAAAATGATATACTACAGCTATAAAACCCCAAGCTCACATGTGCGCCGCTGCGCGGCTCTCCTGGTGCTCAAAGGCCGATCTGCACTACACAGGGAAATGATACATTTCAGTGATATCTCCAGGCTTGCCTACGTCTTTTTTGTGAGTCTGTTTGTGATTTGATGTCAGAGAGAGCAAAAGAAAAAAAAAAAAACAAAAAAACCTGCCATTTTTTCTGAACTTTTCCCCCCAAGCCTACTCTGTCTTCCTGTTTTCAATGCATTTCATTCTTTCCACAATAGGAAAGTGAGATATTTAAATACACCCCTTAGTGAAGAACACACCTATTATTTGGAATTTATACATCAGTTCACAACCTATTAAATCTACTTGCAGAATAAGAAAAACAAGGGCTTGCTGGTGACCTGCAATGATGGGCTGGCAGATCTGTTAGCAGTCCCCTCACATCGTCATTTACACTGAAACACAATTACTGTGGCAGAGGGCACCTGAGCCTAAGGGGACTACATGGGCATAACGGGGAAAGGCTCCCAGGCCTTAGACGTGCAGGGTGGGATGCCCGGCCGGAGGCCTGTACCCAGGAGTCTGGAAGGCTCTCGGCACAGGAAGGAATGCGAGCACAGCAGAGCAGAGAGGGAACAGAGAAAGGGCCCAGGAGAGGAACCGCGTGGGGCTCTCTTCCCGGGTCAGCAGACTGCCCAGGAACCGGCAACCAGGTGTTACTGCAGCAGGTGGACATGCAGGAAGCTGAGGTCACCTCCAGAGAAGCTCAAGAAGAGCTGGGCCAGAGCTGAGCTTGCAAAATGTGATAGGCACGGAGTCACTCCCCTCAGGGAGACCTGCTGAGCGGGCAGGACAGCTCACCCCAGTCAGTTAACCGTTGACAGTCTCCAGGGCAATGGCCTAGAAGATGGGCATGAGGGGCACAAGCCTTCCTGCAACAAAGGAGCCCACTGCTGTCCTAGAAGTTTTACTTAGTATTCACCTGAGATGTTCCCTTCTTGGACTGCCTTTGGGATTCTAGAGAATTCTTCTGGCATACTTTTGGAAGAGACGCCAAGAAGCTTTGACTTCAGTAATGATTTTGCCAAAAGAGCCTCAAATTATGAAGAAACCTGAACCAAGTTATGTGATACAATTCAATTTTAAATTCTTGGTATTTTTATTTCAGGTTTATTTATTTATTTATTTAGTAGCTTTATTGCTGGATGAATATTAATTCTCTGTACATGTTACTAACTTCTCGAGTTTTTAATTCATGAAATAATGGACGTCAGTAGTAGTAAGAGCTTTCTATCCATCATGAATGAACTTACAGACACTTTAACTCTCTTTTCAGAGCCCGTGTCACGTTTAACAAAGCATATGGACATATCCAAGTGAAGTAGTACTGTGAATAGGAAACTGTGCAAGTCAATTAATTCTAGTATTAAAAATTCTAAAACATCTCTAAAATCATTCCTAACATAACAGGGTCAAGAGAATCACCCACATGGTGTAATATTTATGTTTCTGTAAAATACAAGTATAACATATTCACTTTAAGTAATATTTAGTTAAATATTAATGGCAATGTTTATATAAATTTCAAATTAGCTGATCTTAGCTTTCATAAAGCCAATAATTAAAAGTCACATATGTGCTATAAACACAATTAAAATATATAACAGACAATACCCTTCCTAGCTGTTTTCTCCTGCAATATGCTTACTTTGTGTAATAAATAAATATAAATACAGATTTTTAAATGAGTATGAAAATCTCTTAACAGTATCCACAACATAGCAGTCTGTTTAATTAGTGTCTATAAAATATATTGAATTTGAAGATTTATAGTTTTAATAAACAGAAAGCAGTTAATCTTTCAAAAACATCCTGAAATTAACATGACTCATCAATGGCATTTTAAAATTTAATCAGCATTTCTTCACACTCAATACAAGTTTAAGTTAAGTATGTGTGCCTGCTGATTCCACAAGTTCTTCTAACTCTTGTGAAGTAAAATGGCTAATTCTATTGCTTAGAAGTTAAACTTCATTCAAACTGACTTAGATGTTTTTTAAAAATCGACTGATGAGTATACACATATAAAATCTGGTACAGCTTCATGTGCTCTGCTGATATACTGGGGAAATTTTTGCTTGGTTTTTCTTTAAGTATTCATTTAATGGGGTTCTTAAATACCTTGGGCCTCAGCTCCTCAGTTGTAAAACCAGGAGGCTGTCAGAGGAGCGGCCGATGCCCACCTAGGTTTAATTCTGGACCCATGGCGGTACCGAGCGGCACTTTCTTAATCTGATGCTTAGTTGTGACGCACCTTTCTGAAATATCATCCCTACTTTATTTTAGCTGCCTTTGTACTTGTGCTGTGGCAACACGTTTCATGTTTTAGAATCTAATTTTGAGGAATATATATTCAAACAAATACTTGAATTTTGGGGTCTTACGTATTTGAAATGAACATGCTATGATCATTTTTTCTCATGTGAATTGAATCATTATTAAACCAGGATAAGCTGTATTATTCCCACCATTTCTCACATAGATAGCAAGTGGGAAGACATGTTTTTGCCATTTCTATTAGTGTTGATAATAATAATTACATCAATTGTAGCATTTGAATGTGATTTTATGTTTTAAGATATAGATATTTTAATATTTTTATCTTTAAGATAGATTATTTTTATAAATATAAAGTATCTTTTATTTTTAAGATATAAGGAGGTTTCCATATATCCTTTCTTGGTTGGGGAAGTAGGCACATTTTCATTGTCTTCATCAATATGTTTCCTCTGAAGTAATCCTTATTCAGCATTGGTGACCAATGCATCCTAGCAGTCCCTGGACAACCCCCCACATTTCTCTCTGTATTTCTTAGGTCCGTGAAATACTTACACTAACTCCTGTCTTTGACTTGCAAGGCAGGTTTTAGGCAGACGGTGTCTCCCTACCTCTGGCTGAATGCACCACAAAGAGTGTGGTTTCTGTTTCTAGCTGAAGAGCTCTCTTGGGAAGAGGTCACTCAGTCTATTTCTTTAACATTGCTAAGACAACAGTAATAGAAGGGCGATCGCCAGAGAGAGAGAAGGTCACCCACTGGTGGGCAATCGCACGGCTGGATCACAAAGTGGCTCCCCTGCCTGGGATTCCCCTTCTGGCCCGTTCTGAGCCGTTGGCGAGACCACATTAACTGTTGCAATAATCTGTACGCATACTGTGGGTCTCATGAAATTGGAACGTGATCAGTGAGGTCCTTGGTCCCATGTGTTACCGTGTGCTTTGAGATCTTGCAACAACACAAAGTTTCCCAATTTTGTTCAGTTTATAGGCCTGTTGCAGTATCCCTGCTCTTATAATTTAATTTTTTGTTCCCTTCAATTGCCAAGTGAAGTTGGTGACTTTTAAGGGAGAAGCCAAATTAAGATAATTCTAAGATCTCTTGGCTTTACCACCAAACACCTTGACAAAGCCCGTCTCCTCCCTGTTTCTACTTGCTCACCACACTCTCTCCTTGATCTCTGACACCTGGCTTTGGCCTTGATCGGTCTGCTGCCATGAAAGGTCACCAGTTTTCCTCTTAGTCACCAAATTCAACTGCTCTTCTCAGGTTCCATACTGATTTGCAGCAGTAAAATCCTTGTCTGCCTTTTCCTTTCGGACACTTTCTCCCGTGTGACCTCGACACTCCAAGGCGTCGCTTCCTTCTTTCTCTGCCTTCCCTCTCTGTGCTCCGTTCTGGGCAATGCTCCTTACGGATCCGCCCCAGGCCTTCTCCCCTCAGTTAATCCCATGGCTTCGAGTAACTTCCCCACATGAATGCTCTCTCCACAGAGACTCTCCTTCCTGAGTCCCGGTGTTGAACGTCTGCCAGCACCTCCAACTCAGCTAAACTTCTCATTTCCTCTGGGAAGCCAGCCCTTCCTTTTGGGCTGCTTGGCTCTGCTAATGGCACCCTCATCTGTCAGTAAGAGGCTCAGAGGAGTCATATCAATGCTAACTTCAAAGCGCCCCTTGCCCTGGACTCACCCTTCCTATGCTCGTTGCCAGGTGGTTCAACTCTCACCCCCTTCGTATTCCTCGCTGGAGTTTACTGATCCACGCTAACGATTCACCTCCTGATGCTCAACTCTGAGCATGCTACTACCGTGCTCTGAAGTCTTCCCTGGGTCCTAAGAAGGTCCTATAGAATCACGTCCAAGTTTCCGAGTCTAACTTTCAAGGTCCTGATTGGTCTGCAGCCAATCTACTTTCCAAGCTCATTTCCTACCACTGGTCTTCAGTCAGACCACACTGCTCACCATGACCCCCGTGTCTGCTGGGTCTCCTCACCTCCTGCCTTTGCCTGTGTCCCAAAGCTGCGTCTCCCACACGACCGGAAGGAACTGGCTGGGGCGCTCACACTTCTGCGGCTTTCCGTCATCTCTCCATAGAATCTTACATTGCTCTTGGGGCTCTTACATGAAAGCTTGTATGTAACCTTTTATTATACTCTCCTGTTTTTCCATATTCTGAGAATAAAAAGCTAGCAATTCATAGCTCCTACGTGCCAGGTGTATGTTAGGTTCCAAGGATGTGAAGTTCCCACCTACCTGTTGCCTGCCTGACTGTAAAAGCAACTTGAGAATAAAAGCTATGACTCTTTTTTGCAGCTTCTACACCAGCAGCCCTGGGACTCTGGACATACGTACATTATTCAGATGGCTTGTCAAAAACTGATGCAAACCTCCTGACCACGGTGCACCCCTCCAACCCTTTCCACGCCCTCCGCTGCTTGACGTCTGCTCTCTGTTTCCTGAACTCAGCTGACGAGATTCCATGTGAAAATCTGTGTAAAACTGTGATTATACCAAACTGTCTCCTACTTAATGCAGCTAATGCATTCTCTACACAATCATACTCAGCAACGTGGGTACTCCCGAGACTCAAATCATCCAGACTAAACAAGGGTTCTAGTCTGCTTTTAAAAAATGCATGGACAGCGAAGGAAAAGTCACTTTGCTTATTGTCACTGTAGCCTGGAATGGTGGCATCCCCAGCATCTCTGTCAATTAGCAAGGTGACAGAGGGAAGACAGGAGCTACTACGCCTGCATGCTTAGGGCAGGTGTTCCGCGGGAGCAAACCTCCGGATTTAAATTTAAAAATTAACTTATGCAAAGGATTTGATAGGGAAACAAAGAGTCTTTCAAATAGCATTGGTGGGAGAAAGCTACACAGAATTGAAGCGTTCAGTAGCGTGCCCTGGAGTTGCAGGAGACGACACAGAAATACTCAGCCTCCATGTCACGAGGTGCTGCTCCTTTCAGGAGTGAGCCAGAGTATCTTACATTAGCTAAGTAATCTTCACCGGCATCTGTGAGGCTGCTGATAGTGATTCCATGTCCTCTATTTTACAGACGAAGAGACGGGGACAGGAGAGCTGAGTCTTCTGGCTAAGGTGGCAGGTTTAGTGAGCGGCAGGGTGAGGACCTGGAGCCAGGCTGCCTGAGGGCAGGCTGAGGGGGGCACAGCTAGGACACAGGAGCGGGGGGTCAGTGGAGAGCAGCTGGTGCATCCTGTTCGCAGAGGGGCCCTCCCCGCACAGGTGGCTCCTCCTAGGGCGCGTGAGGGCTCTGCCAGCCTGCACCGGGAACCCAGCCCGTCTCTACTCCTCCCCCCGCACCAGGCTTTGCCTCCCGCCCCAGTGCGTGCCCTCCACTCTGTCCCTTGCCCTGGTGTGTCGTGCATCGGCGGTCTCGGGGCCGGGCTGTGTGCTTGTTCTGGCGGTGAGCCCACCAGCCCCTCTCCTGCTCTCACCCTGCCTGGTCACCCAGGCTCTGGGTGACGGCGGCTCACACCAGGGCTCAACACCGTGCGCGAGCCCAGGATGGCCCCCGGCCGGCCAGGCGCCTGTCCCTGCGGAGGACTCAGGTGATCTAAAGGGAGGCCTTCACCTCGGTGCGCGGCACTGGGGGTGGCACGAGATTAGGTGATGCCTGTTAATTGTGGGAGTGGAGAAAAAAGCTCATCTAGATCAAGACTTCTTCTTCTGTTCTCAGGTCTGTGCCGCATGCTAAGGAGCCGCGGACAAGCCCTGTGAATGCCTGTTGCTGCGATCCGGCAGGAAGCCGTGCCTCTGTCGCCTTCAAAAATAACAGGTTCCCCAGATGGCTTAACACAGTCACAGGGTGAGACCTTCATGCTGGGAGAATCCTGGAAACAAGGCTCTGAAAAGAGAAGGCTATTTTAAAAGTTTTGTTTGGTGTAAATATATATTTCTCAGACTGTTCGTTTTAGTCATTGGTAGCTGATAAAAACAAATAGAATGAACTGCAAAAGTCAAGTAGATGAAACACCCCAGTTCCTGATGGGTGAATAAATAGTATCTCTAGGAATAAAGGAATAAAAAAGAAAAAAAATGCTTGATTTCGCAGGAAAGCAATCACATCTAGAATGTTTGCAACCCAGAGCACACAATACTGTAACACTATCTTATAAATAAACTATCAATAGATTATAAATAATCTAGGGACATATGCATTTTAGTCCATGTAATTAAAAAAAAAATTTCCAATTAAAAATGCCCCTCCTTTCATCCAGTAATTGTCATGAGCCCCTGGCTTGCTGCTTATTCTCTAATTGGGTCTCATCTGTTCTGAAACCTCTGCCCGGGGTCCTTTCAGTTAGAACTGAAGCTTGGGCGCACGTGACCCACAGAGCTGGTCCAATCAGCTTGGCTCTCTTCTGCGTGGAGCTAGTAAGCCTCCCTTCCTCCTTCCAGACCAGCGATGGTGCTCCTCATGCACAGTGGCTTCTTAGCCCTTTCTCGCCCGTCTTCATCACGACATTTCCAAGTCACCCTGCACGTCTATGACAGAGCACACAGGGGGTTTGCCATTAAATGAATTCTGACACCAAATGCTTTTCGGCATTGTACAGATGATATTCCTGCGGGCTCCCCATTCAATAAACACCTCGTTCAACAAACACGATTTCAGCACCTACTGGGTGCCTACAAGTCCTCGGAGCGGGTTCGAAGCATGAGTGGGTCTTGGAACTTAGTACCCACAGGCTCACAATCCAGTGGGGGGCAGCAAGAGTGATCCTTAAAGGACAGGCCAACCATGAGACGTGCTGCAGAGCTGTGGGAGTGCACAAGATTAGTGCTGTGAGGAACCTGCCTGAAGAATAGTGCTGGTGGAATTGAGTGAACTTTTTAGTAGGCAAGAGATGCTTGCAGATATCTTTATAGTATATTTATCCACAAACATAGGAAAAATAAATTACGATCTTTTCCTAAGAGAGGCTGCATAGAACCGGAAGCTGATGACATTCAAATGAACCTTCACGACATTTTCTAGCATTTAGAATTTATTAGGCTTCCTTGAATTCAAGAAGCATGAGTAAAGGATTCTTTTGGGAAGAGGAGAAAAGAAAAAAATTCTCCACGATTCTTTCTTTCTGCCAAAAATATGCTTCTCAGAACTGACCGTCAACAGAATTTTCCTTTGCTTCAAACTGAGTGCAGGGAATTACTGTGGCAGTTCAACGCCAAGTGTGGCAGCTTATTTTGCACGCAGGCTCTGCCCCTGGCAACTCCCTGCTGTCCCCGAGTTGTGGAGCCACCTGGCAAGTCTGTGCTTGAGTGACGTGCGTGTGCAGCGATGCCCGGCTGGCGCTTCAGGCAAGAAGACCTTTTCCTGCTCTTACATAAACACGTGGGACTGAATCTTACCGGTTTATACAAGTGAAGACTCCGTACCAGGGAGAGCCAGACACGGTACTCTGAGCACTGCCAGGTTAGCCGCGTAAAAAAGTTACCATGTTGTTTTAGAAATCAGATGAAAAGATACTGCCCCCTTCAAAGTTGCAGCTGTGGAAAATAATGTTAATTCTCTGTCGGAATGAAAAACACATGTTTATGTTTCAGGTATTTTTTCCCTCTGTCTTCATTCTTAACCCCAAAGTAATGACTAAGCGTGCCCAAGGAGGCACTTTATTTTTATAGCCATGCTAACAGAAAGCCAAAATGGCACCTGAATGCTTTTTTCCCTCTAATTGCTTACAGTTATAATTTCTAGCATTCACATTAGAGTATCTGGGGCTCTTTTCAACAGCAAACACCCCCTTTTTCATTTGCAAACACAGTGGAAGAAATAAAGATTCCTTGTGAGCGGGACAGTGAGAAGGCTTGATTCTCCCAAGGAGGGAAAGGAAACTAGGTCTCCACTCTGGTCAGATACCAGAAACCCTGGTTCCCCATCCCCAGAGGAAAGCTCCTCCCAGACTAGCAGAATGTCACTGTGCATGCATTCTGTGCCATGAAATGTCAGGTCAGCTCTCATGTTTGGATGTACCATGTGCTTTTCACCTCCCATTTCCTCTTTGAAAAGTATTCCTTTACTCAAGAGGGCAAAGAATGTTACTGGAAACAGAGATAGTGTCCTAGAGTGAGTGGCAAAATGCACCACAGAATTCTGAGAGCAAACTGACATCCTTCCCCGAGGAAGCGTGCATAAATGATATGACATCATTGGTGGGGGGCATTTATCTGTAGGAACCCAAAAGGAATGATTTGCTATTTCAGATGCAGGGAAATGACACTCATGTTCAAGGGAGTAACAGCTAGGTGTTGGGCACTTGTTTAACTAGACACAGTTTAATGACATGTTAGTCTGAGCCTAAAGTGTAGTAAACATTTACTAGCCTTAGTATATAATGAAGCAGTGGGCTAATGCCTTTTATCAGAGGCTGCTTCTTAATCATTCAGGGCCCATTAACAGTCACAACAGAGGCAAAGAGAAACTGTGACATGTGCCTCTAAAAATACTGCTTATTGGCAACTGCTCCCTGGAAGAAGTATTTTGTGTTCGTTGGAACCATTAGAGTGTGAGTGAAATTTTCCAGCAGTTCACAGAAATACCGGACCACATCAAGGGAACATCTGTGGACTTCAGAAAAAAGGGAACGTAAGGGGAAGGATTAGAAAGCAGGATGTCTCTGCTATGGGGCCCACTGGCCGTCCCTTCTTTGTCTTGATAGTATCAGGGCTACATGGTAAGGAAGTGCTCTAAGGTGGGTTTCCATCAAACACGGTCCGCATCCAGCCTGCATGCATCATTATTTTTACATGTGCTCTTCTGCATGCAAGGTTTTGCCTGGTCAACATGGATGTGACTCAAGAAATGTGGGGTCGCTTTCAGTCACTCGCATTCACTGCTGAGCTTGGGAAAGGCCCCCTTGTCAGGTCCAAGGCACAGACATAAAAATGAATAAAAAGGGCCATTCACTTTTCTAGCTTTAGACTGTCTCATTTGAAATGGGTACGATGGATCATGAGGATGACTAACACGAGGCAGAGAAGTAAAGTTGTGTCTGATCCAGAGGTCACAGGCCTTGGTGAGGGTCACACCTCCAGGGCCACGGGGGCCCGACAGACGTGTGCTTTGATTGGTTGACGTGGATGCCTTAACTGAATATTCTAAATAAGCCAAAGGAGATGAGCTCAGTCACTGGTTTTTGATGTGTTTCTCTCCCGTGTCCACAGTGGGTGCTCTGTTTCCCACCTTAACTGTGCAACAGTCATTTATTTGAGGTAGAAAACTCACAATCATACTCAGCAATGTGGGCACCCCCAAGACTCAAACCAACCTACTTCTTTCCCCCCCATGCCACTTGCCCAGATAAGGCCCCTGCTGATCTCGCCTCCAATTTCTGCAACTCTCCATATTGCTGCCGGAAGAAGGATCTTTGTAAAACAAGCATCTGATCACATCTCTCTCTTGCTAACTCTTCTTTGGCAACTTACTACTCTGGGGATAAAGTCCAAATTATGAACACTACTGCCTGCCTCCTTCCCTGCTTCCCTAGCTACACAGCAGTCACACTGAACTTCTCCGAGTTACTCCCAGAGAGCACGTTCTCTTGTTCTGGAGGCCTCTGCACACAGCCTCCTCTGCCTGGACCACCACCCTGCCTCCTGCCCCAGCCTCCAGCAGAGAGCGACTCCTGATTTCCTAGGTCTAAGCTCGGATGTCCCTTCCAGGAGGCTGCTTTTGGTAGAGGGGGCATGCCCCACGGCCCCACAGAGCAGGGCTAAGCAGTGACAGCTTCCCTCCGTGGGGTCTAAGCTCTTGTCTCATGGCCTGAGCTCCCTAGGCTATAGATTTGGGTGCATCCTGACATCTACGGGACAAGTGCCCCCAGGGAGCTCTCCCAGCTTTAAGAACCAGGTCTTCAGCTCAGAACTAACCAGGACAGCAGATGAGTATAGAAAAGAAATAATTTTAAAGCACAAAATACTGATTTTAGATGATGATTTAATTTAAAATTCAATAGATTTCACCTCCCTTTGAGAGAAAAACATGGCTATTGCATAAATCCATTATACCTTTGAAACATCTATTCTTTGCTGTACACATAGTAAATACTAAATAAACGTGATGAGGTAAAAACACAAATTTACTGAGTACTATGAACCAAGTCCTATGGTATGACTATTATATGTATTGGCAAAAAGTAGCCAGTATTTGAACCCAGATATTCTGATATGAAAACCTGCACTGTTTCAGTACCGCTCTGCTGACTGATTTAAATAATCCAATTATAGGATTTCCCAACATCAAAAAATGAGCAAACACAGAAATAAATAAATAACTGGAATAAAGAAAGCACTTTACCAACAGGGGAGAGAACGCTCATTGACAGATCTCGTGAGAAATGAGCTGCGCCTCTATTGAATGAGAGGCGTCAGGGTTGTTTGCAGTATTGAATGCTTGTAAGGTATAGAAAAGAGATTTTCAAGCTGGAAAGCCGTCTCTAGGTTTTATTCCCATACAATGGAAAAACTTTAACAAATAAAATTTTAAAAAAGGCAATAATTAATCCTCAAAAAGACAAGGCCAGGAGTTAGAGTCACTTATCAAAAGCCCTAAGGACCAACACTGGAGAGAAAGAAAAAAACCCAAAAACAGCACCCGGAAAAGAGAGGCGATAAGCATAGACTAATAACACTTAGGTGGCCTCAAGAGGTCACCTGAAGAGGGCCTGACTGAGAAATAAAACTGAAAATTCCAAGACTCCAGATGCCTGGTAAGTGTATTTGTACCTAGGGAATAAAATGTCAGTCCTACATTTCTCGGACTGCTGATCTCGCTGGTGGTTTATCACTGGGCTCCCACCCTGGTCCCTGAGACAGTCCCGGTTCGGCTCTTACACTGAACACCGCTGGAAGAGTTCACGGTCTTCCTCCACGTCCATCCAGAGACTGAAGGGGGGAGGGCACCATGTGGAAGAACGTAAAAGGAGTAAAAAGACTTACTCCGTCTGCTCTTTAAGACTTCTAGCAAAGCCCTACAATCATTAAGAGGAACAAAAAAATGGTAACAAATAGTTGAAAAGAGAAGCTATTGCTCTGGACCTAATTCTTTTAGATTCTGAGTGCTTATAGCCATGAAGGTAATGATGAAATTCATTAATAATAATCCGTGGTACCTGGCAATTAAATGCTTCTCTTAATCCTAACATTTCCATATTGAATATTGTGTCACTCTGGAAGGGCACTCCACATCGGTTTCACATTACCAAAGGTCTCTTACTTAAATTCTCTCTTATTCAAAATTCACATTTATATTAATACTTGAAAACCTACCCTTAGCTGGCTGCACGGATTTTGTAGTAATGACTTTGGTGAAAGGAATGGTGAAATTGTAAATTATAAATTGTAACAAACCTTTGACAAATTAATTTTATAAGATGTGTGCAGAAAGCCAAAAATCCACTTCTAGAAATCAATCCTAAGGACAGTCTGATACACACACACACACACACACACACACACAAAGGTTTTAGCACAAAGTTGTTCACCATTGTAGAATTTGTAATAGTGAAAAACTGGAAATAAGGAAATTCTACATGATGGATTATTACCAAGCCATTAAAATCAATTTGATGGAGAATTAAAAAAAAAACCCAAATGATTGATTATGTCGCAAAGTTTAGTGGATATAAGTAGAATATACCTTATGACCAAAATGGTCAAAACACATACATTTTTTTTCCTTCTCTCACTCTTTTAATTGCGGCAAAATGTACAGTACATAAAATACACCCTCCTGTCCATTTTTAAATATACAACTCATAAAACACATACATTATAAAAAGATTAAAAGGAAATACAGCATCATATTGGAAGTAGTGGTCCTCAGATAGTGGGACTATTGGCAAACATTCTTTTTATTTTTCTGATTTTTCTGATTTTCAATCAATGTATACTACTTTTACAGCCAGAGAGATGAGATAAGGGAGCAAACATATTTTAAGGGTGACCAAACTTCCTCATGGGGAACAGGTATGGTCACCTTTTGCCTGTTTTCTTGTGTCAACTGGCTCCACGAGTATTGCTGGGACCGATGCCTCCACCCCCCGTTATGGTCATGAACATAACTGAGAAATTAACACTACCTGGCAAGGACCCAATCAACGCCACGTAAAGGAGAAAACACTTGCAAGCTTCAGTTTCTGTCTAGGCACATGGAACTTGTTTAGCATCACAAAGTCAATAAATGAAAACTGCAGCACATCATCAAAGAAAGAGATGGAGTCAAAGTCCAAGATATGTCTGGGCTCCTCTCCACCCTGCCTCTCTCTTCAGTTCTCTATCCCCAGTTGCTTCTCACTAGCTTGTAGATACCAGGACAAAGTATCACACACTATGAAGCATCTTCCAAAAATCCAGAACACTGACATATAAAGCCACATAAACTGTGAGTTACAAATGATATTGCTTATTCAAGAGCCTAAGTTTTATTTATGCTATGTTTTTCTCCTGTCCTAAAATGTACCTACTTAGAGTTACTAAAGTAACCAAGAGAAGATTATTGGGCTTATATTTCTCACCAAGGTTTGTGAAAATTATTTTTAAGAATAAGGAAGAATCTTTCTTAAGGGATCTCTGAGAAACCACTTCAGGAGAATAAAAAAGGATGAGGAAGATTGTAGAACTAAACATTTAGTCAAAGAATCAGTTAATAAGAAGTATCTGATGACAAGCTGGACCACTACTTCCCTGGGACTATAGTCGGTGAGCATATTAGGAACAGCTTTTCTTTTTTTTGTCTGTAACTATATAAAGCATTTAAAGCATTAATGCAATGTAGCCAAGCTCCAGAATTTTGGGAGGGAAACTGGTATGAGACTAATTTATGAGACGGACCCCATGCCTGGAGGGGTGTTCTGGCGTGGACACACTGGGCAGACCTCGCTGGCACGGACAGAAGGCTCTACTTTCAGAAACTAACGTCATTACACATAAACCTTTGGAAAAGCCTATTAGAGTTAAGATCCTTGGAGAAATGTACATGCTTTCAATCCCCACACCAGACTTAGCAGGACTCAGCAAGGAGGTGGTGCCATGACTTTTTCCCCATTTAGTGTCTGTTCCTGGCCCAGATTTTATAGTGAGTCCATTACACAGATTTCTATCTCAAAATATGAATGTTGAGAATGAACCTATACATGATGATCTTTCACTTCCCTCCACTCCCAAAGTGAAGTTTCTTTTGAAATGGGGAGGTCAATGGATATACAACGAAAGGACTGAAGATTACGTCCAAGATAAATATTGAGTGTGGTTGGCCCGAGACGGGACTGTGGTTGCCTCAAGAATAAAGTCAGGCGCTGCTGCTGGAGATCAGAACAGACGCCCCTTTGCAGTCTCTTGAGACAGCGCCCTAAGTATCTCCGGACACTTTAACGCAGGAGCAGCCTGGGGACTGGCGGGGCTGTGGGGGAGTCACACGGAAATAAGATCCTGCACTGCAACACATGACTGTGCTATAATCCCTTAAATCCCACAGATGCATGTTTACATGAAGAAAAGAGTTCACGAGGGGGAAGGAATGCTACGAGACGAGCTGTAGTCACACGAGAATGCCCTCGACGGGGCTGCGGCTGGAGCCGGGGGACCGGGCTCTGAGCTCTGGCCCCTGCCCTGTCCCGAGCCCGCTGTAGGACTGAGCCCTTGGGCTCTAAGAGGATTACTCGGTAGGGACTCCGAGGCTTTTTCTAAACCGAATGCTTTGATTCAGAAATATACAAAAGCCCATGTTTAGAAATATGTCTTCTATTGATCTTTGTTACTGAAATAAGACGGTAGCTAACACAAATAGAATTCTAAGTTAAAATGATACGAGGTCAAGTGTTGCTTTGCCTGCATGAGGGGCCAGAACTGAGTCGTGGATAATTTCATCAGCAGATAAAGGAGAGGACGGTTTATTTCGTTGTACAGAATGTCTGAGTGATCTAAAATTGCTACCACTGTTTTGCTGCATAAGGGATGAGAGCTTAAATAAGACTTTCTGGAAAAGTGTGTGGTTTTACTCTTTGAAAACTCAAACTGTAACTTGGGGAGGGTGGCCTGGGTGGGAATGCAGACAGGCTCTCTCTTGCATGGGTAACCTGCTCTCTGAGTTCACGTTACATCACTTGGCTTTTAGGGAAGACCTACGTTAGGAGAAATCCAACGAGGATCTTTGTTTTTACAAAAAAAGGAAGAAAGTGAAAACAGGTTCAGCGTTTGTTTTTCAGTGAACTTTTAGAGGGGGCAGGCTGCACCCCAGCTGTGAGTGGTGCCCCCAAGTGCTTTCCCCAGAAAACTATACTCAGCAGCTCAGCATTAAACTGCCAGGACTTTAACTTTGTCTGTGAGCATCTGTGCTTTACCTTGGTTCGTTTTGTGCATCAGTTAGCAAGATGTGTGCTCAGGTATCAGAAAAGCCCGAAAGAGGCTGTATTTTGGGCTTGGGAGCACTCAAAGAATATTCCACATGGATTAATGGTAATTTCTCCTTTGCTTTATGCCATTTTGACTTATGAAAGGTTTCACAGGGGCCCTCTACTTTTGGAGGGAAATTTGTAATATTTTTGGTCTGATTTTTAAGATGACGTGATCTAAAGCATTCAGTGATGAGAGGTAAATAGTCAATGTAAACTATTTCCCCACTCTCCCGCTTTAATCTGAATTATTCTGAATGACCCTAAAATGTAGTCATTAGGAAATTTTAATAAAATTAGATAAAATTAAATAAAATTAGAAATGTATTTTTTCCAAGTAGCCTTAGGAGGTTGCTGTGAGAAATGCATGAAGGGCAGGAGAGGATCTTGGCCCAGTGTCTGGCTCCCGGGACGTGCTCACTGAAGGCTACCTGCGCTTCCCATTCAAGAACAGGGCTCTGGGAGCACTCCCAGAGTCAAGGGCTAGTATGTATAAATATATACAATTTAGTTAAATTCACAGGTGTATTCTCTTGTTGAAATTATGCATATAATTTTAAGTTAATAACGTTACTTGATGGGGTGAGGTACATCTTTACAGGCAAAGCAGGACACCAGAGGCAAGATATGAAGCTGGCTTTATGTGCCAACTTGGCTGAGCTACAGTACTCACTATCACACACCCATCTAGGTGTTGCTATGAAGGTGTTTTGCAGACGTGTCTTAGCATCTACAAACAGCTGACGGAGATTACCTTGATATTGTGGGTGGGCCTCATTCGATCAGTTGAAAGGCCTAGGGAGCAAAACTGAGGTTTTCCTGAGGAAGAAGAAATTCTGCCCCAAGTTCGGAGCATTGCTCCTGCCTGCATGTCTAGCCTGCCCACCTGCCTTACGGATTTCAGACTTGCCAGTCCCCATAATCGCATATGGCAATTCCTTGAAACTAATCTCTTTCTCCCTCTTTTTTCTCTCTAAATGTCCATGTGGTTCCGTTTCTCTGGAGAACCCTGACATACCATGCTCTTCCCTTCATGGAAGTCACTGTTTGTGAATTTAAAAATATATCCCACACATTATTATGTGGTATGTGTGTGTGTCTCAAAAAATGGAGGGAGGGTCTTACATTAAATATACAGAGAGGCACCTATGTGGGAAAATTGGGTTGGAAATAGGAGATGAAGTGAAAAAATACAATTTTAAAAATGCAATATTATATAAAAAGAAAGGCAGTCTTTGGATTAATAATGTCGTGAACTGAGGGCTTGGTCCACCTCATTCTGTGTCCCCATCTGAGTATATTCATATTTATAAATTATATTATATATTATAATGTGCTTAGTGAAATGAAACCTCAAGCCTAAAACTGAAATATCAGCTTACATGATATTTTCAAAAATGTAGACTGATTACACCTAGGGAAATAATGGGATAAGTGGTATTTGGACATACTTATAACCTTTCAAACACATTCCACTAATGTGAATTATATTCATCACTCAAGACCTAGCTCAATTCCCATAACAGTCTTGCTATGTTTTTGAATCATGAGAGTATTCACTCTCCAAGTCACTCCCTGGATATGAAAGAATGCTTTATTCTATTGATGATGATTTTGGGTATTTTACATTTGCACTCCATCTAGGCTGTAAATTCCTCAAGAAGATCAATGGTTTTTATATTTATTTGTTTCCCCATAATGACTGGCTTAATGTCCTACCATTGAGGCATTTTTATTTTAGGTACTTAAGAATTAATTAATGGTAGCTGATAATGAAGGTAGGAGGTACAGTTTTAATAAAAAATTAATAAGAGTTAAAAAAATTATAAAATAGGATCCTAATAACTTAATATGTTGGTTTTTTCTGCCAAAAATAGTAGCTCAAATTTGATTTTCATTTTGTTATTACTTATGCACACCATAAATCTGTTACTGTAGCTAATAAGTCACCATTCTACAAATGTCTAATAAAATTTCTTAATGCATAATGTATCCTCTGCACACAAATTCTCAATTGAACTAAATAATATCATTATAGTAATCTATGAAATATACCAACTTAATTGGCTCAGCTCTCATAGCACATTGAGGTACTTGTCAATGGAACTGACAAACAGTATTTATGCTAAAGATTTTTTGCAATTTATGCAAAAAATTGACATAGTTTAGAGTCACTGTTTTTATTTGATACGCTGTCCTAACTAGTAGAGTTAACACAGGCAAATTTAGGGTGAAATACTTATCTAGTTACTTCCATGAAGCTTTGCTGAGGTTCTATAATAAATGTTTCTGTTTCCCAAAAACAAATCAGGATCCCTCTATATCAACAAAACACAAGAAGGTAGGGAGTTCATAGAAGTCGCACTATTACGAGTCCACTCCTTTTCTTGTTTAAGTTAAGAACTCATCTGCCTGAGAATAATCACGTTACATTCCAACAGATTCATCATTAACTCTTTTTGCCCTTTAATCCTATTACAGTTTTTATTTGTATTTCAATTTTTGACCCTTGGAAATTTTAAAATCAGTATTTCTTGCAAAATTTAATATTACTTTCTTTAATATGACAAAGACATCTAATTATGTTGAAACCTTAAACAAACTTTCATGGGTCAGCAAAAATCAGTTTGGCACCTTCGCCATCATCTTATAATTCCCATTTATGATGTAAATGCCTCTGGAATGAAGAGTCTGGCTGCTGGCCTGGGGCGGCATGCTATGCAGAGGGACTTCTAAGGGGTGGGGAATGTTCTGTATTACTCTCTCCATATCCAGACTTGCTCCCTCTAAAGACAATGGCAGTGCTGTGGCCTGTGGCCTCAGGTCCAGCGAGCTTCTGGCGCCCTCAGAGATCACATCCCTCCCTGACCCTGGCCTTCTGGCCACCAGCTCTAAGTGCAGACACAAATGTGTTCCTTCAGCTCCCTAGGGTCTTGACTTGCTTTGAAATTTGATGCCTGCTTCACATCATTGTCAAGGCTGGGAGACTTTGTCCATTGGGCTCATTTTGTAGTCCTTTAAAGGTGGACATTTTTTGATATGAACACACATGTACTTATGGAATGATTATTTCCCACTGGCAAAGAGGGCCTAACAGTTGTGCTTATTATCTTCAGTAATTCAAGAGAAGTAGCAATCAGAGGAACCAAGAATATAAAGAATTAAAAAGTCAGAATTACTTTTCAATGAACATCTTACATTGAGTAACAAGATACTATATCAATAACAAACTTGAGAAATGATAACATAGCTGGAATGGCAAAGTGATGGGATTTATTTTTTTAGTTTTATGTAATCTTTTGGTAATGATTCCAGTAGTCCACTTTAGGAGCCATTCCTAAAATACAGTTGGACTATATACTGAATGCTTTTAATAAAATTCTGATTCATATTACACATTTCTCCTCTCAAGTATTTTGCATGGCTGTAAGATAACCAGCTCCTGCAATTAGCAAGAATAAACTTAAAGATGAGTGAATTCTCAAAAATTACTTGTTAATGGTTTTCAGCTGCATAATTTACAAAGTCTCTTTCAGTTCTAAAATTCTGCCATTCCTTAACTATGCACACTTATATCTCAAGAGGTAGATGAACAAAATCAGGACCTCTGTAACTGTGCTACACATGAAACAGACTTTCTCAGTACCTGCCAAGTGCCCCCTGGGGTGGGCCTCCAGCAACCGGAGGGCATACACTCTCCCGTCTCAGTGTGGCTGAAACTGCCCCCGTGTGAAGGTGCAGGGCCTCAGCCTGGCCGATGAACATCATGCAGCCGCCCCCCAGCCCACGGTATTTGCTTCAGGTGCATGTGACTTGAGTTGGTGCAGTAGGACACATCCCAGCACTTTTCTTTTTTCTTTAAGTTTTTGGAAAAAGGAACTTTGTATGGAGAAGGCATGGTGAGTTTGTCAACCAACATGCTGAGGAAGAATCAGCTTTTGGGTGAAGTCAAACTCAGAGGAGGCACAGCAGAATCAAGAAATGGAAAGAGAGAGAGATGGGAGATAGGAGATTAAAGATGGTGGCGTGAGAGGAGAGACAGAGGCTTCCTCCTAAAACTGGATACAATTAGAAAATTTAATTGGTGCAACTAATCCTGAGAGAGCAACAGGAAAGAGGACGCGTCAGACTGCACACGCCTGGAGCAAAGAGCAGACCTCAGCGAACGGGGTAACGTACCAGGGCTGTGGCTCCGCGGGACCCGAGCCCCTCCCCTCCCCCAGCTCACGGGCGGGAGGAAGACAAACGGAGCAGGGAGGGAGTGGAAGGCCTGGGACTGCTGAGTACCTGGCTCCGGAGATCTGCTCTGGGAGCACAAACCTACATGTCATGGTGCTTTCATGAGACTCGCATGACTACCAGGTTGGAAAGTTAATACAGGCAGAGTTCCTGGGGAGACTGGGATTCCAGCCACTTGGGGAAAGCAGGGATCCATATCTGGCTGCTCTGGGACAAAAACTTCTACCTGTGTGCCCGGCCCACTGGCTCAGGCAGTGGAGACAGGCACAGGAGCCAGGAGGCGGGGAACAGCTCCTTCCTACCCCCAGTACCGCTCCCCTGCGACCCCCAACATTGCTTCAGGGGCTCAGCAGCTCCAGAATAGAGCTTCTGGACACTAGAGGGCGCCATATACAAACATGAAACCACAAAGGAACCTGGTCCAGAGTAAAATTAATATAACTCCAGAGAAAGATTTAAATGACATGGACCTTATGACTCTTCCTGAAAGGGAGTTCAAAATAAAAATCATCAACATCCTAATGGAGGTATGGAAAGACATCCAAGAACTCAGGAATGAATTCAGATCGGAGATCCAATCATTGAAGAACACGATGGAGGGTATTAAAATCAGGTTGGATATGGTGGAGGAGACAATAAATGAAATAGAAACTAGAGAAGAGGAGTACAAAGAAGCTGAGGCACAGAGAGAAAAAAGGATCTCTAAAAATGAAAGAATATTGAGAGAACTGTGTGACCAAACCAAGCAGAACAATATTCGCATTATAGGGATACCAGAAGAAGAAGAAGAGAGAGAGAGGGATAGAAAGTGTCCTTGAGGAGGTAGTTGCTGAAAACTTCCCCAATCTGGGGAAGGACATAGTCTCTCAGGCCATGGAGATCCACAGATCCCCCTACACAAGGGACCCAAGGAAGACAACAGCAAGACACACAGTAATTAACATGGGAAAGATCAAGGATAAGGACAGACTGTTAAAAGCAGCCAGAGGCAGAAATAAGATCACATACAAAGGAAAGCCCATCAGGCTAACAACAGACTTCTCAGCAGAAACCTTACAGGCCAGAAGGGAGTGGCATGATGTACTTAATGCCATGAAGCAGAAGGGCCTGGAACCAAGATTAATTTATCGGGTGAGATTATCATTTAAATTTGAAGTAGGGATTAAACAATTTCCAGATAAGCAAAAGCTGAGAAAGTTTACCTCCCACAAACCATCTCTGCAGTCTATTGTGGAGGGACTGCTATAGATGGAAGTGTTCCTAGGGTTGGACAGCTGTCACCAGAGGTAGTAAAATCATGGTAGGGAGGGTGGAGCAGCTGATTGCAAAGCAAATGCAAAATTAAATTGACTATCCCCAAAGCCAATCAAGGGATAGAGAAAAAGTATAGAATCTGATACCTAATATATAAAGAATGAAGGAGGAATAAAAAGGAGGAGAAATAGAAAAGAATCTTTAGATTGTGTTTGTAACAGCATACTAAGTGAGTTAAGTTAGACTCTTAGATAGTAAGGAAAGTAACCTGGAACCTTTGGTAACCACGAATCTAAAGCCTGAAATGGCAATAAGTACATACCTATCGATAATCACCCTAAATGTAAATGGACTGAATGCACCAATCAAAAGACATAGAGTCACTGAATGGATAAAAAAACAAGACCCATCTATATGCTGCTTACAAGAGACTCACCTCAAACCCAAAGACATGTACAGACTAAAAGTCAAGGGATGGAAAAAGATATTTCATGCAAACAATACAGAGAAAAAAGTAGGTGTTGCAGTACCAGTGTCAGACAAAATAGACTTCAAAACAAAGAAAGTAACAAGAGATAAAGAAGGACATTACATAATGATAAAGGGCTCAGTCCAATAAGAGGATATAACCATTATAAATATATATGCACCCAACACAGGAGCACCAGCATATGTGAAACAAATACTAACAGAACTAAAGGAGGAAATAGACTGCAATGCATTCATTTGAGTAGACTTCAACACACCATTCACTACAAAGGACAGATCCACCAGACAGAAAATAAGTAAGGACACAGAGGCACTGAACAACACACTAGAACAGATGGGCCTAATAGACATCTATAGAACTCTACATCCAAAAGCAACAGGATACACATTCTTCTCAAGTGCACATGGAACATTCTCTAGAATAGATCACATACTAGGCCACAAAAAGAGCCTCAGTAAATTAAAAAAGATTGAAATCCTACCAACCAACTTTTCAGACCACAAAGGCATAAAACTAGAAATAAACTGTACAAAGAAAGCAAAAAGGCTCACAAACACATGGAGGTTTAACAACACAATTCTAAATAGTCAATGGATCAACGACCAAATGAAAGTGGAGATCCAGCAATATATGGAAATAAATGACAACAACACAAAGCCCCAACTTCTGTGGGACGCAGCGAAAGCAGTCATAAGAGGAAAGAATATAGCAATCCAGGCATTTTTAAGAAGGAAGAACAAACCCAAATGAATAGTCTAACATCACAGTTATCAAAATTGGTAAAAGAAGAATAAATGAGGCCTAAGGTCAGCAGAAGGAGGGACATAATAAAGATCAGAGAAGAAATAAACAAAATTGAGAAGAATAAAACAATAGAAAAAATCAATGAAACCAAGAGCTGGTTCTTTGAGAAAATAAACAAAATAGATAAGCCTCTAGCCAGACTTATTAAGGAAAAAAGAGAATCAACGCACATCAACAGAATCAGAAATGAGAAAGGAAACATCACGACAGACCCAACAGAAATACAAAGAATTATTAGAGACTACTATGAAAACCTATATGCTAAGAAGCTGGAAAACCTAGAAGAAATGGACAACTTCCTAGAAAAATACAACCTTCCAAGACTGACCAAGGAAGAAACACAAAATCTAAACAAACCAATTACCAGCAAAGAAATTGAAGCGGTAATCAAAAAACTACCCAAGGAAAAAACCAGTGGGCCAGATGGATTTACCTCAGAATTTTATCAGACATACAGAGAAGATCTAATACCCATTATCCTTAAAGTTTTCCAAAAAATAGAAGAGGAGGGAATACTCTCAAACTCATTCTATGAAACCAACATCACCCTAATACCAAAACCAGGCAAAGACCCCACCAAAAAAGAAAATTACAGACCAATATCCCTGATGAATGTAGATGCAAAAATACTCAATAAAATAATAGCAAACCGAATTCAAAAATATATCAAAAGGATCATACACCATGACCAAGTGGGATTCATCCCAGGGATGCAAGGATGGTACAACATTAGAAAATCCATCAACATCATCCACCACATCAACAGAAAGAAGGACAAAAACCACATGATCATCTCCATAGATGCTGAAAAAGCATTTGACAAAGTTCAACATCCATTCATGTTAAAAACTCTCAGCAAAATGGGAATAGAGGGCAAGTACCTCAACATAATAAAGGCCCATTTATGATAAACCCACAGTCAACATTATACTGAACAGCGAGAAGCTGAAAGCTTTTCCTCTGAGATCGGGAACTAGACAGGGATTCCCACTCTCCCCACTGTTATTTAACATAGTACTGGAGGTCCTAGCCACGGCAATTAGACAAAACAAAGAAATACAAGGAATCCAGATTGGTAAAGAAGAAGTTAAAATGTCACTATTTGCAGATGACATGATATTGTACATAAAAAACCCTAAAGACTCCACTCCAAAACTACTAGAACTGATATCAGAATACAGCAAAGTTGCAGGATACAAAATTAACACACAGAAATCTGTGGCTTTCCTATACACTAACAATAAACTAATAGAGAAATCAGGAAGACAATTCCATTCACAATAGCATCAAAAAGAATAAAACACCTAGGAATAAACCTAACCAAGTAAGTGAAAGACCTATACCCTGAAAACTACAAGACACTATTAAGAGAAATTAAAGAGGACAATAACAAATGGTCATCCCATGCTCTTGGCTAGGAAGAATTAGTATTGTCAAAATGGCCATCCTGCCCAAAGCAATATACAGATTCGATGCAATGCCTATCAAATTACCAACAGCATTCTTCAATGAACTGGAACAAATAGTTCAAAAATTCATATGAAAACACCAAAGACCCGAATACCCAAAGCATTCCTGAGAAGGAAGAAAAAAGTGGGGAGGGGATCTCGCTCCCCAACTTCAAGCTCTACTACAAAGCCACAGTAATCAAGACAATTTGGTACTGGCACAAGAACAGAGCCACAGACCAGTGGAACAGAATAGAGACTCCAAACATTAACCCAAACATATATGGTCAACTAATATTCGATAAAGGAGCTATGGACATACAATGGGAAAATGAAAGTCTCTTCAACAGATGGTGCTGGCAAAACTGGACAGCCACATGTAAGAGAATGAAACTGGATCACTGTCTAACCCCATACACAAAAGTAAATTCAAACTGGATCAAAGACCTGAATGTAAGTCATGAAACCATAAAACTCTTAGAAAAAAACATAGGCAAAAATCTCTTGGAAGTGAACATTAGCGACTTCTTCATGAATATATCTCCCCGGGCAAGGAAAACAAAAGCAAAAATGAACAAGTGGGACTATATCAAGCTGAAAAGCTTCTTTACAGAAAAGGACACCATCAATAGAACAAAAAGGTACCCTACAGTATGGGAGAATATATTCATAAATGACAGATCCGATAAAGGCTTGACATCCAAAATATATAAAGAGCTCACGCACCTCAACAAACAAAAAGCAAATAATCCAATTAAAAAATGGGCAGAGGAGCTGAACAGACAGTTCTCCAAAGAAGAAATTCAGATGGCCAATAGACACATGAAAAGATGCTCCACATCGCTAGTTATCAGAGAAATGCAAATTAAAACCACAATGAGATATCACCTCACACCAGTAAGGATGGCTACCGTCCAAAAGACAAACAACAACAAATGTTGGCGAGGCTGTGGAGAAAGGGGAACCCTCCTACACTGCTGGTGGGAATGTAAATTAGTTCAACCATTGTGGAAAGCAGTATGGAGGATCCTCAAAATGCTCAAAATAGACTTACCATTTGACCCAGGAATTCCACTTCTAGGAATTTACCCTAAGGATGCAGCACTCCAGGTTGAAAAAGACAGATGCACCCCTATGTTTATCGCAGCACTATTTACAATAGCCAAGAAATGGAAGCAACCTAAGTGTCCATCAGTAGATGAATGGATAAAGAAGATGTGGTACATATATACAATGGAATATTCTTCAGCCATAAGAATAAAACAAATCCTACCATTTGCAACAACATGGATGGAGCTAGAGGGTATTATGCTCAGTGAAATAAGCCAGGTGGAGAAAGACAAATACCAAATGATTTCACTCATCTGTGGAGTGTAAGAATAAAAGAAAAACTGAAGGAACAAAACAGCAGCAGAATCACAGAGCCCAAGAATGGACTAACAGTTACCAAAGGGAAAGAGACTGAGGAGAATGGGAGGGTAGGGAGGGATAAGGGCGGGGAAGAGGAAAGGGGGTATTATGATTAGCATATATAGTGGGGTGGGGGAAAGGGGAGGGCTTTGCAACACAGAGAAGACAAGTAGTGATTCTACAGCATCTTGCTATGCTGATGGACAGTGACCGTAATGGGGTTTGTGGGGGGGACTTGGGGTAGGGGAGAGCCTAGTAAACATAATGTTCTTCAAAAAATAAAAATAAATAAATTTAAAAAAAAAAAGAGAGAGAGAGAGGTGGACACTGGATCTAAAAACACCGGAGTCCGTATAACTAGCTGTGCGTGAAGCAAGTCATGCCCTTGGGCTTTTTGTTAAGTGAGCCAGCACATTCTCTTCTGTGCTTAAGTTCTACTTGGGCTTCTACAGTTTGCAACGAAAGGAAACCTAAGAAAGAGAGGATTACAAGGATCAACCCCCATCATCTTCCTTTTGACTGCGGGGGCTGCAGCCAGCCACCTTGTCAGCACAGACACCCTCCCTCCCCAAGGCCACCACTCCCACATTGCTTTCCTCCTTAAGGAAATACTCTGGTGAATAAGACACAAGATGCACAGATACACACTCGTCACTGTGTGCTAACCTCTAGCCTTACCTGGGCATTTTAAAAGACAAGAGGGCAATCTGTCACTTATTCAAAGTTGTGTGTTTAAATTGATGACTCTGAAATGTTACACAGGAAAACTCACTTCAGTGCTTAAAAATGCCTAGGCGATATCTATGTATCAGAAGGGTCCCCTTTTGTCAACAATCAACTAACAAAGAAGGGTTAGTATGGGATTTTGATAAGGCTTAATTTTCATACTGTACTTAAAAAAATAATTTTGCATCAGATTTACAACTGCCATATCAGTCTGTGTTTTTCCTTTTTTTTTTTTTTTTTTACTTTGGTTCATTTTAGAAATTTAAAAATTTTCATACTTTCTAAATGCCTGGGATTTGGCTCAGTGGAGATGCCACTTTTGAAACAACTCCAAAGCTGAAAGTGGATACAAACATATGTGTAGCATTTCAATGTTCATTTATCCTTTGTGGGTGTGTCCTGACAGCTGTAACTAGGAAGTGCGAGCACGGTGCCCTAATGCTCACACACGTGTGAATCAGTGTGTGCAGCTACTATGATTTCTTTTTGAAATTACATGATAATACTTCTTTATGAAAATTTCATTAGCTACTATAAATCAAGCTCTGAGACTGTCATGTATTTAATAGAACTTTTACATAATTTTAACATTCCCAGCAATGACAAGAATATTCATCTACTCATTTCCTCTCATTCTCTGCTCTCCAAATGTCAAGCAGACAGCTCCAAATGTGGCACTCCGGGACCAGGAGATTTAAAGCACACATGGCATTTCTCAGCACCATGCACAAAAAAAGTAAATCATGCATTTGAAGGGCTGGTCCCAGGGCCTGATGCACAGGAGGAGCTGACGTCTAGGCCAATTCTCTCACGTAAGCCTGTCTTTTCCTTTGCACTAAGGTACACATTTGTGTATGCATACAGCGTGTCCTCTCCCCCTGGAGGAGTGATATGTTTTAGAAGAATTGTTCTTAACGTTATCTCACCTAACTATCCTTTAAAAACATAAGTAGCTTACAATGTCCCCTTGATACTTTGAAATGAAATCCGTAAATAAGGTAACTTGCCTAAATACATAATTCTCCAAAAAACTTGTAATGCAAATTCAAGGAATTCATAATAAGAATGTATTTCCGTAGGTAAATGTTTGGGCATGATACACTTGATCAGAAGATGTAATTAAATTATTGGATGGTGGCGTCCGTGACTGCAGAGTCCGCGACTGCAGCTGCTGCAAATGTATAATAATACAGGCATGTTTTACTGGCGACTCAAATGCCACAAGCTGTGCTGTCATCAATGGCATAATTTTTTTGAAATGATAACCAACTCTGTAAAGTTCCAAATCACAGTAGCTACAGTTGTCTCTGGATTCACACAGTGGTTGCATTCCTGCAATGTTCCCGATCAGTAACATTGTGCAAAATTACTTTGTGTTTATGGGCAAAAGGGAGGTAGACTGAAGTCCAGATGACATTAAAATAGCTTTTTACCTACATAAATGTCTAAAAGGATTTCAAAGTGCAGCTACTCCATGCATGGCAGACAGACATTCAGTATTCTGATCTGTGCACAGACATGGTGATGACCTGAAAACACCCCACCCGTTTAAAAAACTCTCTCGGAGGGAGGTTCGATCCCAACCTGAGACTTTTCTGTAGAGTGACACGTTTTATTTCAAACTACATCTTTAGTTCTAATAAAATATTTATGACACATGATAATGTGCCCCATAACCTTCCCCCGATTCCTCTGGCATGGTTAGCCCCTGCAGTGAAGACGTCAGCAGTGTTCACACGCATCCCTGAATATGTAGGGAGAGTCTCTGCGTTTGGAACTTGCTGAAATGGCTTTGAAATACAGACTCTCAGTACATGCTTAGTTGGAGACAGTGTAACAAGGTTCCTTTGCAGAGTGATTGGAACCCTGCAGTCGGTTCCTTGCAGTTATTAGACAAAGTAGCAACAAGTTTGCAGGCACACAAGACACCACAGGCAGGCGAATTAATTGTAACAGCATCTCAAAGTCCATTGGAAAAAATTTAACATCAAGATGAGACAACACATGACCTCTTATGGAAATGCTCTGGTTCATGACTGTGATCACCAGAATACAGCCATCTTAGAGCCATTTTTATTTAAAGATCTATGTCATTCAAGAGCTGATTAACTTGTAGGACACCTAGAAAAACATTGATCCCAAATACTGGTACAAAAAGGTATCTCTAATGTTTATCTTAACGTGTTTCAAAAGAATGACAGGGCAATACCTTCTTTTACCAAAGCAGGACCAACAGCAAAAAAGGCTTAGATTAAAAAAGAGACTTTGCAGAAGTATTGTGAACAGTGATTTTGACAACTACATGGTGATGGTAAAAGACTATAGGGTAAGACACTGAAAAAAGGACAAAAGAAACAAACACTTAAAGATTTTTAGAATATAAGCATTAGCTTTCCTCACAGAGTCACAAATGTATTCAACAGTGACTTGCCCCTGCAAGTAAGAAAAGAGGGTCAAAACAGGGTTTTGTACTCATGGTATCCAAAGGAGTTTATTTTCTGGAAGTCTCAATTTGGACAGTGTATTATATTAGTCCCCCTCCCCCTGCACCCCACCCCCACCCCATGAAAATACAGAAGCCTTCTTTGCTGCATACTAGCCCTTGGAAACTAATGGTTTTCAAATAGTTGAATTTACAAAAACCACTTACCAATCAAGCTAGGCAGGAGTCCTGTGTTATAACATTCTGAACTAGAGAAAAGGAGCACCCTTCTGCAAATCCATATTTTAAATCTTTTCCCAAGTTACCTGTGTCTGCTGGAGATGGGGGTGAGGCATAGGGGTAGAGGGAAGGGAGTTAGTATGTCTCAACATACATCAAGGGAATTTTTGCATCCAGATTCCTGGGTACTCGTCTATGTGATGCACTTTGCCATCATTTCTGTGTGTGTGCACATGCACATGCATGCAGACGCACATGATCAGGCACTCTGGCCTCCTTTTTAGTCCCCTTATATACAAAGTGGTTATCTCAGATATTTACATAAACCACTCCCTCTGCCTAACATGCACCTCTCCTAACTCGTCCTGTGGGGGCTCCTTAGCTTTCAGATGTCACCTGAATATCACCTCTTCAACGAAGCCTTTAACGTTCTAGGGAAGGTGCCATTCTCACCCACCACCAGTCACTTTATAAGACCACACCCTGTTCATTTCCTTCAGAACATTTAAAAAGCTGCAAAGATTCTGTTAGATGTTGAGTTACTGTTTACTGATGACTTCCCCACACTAGAATGCAAGCCACTGGAGGGCAAGGTCCCTGTCTATCCTGTTGGCCATTCTTACTTCCAGACCTAGACGAATTCCCGGTACATAGAAGATACACAAAAGAATCTTGTTGAATAAACACACATTGAATGTAATTACAGTAATATAATAACAGACAAAACTATAATTCTTTGGACCTAAAAATTCTGTTCTTTATCTTCATGGTTATTATCTTGTGCTTTATTCTTTTAACTTCCTTAACTTTCAAAACCAGTTTAGTGTTTCCCAAATAGGTTTCAAGCACCAAGTTGTTTTTCTGTGTTTAATCTGTAGTTCAAATTGATGCCAAATTGTGCTGAGCCACTAAATTCACCTTCGCCACATTCCAGCTCATGAATTCTAGCTGTGGCATCCCTGAGCTTCACGGGCCTTTTCATCTGTACAGAGGAACTGTCATTTGTGAGATTTTCTTGTTATCATTTTCATTCTATAGAGAGTAAACAATCTAGACTTGAAGGGAAAATAAAGAAAAACTTGTTAGTGGAAGTTTTTAAGCACTAAAGGTGCTGCTTTAAGAAACTGTTAATATTTGAATCAACCTTTTAAGGAATTCTGGAGAGACAAGTTATGTCAAACATTTATCTTGACAAGTTGAATCTAGTTCTGATTCTTCTTGGGCACTGAGATGAGAATCCCCTCATCTCAATACTATTTTTCTATTCTCCTGCACTGGGCCCTTTCCAAGTTCATTATGAAATGGCCTTTCTTGCAACGTGAGAACATTCTGCTCACCATTCGTGCCCCATGGGTCCTTTCTGCACAGCCTCCCCAAAACAAAATGAAAACCCCCTTCCACTAAATTTATCAGAAAAACACCCCTAAATAATATCACTGAGAAGCCTTAGGTAATCTTTAACTATTGAGTACAGCTTGTAAAATGTACAAGTTTACCTTTTTGTGTCTTTCTCTAGTTTCCTAAATTAAGAGAATTTTACCATGGAGTTTATTAATTGACCGAATCAACAGAGACAACAATACTGCAGGAAGACAAATCACAAAAGATGAAGAATTACATAAATAAAACAGTCTATT
Source organism: Manis pentadactyla (assembly GCF_030020395.1). NCBI lineage: Eukaryota > Metazoa > Chordata > Mammalia > Pholidota > Manidae > Manis > Manis pentadactyla. The sequence goes on from NC_080034.1 coordinate 7,685,776, forward strand.
TTTAGGGAGGGAAAAAAAGACAGGACCATGTCCTATGATTTGGGCTCATTTCCTGACTCTCCCACTCTGGATAACTTTGTGACATGATGCAAGTCTACAGACCTCTTTGTGGATACATTTCCTCATTTAAAAAATAGAAATGGTAATATTTATCTCACAAAACAGACCTGATGACTGAAGTGTCACCATACCTACATACATAAAATGTGCCTAGTTGAATTTTAAAGAATGCACTGAACATATAAATCTTCTAACACAGATTCTCTTTATATCCATACATTCAAGTAATTTAAGCAATATATTCCACTTAGTGACATTTTTGTGTGTATCAAGATGACTGTGTATCTCAAAATTCTAGGTTTTAGGTTAGCTTGGAACATTGGCCTGAAGGCAGAAAAATTGGGTTTCAGCTCTAGCTCAGCCGAGGGACAATGGGCCAATCGTTTCACCTTTGGGCTTCATTTCCCCATGGATGTCAGACATAGCAGGCAGGATAGACGGGTGGCTCCCACCGCGGCTGCCCAGTGACCTGTAGCAGATTGAAGACACACAATGCCTGTCTCCACCCTCAGAGACTCTGGCCTGTTGTGTGGTGGGAGGGGGCCTAGGCACTGGAACTTTACAAATATTTCCTCAGGTGATGATTTCATGAAGCCAGTGTCAACAGCTTCTGATTGTTCATTATCTTAGGACTCTTCTAGAGCCCATATATAAACCCAAACCTATATGGTCAATTAATATCTGATAAAGGAGTCATGGACATGCAATGGGGAAATGACAGCCCCTTCAACAGCTGGTGCTGGCAAAACTGGACAGCTACATGTAAGAGAATGAAACTGGATCACTGTCTAACCCCATACACAAAAGTAAACTCAAAATGGATCAAAGACCTGAATGTAAGTCATGAAACCATAGGACTCTTAGAAAAAAACACAGGCAAAAATCTCTTGGATATAAACATGAGTGACTTCTTCATGAACATATCTCCCTGGGCAAGGGAAACAAAAGCAAAAATGAACAAGTGGGACTATATCAAACTAAAAACCTTCTGTACAGCAAAGGACACCATCAGTAGAACAAAAAGACATCCTTCAGTATGGGAGAATATATTCATAAATGACATATCCGATAAGGGGTTGACATCCAAATTATATAAAGAGCTCATGCACCTCAACAAACAGAAAGCAAATAAGCCAATTAAAAAATGGGCAGAGGAGCTGAACAGACACTTCTCCAAAGAAGTTCAGATGGCCAACAGGCACATGAAAAGATGCTTTATATCGCTAATCATCAGAGAAATGCAAATTAAAACCACAATGAGATATCATCTCACACCAGTTAGGATGGCCACCATCCAAAAGACAAACAACAACAAATGTTGGTGAGGATGTGGAGAAAGGGGAACCCTCCTACACTGCTGGTGGGAATGTAAACTAGTTCAACCATTGTGGAAAGCAGTATGGAGGTCCCTCAAAAAACTAAAAATAGAAATACCATTTGACCCAGGAATCCCACTCCTAGGAATTTACCCTAAGAATGCAGCAGCCCAGTTTGAAAAAGACAGATGCACCCCTATGTTTATCGCAGCACTATTTACAATAGCCAAGAAATGGAAGCAACCTAAGTGTCCATCAGTAGATGAGTAGATAAAGAAGATGTGGTACATATACACAATGGGATATTATTCAGCAATATAAGAAGAAAACAAATCCTATCATTTGCAACAACATGGATGGAGCTAGAGGGTATTATGCTCAGTGAAATAAGCCAGGTGGAGAAAGACAAGTACCAAATGATTTCACTCATCTGAGGAGTATAAGAACAAAGAAAAAACTGAAGGAACAAAACAGCAGCAGACTCACAGAACCTAAGAATGGACTGACAGTTACCAAAGGGAAAGGGACTGGGGAGGATGGGTGGGAAGGGAGGGATAAGAGAGATAAAGGGGCATTATGATTGGCATGTATAATGTAGTGGGGGGCACAGGGAGGGCCGTACAACACAGAGAAGACAAGTAGTGATTCTACAGCATCTTACTACACTGATGGACAGTGACTGTAATGGGGTATGTATGTGGTGGGGACTTGGTGAAGAGCTCAAGTAATTGTACATTAATGATACCGCCCCCCAAAAAATCATTATCTTAGGACTCATCTAGAACCAACAAACAGGAAAGGACAATATTTTTAAGGCTAGATCATGTTTTCCTTAAGTATATAAAATATGAGTTCAAATGAAGTAATTTCCCATCTCAAAACTTAAGAGGCCTTTGAAGGCCTTTGAAAATTTAATGTTACATAAAAGTGATAGGGCTTGCAAAGTGAATGGATTTGTAGGGTGTTATATTATGGAAAAAAAATCTATTAGAGCCATGGTATTCAACTACAAGGCCAATTATAGAATTTTTAAAATCTAGAATTATTTGTCAAGTTGCATTATAAAATATGTTCCTAAACAATAAAATACTTTTTATCAAGTCATCTTTAATAATACTACTATCAGCCATGTCTTTTAATGAATAAGACTGCAAACTGTAGCTCTAAGCAATTCAGGGCCTTTAAGTCCAGAAGAATGCCTTAAGCATGCAGAGGGAGGGGGTGCACACGCTCTGTTACGGAGCTGTTATGGGGCCGGCATCACACTAGGTCTGTGTTGGGGAAGGCACCCTTGCACAGTCCTCTGAGGTAGGCGTTACTCTCACCAACTCACAGGGCTCAGCTTTGCTTTCTCAGACAAGGGGAGTGCTCTTGCGGGGTGGGGTGGGGTGCTTTCCAGGCAAAGTAGCAGAAACAGGATTTGAATGTGGACACTTTGATTTTAAATTCACTATACCCACAGCACATAGCCTGCAAAATTCCTCAGTATTTTTACTAACTTTTCTTCCATTCCAACTTTTCATTTGTTAAAGAAACTACCAGTGAACCCATCCAGCAAACACTGCAGTGACACGTCAGGTCAGAGACTCAAGGGTACCCAGGAAGGCACCCATGGGAGTGTATGGTGTCTCAGGCATCGAAGCAACCCAGAAACACTTTGAAAAAAATACAAGGAGAATCCGATTGGTCTTGAGAAAGCTACAAAAAGCTGCACAGAGTGAATCAGAACAGACATAAACGAAATCATGTTAGGGAGACAGCAGGGCCCAGGCTGATAAGGCTGGACGAACTGGGAGCACAGGAGGCCTGTGCCAGCCAGCAGGAGCTGGTGACGCGGGCAGGGGAGGGACGTCGTGGTCACAGGGCTGAGCAGTCTGGCCTGGTGAGAGCTGGGTCAGAAGGACATGTAAGCTGGTAGGCCGGGACTGACTGAAGAATGAGTCCACGTTCTCCACACAGCTTCTGGTTTTCTTGGCTTCTGTACAGACTGGCTATAGCCTTAGAATTTTTAGAAATACCAATGCTTAGGCCTCACCAGGGGCTTTTCAATCAGAATTGCTTGGGGGGAGGTGCTCGATATTTTGTACTTTTTAAAAGCCCCTCAAGTGGTTCCCATACATAAGGTGCAAACCACTGGTCTGGGGCAGGGGTTGGGGAACATTCTCTGTAATGAGCCAGCTGGTGAGCATTTGAGGCTTTGCAGGCCATGTGAGTTCTCTTGCAACTACTCAACATGGAAGCCACCATAGATGATACTTAAATAAATAAGTGTGGTTGTGTTCCAATAAAATTTTATTAACAGACCCCAATAGTTGAATTTCATGCAATTTTCATTTATCACAACATTTTGTTCTTCTTTTGATTTCCTTTCAACTTTCTACAGCCAGGATTCTGAAGAAAATCAACTTTAGGACTTTAAATAAATCAAGTTTTTCTAAATCTATGAGGCCGAGATCTAGACTTGCTAATAGTAAAGCCGCTAAGATGAATGCCTACTTTTGGGCAACTGACCAGGGGAGCAGCCGGCTTTTTTCACGGGATTGCTTCCTTCACTACCACCTGCCAGGAACTCTAGCAGACATTTATAGGCATAATTAACGAGTGTTATAATAAATCATTATTTAAGCTTGCAAGTCCTAGAACGGTGTCATCTAATATGGCAGTCACTTGCCCCACGCGGCCGTTGACCATTTGAAATATGGCTAGTCTGCACTGAGATGTGCTGCAAGTATAAAATACACACTGGATTTTGAAGATTTAGTATGAAAAAAATGTAAAATATCTAAGTTTTTATATATAATCATAATATCAGTATTATTTTGGTATTATTTTGAATATTGATATGATAATATTGAATAAATATTATTTAAGCCAATATTTTGGATATATTAAATAAAATATATTATTAAAATTAATATCACCTGTTTCTTTTTATCCTTCTGAATTCAGATAATAGAAAATTAAAATTACCTATTGGGCTCGTATTATGTTTCTTTCGGGAAGTGCTGCCATGGAGGGCAGAGGCTGACCTGCCCTGAACCAGGGCTGCTGGCAGAGCGTGGAACACGGCGGGCTCGGGGTGACTGCTTGTTGAGGGGAAGAATGGCACTGTGATAAAGGCGCCGCCGCCGGGGGTGCGCGCACAAGAAGGCGGCCCGGTTAGGCCCCTGGGGAGGGCACGAGGTACAAGCTGAGTCCCAAGAGGGACTGATGGCAAAGCTTGGAATTGAGGCTACATTAAACAGGGGCCAAAGAGGAAGAGAAATGAGAAAAATATACACATTCTGCCCTGCCCTTGTTTCTTTACCACCTCCCTAGGCCAGGCGTGCTTCTGGCCACTGTCCCAGCTGTGTGGCTTCTCCTAACTTCACTGCTGGAGTCTTTGACCCAGACCGGGGAGACCTGGGCTGGGGAGACAGTGCCCCTCCAACCGCCTGGGAGAGAAAAATTGCCTATGGAAGTTTAAAATACTGTTGTCCTACTTGTTTTTTAAAGGTGTGTGCATAGGAATAGTTTACAAGAGAAAAATAAAGCAAAGAAAGTCTAAGGCTCTGGTGTTGGCCTGCAGCCCTGGGCTGCCTCATCTTCACCAGCCGATGTGGGGCTCTCTGCCTGCACAGCCCTGAGCGCCGTGCGTCTTGCTCAGCTTTGCATAGTTTGGGGCTCAGATATATTCTTTTGCTTTGGTTATCTGATAATCTATTCTGGTTCAACCAAAATCCATAGCCATCACTCTCTCTCTCTCAGTGCTGTCCTCAACCACAGAGGATGGAAAAGTAAATCCTCATGCTCTCAGGCTCTCTTACCTAAGGGTGACCATGTGACTCAGTTCTGGCTAAAGGGACATGGGCAGAAATCTCTGGAAAAGGTAAAGCCTTGCTAGGAGCCCCTTGGTCCCTCTGCCACGTGACTGGAATGCAGATGTGAGGCTGGCGGTAGAGCAGCCATCTTGCAACTATGAGAGGACAAACATGAAGATGGCAAGCTGAGGAGGGCAGAGGAGACAGAGCCCTTGTCCTCAATGACACTGCAGAGGCTTGACTTCATCCACATTTCTTTCTGCTTGAGAAAAACAAATCCTGAACTTGGTAAGCCACTGTTAGTCGATTTTTCTATTACCTGCAGTGAATATAATCTTAACTAATATAGTAATTATTATTTATAACAAGAGCATGATGACACTCTTTTTTTCCTCCTGGGAACGTCTCAGCAGCTGTGCCTCCCCGCGTCTTCCACACAGTTGTCTCCTTCCCTCCGCTCCCCCACTTCTCTGCCTACAGTCTGGGATTGCCTGGTCAGACTCAGAATTCCCAGGAAGGGTAGCTCATTGGAGAAACAGCACAGGTGGTCTAGAACCGTGGTCAGCCACACATGCCGCTCCGACGCCCGGGCCCACGCCTCTCCCTGGCACTGTGGCCATGCTCTCTGCAGCCAAGGAGCATCCACGAGAGCACTTAGCTGAATGTGTGCCCAGGGCATCGGAGGGAGGCTGAAACAGCTCCCAGAGGTACAGAGGCAGGAGAGGTGGGTGCACCTCCCCGTTTGGCATGTTCACCTTATTTCCCCTTTTGGTGAGGCCTTGGGCACCACTGGATGTATTTCAGTTTTTATGGGTGACCCGGGCTTCCGCAGCCTGTGGTATATGCACACACGCCTGCAGGCCCAGAAGTCATCAGGCTCTGGTTAGAAATGCATTCCTCCGCACAGATAAGAAGTCCCCAGACAGCAAAGCCAACCAAGGAAAACTGAAAAGATGCCCAGAGCACAGCACAGAGACGTAGTGACTTGGGAAGGAAAATGTCTTTTTCCCCTTGAGCTGTTTACTCAGAACTTTTTAATGTAACCAGGTGACACTGGGCAATGTTGATACAGCTACACGTCTCCACTTTTCTTTCAACACACAGATACCTTCTGCTTTCTTTCTACAATTTCTTCATCTGGCAGTACATACATAGGTTATTTTGGGTGAAAGAAGCCAGCTTCTCATGTTTTCTACAGAAAGCCGTGTGGGATCAGATGTATAGAGGATGGGCAAAGGCACGTCCCAGGGCCAGGCGACATTACCTGGATGTCTGCCTGGATGTACTGTGCAGATTTTAACTTAGTTATTTTGTTTTAAAGTCTAAATTGGTTTTTTTCAGGCTGTTATTTTACTGCAGCACTGCTATATTATGATCTATTAGCCATGGAGAATATACATAAACACTGGATTTCAAGATGCATATTTTTGTTGTAAAGCCCCTGGAAATGGTAATTGGGAATTCTGCAACTTCCTTTTTTGAGAGTCTGATTTATTTGTCACAGTTCATAGGCAAGCTTTAGAAATGTTCAGCTTATGTATCCCTTGTCACCATTCTATACACCTGCCCAAGGGATGTAGCTTTGGGAACTGCCCTTTGCCCTTGACCCAGAGCAGCTTTGTGCCCATCCTTAGGACACCTCTTTCCAAGGGGAGCCCTCCTGCCCTGCTGGCAGGAATGTAAATTAGCTCAACCATGGTGAAAAGCAATATGGAGGTTCCTCAAAAAACTAAAAATGGAAATACCATTTGACCCAGTAATTCCACTCCTAGGAATTTACCCAAAGAAAACAAGATCCCAGATTCAAAAAGACATATGCACCCCTATGTTTATCACAGCACTATTTACAATAGCCAAGATATGGAAGTAACCTAACTGTCCATCAATGGATGAATTGATAAAGAGGATGTGGTACATATACACAATGGAATATTATTCAACCATAAAAAGAAAACAAATCCTACCATTTGCAACAACATGGATAAATCTAGAGGGTATTACGCTCAGTGACATAAGCCAGGCAGAGAAAGACAAGTACCAAATGATTTCACACATTTGTGGAGTATAAGAACAAAGCAAAACTGAAGGAACAAAACAGCAGTAGACTCACAGACTCCAAGAAGGGACTAGTGGTTACCAAAGGGAAAGGGGTTGGAGAGGAGGGAGAAGGGGAATAAGGGGCATTATGATTAGCATACATACTGTAGGGGGGTCATGGGGAAGGCCATGCAGCACGGAGAAGATGGGCAGTGACTCTATGACATCTTACTACACTGATGGAGAGTGACTGCAATAGTGGGGGGGAGGACTTGATAATATGGATAAATGTTGAAACCACAATGTTGCCCATGTGAAACCTTCATAAGATTGTATATCAAAGATACTTTAATTAAAAAAAATAATAAAATAAAATATGGCTTTTAAAAAACAACCAAAAAGACACCTCTTTGTCTTTGCAGATCTTGAAGCCAATCATTCTCCAACAAAACTCAGTATTTTGCCCCAGGTCCCCACTAGAGTCCCTGTTTCTACTCTTCTGTTAAGAAAACTCTGTTTTCAGTGACCTGTAGTTTCCATCATCGTCTCCTTCTCTTGATCCTCACTCCTTAGGGCTCCTGGGGTACCTACCTGGCAGGCACTGATTACTCACTGAACAAGCATTTGATCAGCAACTGGTGCAGCTGCAGCCTTTGCAGACAATGCAGTGAGAGAGGCAGGTGAGTGCCTGCTAGTCTGAACAGGTAAAAAATACATCAATGACTATATTAATAAACACAAAAACTTGGGTAGGTGTTATGATAAAAAGAAAAAGAAGTTCTCTGAGGAGGAGTTTTTCAGCTGAAATCTGAGTGTCAGGAACTCCCTCATCACCAACCCTAAGACCTGCATCCTGTCTCCTAGTATTATTAATTCATCAGAAGAACAGCCACAAAAACTTGGCAGGAGTGACATTTAAGGGGGAAGCTTCAGCTGCTATGCTACAGAATATGTATTTTTGTTTTTGAGAACAGGATAGTCACTTACCTTCTTTGCTCACGCCACTTAGAACACTCTTGCTAACTGGAAAGCGTGGAATGGATTGCTTTGCCTGGGACCAGGGTAGGGGCTGTGGAGAAGATGCTCCGAGCGGATCTGCTCAGGTCACCCAGTCTACCCCCCGACACCAGGTCACCCTCGAGCTTTGTGGGAATGTGTGTGTGTGTGTGTGTGTGTGTGTGTGCGCACGTGTAGGGGTCTCTGAGACCAACAAGTGTGAGGAGGCAGCCCCAGGAAACCTCAGATGCATTTGTGTACTTTACTCTGGGAAAAATGAATGGTAACTAGAACCAGTCCCAGAGTATTCGTGAGATACGTACCAAATATACGTGATGTGTCAACAAGAAAATGGTGTGCAGAGTAAGGGATAAATGATGTAGGGTTACAGTTAAGTCAAAGTCACTGTTACGGTAGAAATTAAAAAGACTTTAATTCCTTTTTGTTACATAGGAATTACATGTCAAGTCTATCCGCCTAGCTCTGAAATTCTACAGCTCTATGTTGCACAAACTCAGGGTTTCAAATAAGTGAAACAACTGCCTCTGAGTTTGATTTCTTAAGCTGCTTATCCCCAGCTTTGCAAATGGCCCCCGATGTTTCCTGTCTGGCATAAGAGCCGGCTGTCACCCCCGGGGTCAGCGCACAGTCAAGCCTGAAGCAGGCTGGAGCACGTCTGTACTCTTGTTCAAGCACAGACGCTGGGGTTTTGGTTTTAAAGTAAAGTTTAACCTCATGTTACTGCCAGGCCTGGGTAAAAAGAGAATTGTGTTTTCAGAACCCCGAATATTAAAAGGGTGACAACATAAAGGTGAAAGCAAGATTCACCCCAGGGAATCCAAACGAGGTCAGTTTACTGGGCAAATGGCAGCGAAATGCCAGGAGGACGGCGGGCTCAAGAGACCGCAAGTTATGAATGACTTTTCCTTCAAAAACTTATTTGTATGCAATTATAAGTATATGAGAATATAATCCTAGGTGGAAATTTAACTTGAGTGAAGGAAGGTGTTGCATTAGTTTTCGAGGGCTGCTGTAACAAATTACTACTACCTTTTGGCTTAAAACAACAGAAATTTAGTCTCTCAAAGTCCAGAGGCTAGAAGTCTGCAATTAAGGTGTGAGCAGGGCCACCCTCTGCTGAGAGCTCTCGGGCTGAGCCCTTTGCCTCTTCCAGCTTTTGGTGGGCGCCCGCTAACCTTGGCCTCCCTGGCTTAGAGCTGCACCCACCCACTCTGCCTGTCTTCATGCTCTTCTCTCTGTCCTCTCCCTTCTTACTAGGATGCCAGGCATTGGATTTAAGGCTCACTCTACTCCACCATGGCCTCACCTTAACAACTCACTGCATCTGTAAAGACCATATTTTCAAATAAGATTGCAGTGCGGGGCTCTGGATAGACGTGAATTTCAGGGAGACACCATTCGACCCACTACAGGTGTCATAAGATCTGTGTTTATATATAAACAGCAAAACTATAAAAAATAAGAAAACAATGGCAAGAGCATGGCTCTGGGATATGGGAGCCTGGAACTGGCTCCTTCTGCTCCAACCCCACTGCTACTGCCCTGGGCTTTGTCCTCAGGACATTTCACCGATTGCAGTAGGCTCCCCACCACGATCCCCTCCTGAGCCAGCCTGCCTGTGTTCAAGTTCTGTCTCTGCCACTTTCTTTGCTTTGAGCCTTTGGGTAAGTCCCCTAACCCATCAGTTCCTTTGTTTGCTCACCTGGGAAATGGGAAATTATGCTTCCCTCATAGGGTTTCTATGGTGATTAAGTCACTGAATCTGCAAAAATCACTTAGATAGTGTCTGACCCAGAGTCGGCGACAGCTTATAGTTTTTATAATTATTAGTCTCCCTGCTGCATAAGCCATCCTGTATGTTACTGGCAGGGTCATGTTTCTGAACTCCAACCTGATACAAATCTCTTGATATCTGATCTCACATCTTGCCCAACTCTCCCCACCTTGCCCAGTAGTCACCAAGCAAAAATGTGATGCCTTCTCATGCCTCCTTGCTTTTGGACAAACTGTCCCTGGGACGGGGATGCCTGACTCCCTGCTGGCCCAGTGCTCAGGTGTCGGCTCCCCCAGAAGGCTTCCTTGAAGCTCAGAGTGACGGCTCCTCTTCGCTGCTCTCTGAGCATTTCAGTCCCTCACATTTGCTTGTGATCGTTTATGCATTTATCTCCTTTTGTGGACTAGGAGTTCCCTGAGGCCAGGCAAAATGTCCTATCAATTCTTGAGGCTCCACCTCCTTGGGGGGAACTATAGCATATTGATCAACAATATTCGGTCTGGAGTTGGGCAGCCCTGTGCTCACTTCTGCATTTTTACCGCCTGTGCAAACTTGGAGAGGTTACTTCACTTGTAAATTAGGGGTAATAAACATACACACCTACTAGGGTTGAGGTAATGTTTGCAATGCTTAATACCAAGAACATGTTAAGATATACTTAATAAATGCCTTTAAAAAATTTTGTTAGCTGAGCACAACTGAAAAGATCATATTAGCTTGCAGACCGCTGCTGTTAGACATTGCCTCCCGCTTTCACAGCCTGTTTAATCTTTTTATTTGCATGCTCAGGAATTCCCTTGCCTACACTTCTAGCTTTATTCCAAACCCTCACTGCTCTCCTAGGACTCCACTTACCTTCCTCATTCTCAGTATATGACTCTACCTTCTGCTAGAAAAATAAATGTAATAAATAAGTGAATAGCAGTCAGCGTCTTTAAGCACGACCACCTCCCTACTGTTCCATCGCCCTCTCTGGGACACACACATACACACACACACCCTGCAAACTTGCCTGTCTGTTCACTCCGGCTGGCTTCCTTCCTTCCAGGGAAGGCAATGTTCTTTTACTCGGTGGATGGCGGCCCCTCCTCCAGCCTCTCCTGCCTGCTCCGGGGCTCAGCCTCACCCCACCCTCACTTGTCAGCACCCGCCTTTCTAGTGGGCATCTTTCCTTGAGGCCTACACATACCCTAAATATCTCTTCCCTAATAAAACAGCTAACAAGAAGTCTCCCTTGGCTCTGCCTCTGGATATTTTCTCACCTTTCACCTTTCACCTTCATCCAAACCTTCAAACAATGGTCTAGAAAAGCAGTCCCTATTTCTCCACCCTAACGACACTCACTCTCACCAGTCCCCTATGTCCTCTGCATTACCACATTTAATGATATTCCTAGGCACTCTCCTTAGAGGCTCTTCTATACTCAGCACCATCGATCACTCGCTCCTGAAAATGATCAAACTTCTATGCCCTGGGATACAACTCTTCTCGAGTTTTCCCGGTAGATTTTTTACTATTTCATTGAACTTTCCACTGAAGACTTTTCTGCAATTCCCAGTGCTGGTGACCTTGTGACTTGCATCTTTGGCCTGTTCTTCCCACTATTCTTCTTATCCTTGAAACACAGCATCCACTTCCCTGAGCTTTTCTTACTGTGACCTGTGACTCTCAAGCTGGTATGTGTTCCCTGGGCTTCAGAGTTGGACATCCTACTGCCTTTTGAATTGTTCTAACTGAATATTCTACAGGCAGTTTAAATTCAGCTTGTTTAAAGCTGTCCTGATTCTCTTCCCATATTCTCTCTATTTACAGACAGTTCAACTATCCACAGTCATCAAAGCCTAACATGGGATTTCAGCTGGTGCCCCTTTCAGGCTATACTCAAAAATTACACTGGGCTTTCTGTAGCAAAGGATCACCTGATGGCCTCTCTTGATCAGGTGAACACAGAGCCAGAAGGTTCCCTTTGTCCTGGGATGAGATTGGCTGTTGCCGTTTTCTTATCAATGCTTATCAAAACTGCTTCACTTGCAGGCATTCAGAGCTGCTTTCTGGGGGTAGAGGTGGGCAAATGGGTAAACATGTGCTCTTTGAGATCTGAGTTTCCAAAGGCCTGTGGTATAGACTAGGGTTGGGGAGCACCTTCATCCACCAGCCCCACTCAGCTCACGGATCCTGTTAACCATTAAACATTTTTCTTCAGCATTTCTTGAGCATACCTCCTTCTCTCTGTGTTTGCCATCACCCTTCTAAACCAGCCCTGTACCATCTCCTGAGCTCCTCAGTAACCTCTTTGACAGAGTTCCCAGTAATTAGTCTGTCCTCAAATCTGTCCTCCACAAAGCCATCTGAGAGACCTAACTACAATGCAGAATTTTTCAATAACTTCCTCGTTTCTTACAGGACAAAGGCTCAGCTCATCAGACGGCATAAAACCCTCTCTGTGATCTAGCCTTTTCAGTTTAACTACCTCTCCTCCTTGCTATCACTATTCTTCAGTAACAGACAGTGTAGTTTCCTGTACAACATGTTATTTCATCTCTTCTGCCTTTGGCTCATGTAATCAGCCTTGCTTGGAATGTCTATTCCCAGCCTCTGCACCTGTATAGATGGGGCCCGTCTTCCAAAAGCACAGGTGATGCCTGGCCATGGTTGGCGATCTGCTTCCTCATTGGCACGGCCCCATGCTCATGTCTACTGGCTTACTCCCACCTTGTCCTGTATTCATCCATTCCTTTCCCTGTCCATCTCCTCCTCCTAAAGGATAAAGTCATTTTTTTTTTAATCTCTAGCACCTATCATAGTGCTTCAAGACATAATAAATAGTCAGTAAATGCTTGTTCAACTGAATAAGTAAATCCTAGCACCCCCACCAATTTATTATGACCCTGGGCAAGTCCCAAACTCTCTGGCACTCAGTTATTTCATATAAAGTTAAGGAGCTGAACTAATCTCTTAAATGTCCCTTTCAATTCCAACATTCTATGATGCTTCTATTATATTTGTTGAAAGAGTGCAATGAAGTGAAAATTTATTTTTAATAGTCTATAATTCCTAACAAAACACTCCCTGTTTCATCACTTAGCAACTCTGCTTGAAGTTTTATTTATAAAGAGTTTAACTTAAAATATGTCTGAGTTATAGTGCATAAAGCTCCCACCTTAATGTGTTGAAGTAAACAGAAGTAATTCACATTCACAAAGTTTAATTACTAGAAATGCATTCGAACTCATAGAGAAGGCAAGTAATTACTGTATTATAACTGGCTACTGGATTACGGTATTAGTGACTATTCTTACTCTCGTATTTTCTTACTGTTAAGAACTTGATTCCGCAGGTCATGCTTCCTAGTTTAAGTTTAGCTCAGTGCTTACTATTTTTTTAATCGGGTTATTTTTTCTTTTAAATAAGCTTTTTATTTTGAAATGATTTTAGATTTACAGAGCAGTTGCAAAGATCACAGAATTCTGGCATGCCCTGTACCAAGCTTCCCCTACTGATAACGTCTTATACTAGTAGAGAGTATCTGCCACAATTAATGAACCAATATTGATATATTATTATTAATCAGGTCCATACGTTTATTCATATTTCCTTGGTTTTCGCCTAGGGCCTTTCTCTCTGCCAGCATCCCGCCCAGGACACCACAACATGCCTGGCTGTGGGATCTCCTCCGGCTCTTCTTGGTGCTGATGGTTTCTCAGACTTGCGCTGTTTTTGATGATCTTGACAGTTTTGAGGACTGGCCAGCTATCTTGTGGAATGTCCCCGAAGTTGGGCTTGTTGGATGCTTTTTGTGTGATTAGAGGGGGGTTATAGGTCTGTCTGGATGAAGACCATAGAGGTACAGTATCACCCTTGTCACATGGTACTAAGGGCACATCAGCATGACTGATCAGTGATGCTCCTGACCCTGGTCATCTGGCTAAGGTGCTCTTTGTCAGGCTTCTGACTGTGAAGTTCTTCTTTTCCCTCCTTTCCATACTGTACTCTTTGAGGAAGCCACTACGCCCAGCCTGTCCTTAAGGGACAGGGGGACGGACCACCTTCCTGAGGGCAGAGTAGCTACAGAAATTATTTTCATTTTTCTCCATGGGAGATTTGTCTCTTCTCTCCCATTCATTAATTTATCCATTTATTTTTATCAGTTTGGACTTAAGGATTGTGGGTTATTTTTGGACCATAAAATTTACACTAAATAGAAGTAAAAAGAAGAAATAAACATGAACAAGAGAAGGGGACGGGGGCCTAGCAGCATCGCGGTCATTTATCCTGAATCTAATCCCAATCTCTTCAAAGGATTCAAGTCCCCGCACTTTACTGTATACATAGAACAGTATTACAAATTACCATGTGCACTGAACAGTGCATGTAAATGTCCATCTCAATTAGTTTCACAAACTGAACAAATCTGGGGAACCAGTACCGCCTTTCCAGTACCAGGAAACAGAACATTACTGGCCCTCCACTTGCCGGCTCCCTCCCCGTGTAACCAGGGTCTTTAATTGTAACAGCACAGGTAAGTTTTATCTATTTTTGATCATCATACACACGAGATAGATCATGTCATATATATTCTATTTGTGTCTGGTGTTTCCACTCAGTGTATTTTTGGAGGACGGAGCTGGGGAGAGATGCATCCACACTGTTGCATGTAGCTGTAGGTCATCCCCATTGCTAAACAGTATGAAAATACACTGTGTGAATGCACCAGTGTGTTTTCCTTGAGTGTAGCTGCAGATCTTACTTGATGCTCTATTCATAGTGCGATTGTATCACACGTATTTACGTCCTTCTGTTGATGTGGGTTGGGTAGTTCCCTATTTCTGATGTGACCAGATTTTCAGTTTGTGACAATTATAGATAGCACCACGAGAGACATCCAAATACATGTCTTTTAGTGAACACATGGACACATTAATGTTGGTTTTATACTGAAGAACGAAATTGTTGGGTATACCTATGATCACCTCAAGTAGAAAATACAGTTTGCCAAAGGTATTACACCCACTTACACTCTCACTAACGGGGTATGAGAGTTCCATTTGTTCTACATTCTTGACAACACTTAGAATTGCTTTCCTTTTTCATTTGCGTGTACATAGGAGGATGTCATGGAAGCTTTATTTTCCTGATAACTAATGAGGCTGAGAACCTTTCATATGTTGATTGGCCATGAGGATCTTATCTTTTGTGGAGTTTCTTTTGTAAAACTTTCATTCGAGAATTTCTTGCCCTTTTTTCTACTGGGCTGTCTTTTTAAAAAAAATATATCTGTAGGATGTGTTATGTGTGTGTGTTTGCATTTATATAGTTTGCATTATGTAGTCCTTTGTTGAATATATGTGTTTTGAATATTTTCTTCCACTCTGTGGGTTGTCTTTCACAATTTTAACAGTGTCTTTGATGAACAGATTTATAAATTTCAATTTAGTATAATGTATCAATTTTTAATTTTTTTGTTACCATTTTTTGTGTTCAGTTTAAGAAATCTTTGCTTACTCCAAGGTCAGAAAGATGTCCCAGCACAGGGATTGGCAAGTTCTACGGCCTGCAAGCCACCCAGCTTGCCATCTGTGTTTGTAAAGAAGGCTCTAGTGGACAGGTTCATTTCCCTCTGTGCCATCTATGACTGTTTTCACACTACAGTGGCAGAGAGCTGAGTAGCTGCAACAGAATCTATATGATCTGCAAAACCTGGTTGCTATCTGGCCCTTTAAGAAAAGTTTGCCAACCCTTATACTTAGAGCTTCTTTTCCTTAAACATTTATTCACAATAATCTTAAACTTAGATTCACAATTCATCTAGAACTGATTTTCGTGTATGCTGTGGTAAGGGGTCAAGATTCATTTTTTCCCTAAGGCATCCAGTTAGCCTTGCAGATCTTATGGGGGGCGGCAATCTCTCTCCCACTGTCACAGAGCCATGTTTGTCATGAGTCAGGGCAACTGTGTGTGGGGGTGTGCTTCTGGGCTCCCTTCTGCTCTGCTGATTTACTGCTGGCTGACCTCGTACCAGCGCTGAACTACCTTAAATTCTATGGTTTCGTGTAATAGGTCTTACAGTTTGCAATGAAAATTTACTGGAGACCTTGGCTATTCCTGGTCTTTTGCATCTCCCCATGCATTTTAGAAAGTCTGATACTGATGTTGACTAATAATTTTCATTGTTAGGGAAGGGGAAAGGAAGGCTTCCCTTTTAAAAATATACATAATTTTCAGATATGAAAAGAAAACTTCAAATATGAATTGGAAATTTAAAAATATTGAGACTAGTAAGTAGCTTCTATACATTTATCTTGTTTATTGCTGTATTCGATATTGTGAGTTTTATGCAGTGTAATATTGATCATCTAAATTCTAAATAGTCTGTGACACTGAAATAAAGGGTATCCTTGGCAATTTAGTTTGATTTTAAGATTTTCTGTTTGATATCCACAAAGTAACCATCACAGTTCAGGTGTAGTGCATGTGCAGACGTTGTATTTTGAACAAAACAACTTTTTGGATGGCATCAGAGTTCTTAGGAAAATCTACCTGAACATTTCTCACCGTTTTCTTTTTCTGGGGGAGGGGGGTGTTGACTGCACTGCTTTTATTTTCTCTGAGTGCTCCAGTGCAGTGAGGTCTATTTGAAAAATAATACTGTCTTCTTACCCAACAAACAACAGTTAATATGCCAAGAATCTTCACTTCTACGAAGCCCATTTAGCCACTTAACAATTTACAATGAACTATACACAAATGTTATAAACTGGTGTCTACTTTCTAAAATCTGCAAATTATTATCTTTTTCAACAGGCAGCCTGAAGACTTTCCTCACTGAACTTTATAATAAGGTAGATTATTGCAATGGCTGACTTCAAAGGCAGGTCTACCTTGTAATTTTGTGTTTGAGCTTTATAACAATGTATTTTCTGCAGTGAATACTCAAAAACATATACAGCATTTAAAAAAATATAATTGTTTTTCAGAGACAAACTATTTCAAGATATATATCATTCACCAATTTAGGGCCAAATCTCATAGTGCAATATTTTGCACAAACTCAGAGCAGTCAGTTTGTTGAATTGAATTGGTGAAAAGTCTGTATCATAAGACATAGTAAATAAGTTCCCATTTTAAGTCAAAAGATCTTAACTTTTGTGGAGTCATGAATCACTTTAGAATTTGTTGAAAATTCTAAACTACCTCCTCAGAAGACAAACACACACACACACATACACACACATATTTTTGTATATAATAGTTGAGGGATTCTTGAAGTCCTTGTCCCTTATTTATAAACTCCCTGTCCATATATCCCATCCTCTGTTCCCTTATACTGCCTCTCCATCATCTTAGATCACAGGAACTATTAAATAAGTCTGTTACCAAAGTCACAGAAGTTCTGTTTCAATCTGAAAAAAAATTCCTATTTGTGAGTTGTATTACCATCAGCGGTCAGTTTCAAATTACTGAAAACAACTTTGGTTTCCTAATGAGTTAAACAACCCATGCTTCTAGCCCTTTATTCAAAAAAGTAAGTTTAATTAAAGTGAAAATATAGTGATTATTATTTTCTTGAGTTAGAATAAATGAACACATGTCCATATTTTTTGAGCCTTGAATCCTACTCACATTTGAAATGTGTTCTGGTTGCCGTAGTCCTAATAAAACCTCCTTTCTGGCCACGCATAAAACCTGCATTCACGAAAATGCTTTTTCTCGCTCTTTCTTTCCCCACTCACCTTTCCAGGAAGGTTGCCCACTCCTTTATCTGCTCCTTCTCAAGACGTGCAAGAAGGTCTTTCAGGGCATCTGATTTCCTGCCTTTCTTTGCCATAATTCACCACCCCCATCTCCCACTTCTACACTGAAGGCCCCATGAAGATGGAGAGAATTGCATATTTACTATATATCTGAATACCTGACAGTATTTGGCACACTAGTAAATAATAAAAGTTTATGGATGAATATATGAATGAGGGAATCTTTTCTGTAGTTGTACATTTCTTTAAACATATTTTTTAGTGTGCTAAGAACACTTAACATGAGCTCTGCTTTCTCAATGCATTTTTACATCATAGTGCAGTTTTGGTAACTACAGGCACAAAGCTCCTTTGGGAACTAATATTGCTAATTTATGATTGTGTGCACAAAAGAGTTCTAAACACCTATTTCTAGTTTTTCAGTTTATTCTAGGATAGCCACATGTACTTATTAGAGTCTTAATAATACACAAGGAATTGTAATATCTAAGTCCCAGACAATAGAGCACCCTAAAAACATGGGAGATTAAACTGACCCACATATATGAATAATGGTTCCTTTCTACTTGAAATAAGTATTGATTTCATACTGAATGTTCTGGATTTAAAACTAATTCAGGTCATTTTAAGGTTTTGAAAACAAAGCTGATTGTTCTGCAGATTGCATTTAGTGTCATTGTATTTTATTCCTTTCAAAGAGTCTGATATTTAGTTTCATTCTGTTTCATTCCTTTCAAACCCCTGAAGTAAATCTACTTGTCATTCTTCTTCCTCAGACATCAAGTCATCATAAAGGTGTTTCACAATCACCCACTGATGCCTTAATGTCTTTAATGCAAAAGCCAAGAAGAGTGGGTAAGATTCTACCGCTGTCTCTGTGGCCCTACCTGCCAGTCATCTGGAAAATGACGCTTTCCTACTTTCTGCCTCTTTCCTGTCTCTCCTTTGCTTCTTTTTTTTTTTTGACTATTGATCACAGAGTGATTTCACCTGATACAACTGCCAACATATTCTAGAATTTACTTCTTCTGGAAAGAAATTTCGGTCAAATCCGTCATTAAAATCTTTTTAGAACTATACTTCCCAGTTAACCTTTCTCAATCTGTTGGTTGAGATGGTAAAGAGGGGGCTTCCAGGCCGTTGGCTCTGTTAACAGATTTATAGGATTCTGTTTCTTTTATTAAAATCCCTATATGCTCTAGGCAAGCCGTGTCCAGGAGGGTGTAACAGAACATATCACCTGTCAGCACAGTGCCTAAAAATAGTTCTTAAAGAGTCTGGCTGACTTCCCACTTCAATCGAATTAACAGCTGTCGAGTCCTTTGCATCTCCCGAGTCTGTTGAACTTTTTATTCTGTTTCCCCATCTTGAGTCAAACCAAGAGAGAAGTCCATCATTTTAGCTTCTTGTTCTTTTTACAAACTGTCTTCAGACAGAGCTATATAGTAAGAAGTTTCTGAAGGTATAGAATTGCATGTTTTGCTTTGTTTTTCCCTTCCATATGTCAGTAGTGGGCGGTCTGCAATGACCAGAACACAAGTTCATGACACAGTTCTGTGCATTTCTACTTCTCAGTGATCCACCCAATGATCATGTTGTCATCTTGGCTGCCCATGGACTCATCTAGAGAGCTTTAAAAAACCTGATGCTTTCATCACCCTGTACGGATTCTGATTTAACTGTTCTGAGGTGAAGTTTAGCATTGGTATTTTCTTTCAAAAACTCCCCAGATGATTCTAAGGGTTGGAAAATACAGATACTTTTTACATTTCATGATGCATCTATGATTTTGCATTTGGTCATGCTTAGATTTATTTTGATATTTTATGATCTATTAAACCCAAAACACAGTTACCTTAAAGGCTGTCTTTTTTATTTTGTACATAGCGTTAAACATTGTATCACTGATTTTATTCCCATCTTACTTTCAAAACAATAAAATTGTTTGTTGAAAAAGTCAACAAAATTGGGAGCGTATGAACCTATTCTCTATGTGTTGGCATGCAACAGTATTTCTGTTTTACTTAAAATTATTTTACTCTCTTCTTCTCTTCTACTGGTAGTTCATCCTTTTGTGATCACTGCATGAATGGAAGTAGGGAAAAAAAAGTATTTTGGGGAAGAGGATCATTTGGGGAGTTTCTAACTAGGGCCAGGCTGGTGATTTGGGGAGTGAGTCTTTTCCACGTGATCAAGTGTTTTCCTCTTCCTCCAGGGCAAAAATTGTGGGCTGAAGCCCCACACACAGCTCCAGCAGAAGACAGCGAAATATTTATGAATGTAATTCATGTGAGATGGTCCTCAGTTGGGACATGATGAAAGGAACCGAAAATTGGGTTTTACAACCGAAATAAATTACACACACACACACACACACACACACACACTTTTAAAAACAAGGCAGTTATTTGTTGTACACCTGAAACTAATGTAGCCCTGTATGTCCACTACACTTCAATAAAAAAAAGAAATATTAGGAGAAAATGAAAACAACAAGGTAACTACAAAGACGCCCACAAAGCTCATGAACTGGATCGCAGTGTGATGGTGGGGCCGCCCATCTGCACCCACTCCCCCTGCCTTCCCTCCAGTTCTGTTGGATATAGAGCCTCAGCTCCTGTCCAAGGCTCATCCCTATCCCACCTCAGCGACGGAGCCCACTGGCCCCCAGGGGCTTTGCCCTGTGATTATCCTCTCTCTCTCTCCCTCTCCCCGAGGAGCAATTTTTCATTTTGCACTAGATCAATCAAATCAGAGAACAAAGCTGCTCTAAAACAAAAAAACAACAAAAACAACAGAGTCACCCTGCCTTATGCCCAGCTCCTGTCCCAGCCCTCTGCTCACCCAGCCGAACTTCCCGCAGACGCCCTCCCTCTCTGGGCCCCTTCCCCTCCTCCCTGCCTCTCCCGTCCTCCGTCCACCCCGTCAGCCTTTCCACTCCAACCGCACCAAGAAGGCTCTTCATCAGCGGCTGCCCTGTTGCCAAACTCAGTGCCCCATTCCCCGGCCTCCGCACCCAGCCTCTGTGCGGCTTCCAGCCCCGGGGGCCCATCCCGTCCTTTTTCGAGAAGCCCAGTCCTCTCCGTTCCTGTCACAATGTGAGCCACTCTAGTTCTTCCAGCTCACCACCCACCACTTTGCTGTTCTGCCTTTTCTCCTTCTATTTATTTACTTTTTGGTAAGAGTTTTACTGATACATTCACATGACATATATTACATATTCACTCATCTCAAGTGTATGATTCGATGCTTTTTAGTACAAAATGTACAAGATTCACCACAATTCATTTCAGGATATTTCATCACTTCAGAAAGAAACTCTATACTTCCAGCAGTCATTCCCTATTTCCTTTGAACAGTTTCCCTCCCACTGGCCCTAAGCAATCACTAATCTACTTTCATGAGGGTGTTGGATTTTGTCGAATGCTTCACTTCATCAGAAGGGATTTTCCTGAGCACCTAGTGTAAAGCAGACACCAGCCCCTCTGACTCATCATCACTTCATTTTAGGTCTCTCCACAGCCCCTTCTCTTGGCAGGATATTCCTCTTACTCACTGAGGGCTGACTGCCCGCACACCAACCCCCTGCCCTGCCAACCAGAATATAAACTCCAAGCGATGAGGGGTTGCGCCTACTCTGTTCAACACACTCTTCCCAGCACCTAGTAGAGGAGCTGGCACATACTAGATGCTTAATATTTACTTGCATCAAATAGTTTATATTTTTTCATTTTATCAGATAACACGCATCAATTTCTAGTTAGAGGAATATATGCTGGTAAAGTGTCATACTTATTTGTTTTGTGTTTTGTTTTTGTCTTTCCAAATGGGTACAATTTTTAACTGGGCTAGATTTTCTCATTAAACCGGCAACGTGTTTCTTCATGATGAGAAGCCACATATTTGCAACATTTGCTTAGTGCTCCGAGTATGAAGTTGGCAAATGCAGCCTTTCTAGGGACTCCGTTTACCCCTTTTCCTCTTTTCCTCTTCTAGGTAGCTATTATCAAAATAACGATCCTAAGACGTCACAGCTGCACAGCACCTGAGGGTTTACAGGGTCATTTTACAAAAGCAGGCTCTTGATCTGCCCACAAACATGTGTCGTATATTGAAGTGGAGACGAAGGTGCAAAGAGATAAGTGACTTTCCCGAGGATACAGGACAAGGACAGGCCAAGCCACAACTCAGTCTCAGGTTTCTTTTTTCTTCCAAAATGTCCTGTTCTTTCCACAATAGCACATGATTACCCTTCAAGGGACTATCTGGAACTATGAAACACTAAGTGTTCCTTTACGCCCATTCCTCCTCCCCTCATTTGCCAAATCCTAAGGAATTTAGAGAAAGGATGAGCTGGAGCCTCCCTTTTGTGACAGGAATCACAAGGTAAGTCTCAGACCTCCAGTGAATGCCCTTCCTCTGATAACACACTTTGTTCTGGTACTAAAGTATTAGAATGAAAAGAAGTTATGTTTTAGGCACTCAGGTATGAAGAATCTTGACATGAAGACAATAAAGGGCACCAAGCCCAACTTGTAACTGATACTCTATGTGCTTATTTAAAGGAAGGTTTGATTGAGAAATTTGCAAACGGTGGGGAAAGAATATGACAGGAGATGGGTATATGTGTGGGAGAAAGATGAAAAATAGGTTCTTGAAGACAAAAGAAGCCTGAATAACTGATGATTGAGGAGTTACCATACTCTCTCTGGACTGTTTCCGTCTGGAATTCTTTTACATGAGTGGTAAATAAACCTCTGTGTCTTGCTTGAAAAAAAAAAAAAGGTTCTTGAACCTGTAATTTTAACTCCCACACTGTTTCCTTCAAATGTCTACACAAATAGTGTTCATCGTAACTCATCCCTTCAAGGCCAACACCTCCAGCCTCTGGGACTATTATGCTTGTTTAAAAAATAACTAATGAAGGTTTGTTAGTATGGTTCAGCGTGCTATGGAGGTAACACACCTAAGGCCCAGGGCATTAGCACTTTTTCAGAAAAATTAGAAGGTGTATCTTTATATGAAGGAGAATTTTTATGTTTGTGATAAGTAAGTAATGTATTACATCATGACAGTTCATAGGTAACTAAAGTCTACCATTTATGGAATCTATTTTTATTATTGTTATAAAAAAATGGATCTGATCCTGGGTAATAGTTTATCAATATAATTGTGCAGTTTTATGAGTGTGTCTACTGCACGCATTACTAAACTGGTTCAGTGCTACTCAATTAGTTTTATCTCTTGGGGAGATGAGATTAAATGTTTAAATCAGATTCAAATGACATCAATACGCCAAGTGAGCAGAAAGCATAAAAGGAAAATGTAACTAAAATGGATGCATGTAATACACTTAGTTTTTTGAGACACAGCAGTAAATGGAACTTGTTCAAATAGACGCAAACAATGTGCAGTATTACTCACTCACTCAATCACAATTGGGTGCCATCCTCGTCTTGTTTGGGCAATAGGTTGTGCTTATTCTAGCGCTTAGGAGAACCGCCGCCTCTGGGGGCCAACCTGCACCAGCTCTCCTGCAGACCCCAGTGGGCTCACACAGTTGGCCATACCACACACCTTCTGTCCCTGATGCTTTCAAAATCCTTCCCTGTCAAGCACTGTTTGTGAAATGCCACTATGAAAGCTAATGTCTGATTGAAGTGATAAATAATGTGATGCCATCATTAAATGTGTTGCCTTTAAGCAAAAGATGTGGAGGGTCCAAATTAAAACCATGCTTTAAAAAAGGAACTTCTTAAGACCAGCCAGCTAGTTAGGGGCAAAACTGTGTTTCCTGCTCAGGCCCCTGCTTGTCCCCCCTTCTCAGCTCTCCATGCTGTCTTACAACATTAAAACCCTGAAGTGTGCAAAGTTACAAAACAAACAAGCAAACAACTAGCATTCCTTCCTGATTGTGATAGTCTAGTCTTCATCCCCCACAAACACTTAATGTGATTGTATGCATTTTTCATACTTAGGGGGCCAGCTGATATTTTCGACTGTACCCCTGTAACGGGGCTCTCTGGCTAACAGTGACCGTGTCCTGCAGGTGGGCCTGGGAGGAAGGAAAATGTTTCCTGGACATGCCCCTACCCAGCTCTGGTGATGAAGAGGGGTGCGTGTGGGCCCACACATCCCTCTGCACAGGCCACATGGACGCTGCCAAAGGGGGGGAAACCCAGGCCTTTTCAGCATCTGACCGTGGACACATCCAGACACTATCAAGGAATCTTGATGACTTCTGCTTATCAGAGGTTTGTTTCTTCTGGCTGCTAATACTGTTTCTGGGGAATACGATTATCCTAAAATGTAACTCCACCATATATTCTGGGACAGTGAGCTACAATATTTTAGGTGATTGCATCCTCTCCCCAATCCTTATATAAAGATGTAAATACTAAGCAAGGTAACATGCATATTACGGTTACTAAAAAGATGTCTTTTAGAACTATAGGTCAAATCAGCCCAATAAGGAAAAGATATGACATGAAGAATATGTATATTATTTAATAATCCTGGAAGAATAATGCAAAGTTATGACTTCATAAACTTTAAAATTTTTAATGATTAAATACAATTTATATGGACATATACATATGTTAATTATTATTTATAATGTGGCTTAGAAAACACACATTATTAGAAGGCCAAAGAGGGAAAGATAAAATGAAAGAATTAGGCTATACCATTTTTTTAAGTGACTGTGAATTATTATTAAATTAGTCATAATTGTTATCTATTGAAACTTATATGTAAAACACCTTTATAATTTTACTGTATGTACTCTTATTTTTTATAATCTTTAAGAATATTTAAGTTCTTATCTCAGTGCTTATAAAATGAGAGTGATTACAGCTAGTTATTTTGCTGAAGTTTTTTCCCCCCAAAGTACTATAATCACAAGAGAAAAGAAACACATAAATTGATCATTCTTTGCTCTCCAGGTTTTTTGAAATTTTTACTTTTCATCTGAGGAGAAGAAAGTAAAACTGACCAAGGGCTAACTTTACAATGTCAAATTCCAGGCTTACCTTATATCCTTTAATTCTTCTGAATTCCTCAGAATTGACAAAAACATCCACAAATGGGGCCCCCACAAAATGAAAGAATGTATAGGAAGATGACTGTTACCACAGAAAAATATATGGGACAAATAATATAATGAAACCGGGCATGACCATGGGTTCAAACTAGAAATTAGAAACTAGTTACAAAAACTAAAAGCGTAAGCACGGACTGTGAAACAGGCCCCCTGTGGTTCCTTTTTCTCTCTGTTCAGGTTTTCTTGTGAACATTTTCTGTTAAGTTATAGCCACTGCCGCACTCTGCCCACCCCTCTTTAGAGAAGTAGACTGGATAAGCAGGCGCCTGTAGGGTCTGGTTCCTCGGTTTTGACAATAGACATCATCCTACGCTATGAAGACCGGTGATGTGTTAATGGGCAGAAGCATTCAACCAAGAGCTGGTGAAAAAATACCCTCCCCTTCTAGCCCAGAGGGTTTCCATGGGAATCCTGTCTCTGTTGGCTTTGGCAGAGACATGTGGCTATTTTTAGAGGATTTGAAAGCAACTAAGAATGCCTTTCATTTTTATTCTAAAGCTGATGTGTTATCTCTGATGATGAACTCTCTCACTCATGCATGTGTGCACGCGTGCACACACAAACACACACCTGAAAAAGCAATTATATTCAGCTTTGACTTGGGTACAGCTCAATATCAAAAGCCAAGTCACTGGCTCTCTTTTTCCACATTGTTCAGGTGCTGACAAGCCTGTCTTTTTAATTAGCTCTAAGTGCTCTTAAAACTTTACCCAAGAGACCTTGCTACACTGTCTATTAGACCCAAATCTGGAGGCTAAGGCAGCTCTTCCCACAGGAGCCTTTCTTGGTATAAGCATGAGTTACTGGACTCAGTTTATTAGCAAAAGTTACCAAGTAGAGACCAAGTCCAGCAGGCGCCCATCCTCACGAAGAGAAAGCCTGTCACCCGGAGAAAGGCTCCTTGCCCGGCTCGTGGAAGTACTTGCTCGAAGGAGGTGTGTGTCATTCTGGGACAGGAAGGCTGAGGGTCTCGGCTGGCTCCATTCAGCGAGGCCACGCTTCCTGGCCTCTCCGCCTTCGGCTAAGGGCTGTCTCACTCACGCATCTTACCTCCTTTCTTCCCTTCTCCTCTACCATACTTTCCAGTCTCATAGGCACTTCAATGTGAAAAAAGACTGGAGTGTGGTGCGCAAAGCTTCATCCTTTTACTTATATTGTGCTTTTTTTTTACTTGGTTCTTTTAAAGTGACTACACAATGTATCAAGTTTACTTTTCAGGTAGTATCACATCCTGTGTGTGGGCACCTTCGCTAGCAGCTTCCGTTGTAGGGAGCGGCCTGCTTCACAGGAGGGGCTGCTTAGCAGGGTGAGCTGTGGTTTCCCATTTTCATCCGGATCATGCTTTGAGAACGAAAAGGGCATAACCTGGGACTGTACCAGGTGAACTGGGAGGCCTGGTTCCCTACCATAAGGAAACAGTCCTCTGTGTATGTCCAGGTAAGACCTGGGCAATACCCCTGCTAGAAATAGTTATTCTAAAATACTCAGCTGCATGACCATCATTCTGTTGGGGAGCTAAATAAAAATAGACAGAAGCGGACTATTATATACACAGCTGGACTGAGATATGCCCCTCTTCTAATGTTAGCCAAGATCAGCTTCAGCTGATCATTTCTTCTGTCATCACTTTTTGCTTATAACTCAAGTGGGAAAGAAATTGAAAGTCTTGGAGAAGAGGAAATTTTCTGTTAAGAGTTATGTCTTTTGGCCTTGCTACCTTATAGCTCCAAAACACATGGGTCAGTTTTTGGGTTTAGATCCCATCTCCTCCCATTTCCAGAGATAAATCTTAATAAGGAGATTGTTTATCTCCTCAGGATTTCAGGTGATTCTGATGGCTACTCAGGAATGGTTCTGTGCTGGAGACCCAGGCTCACCTGAAACAAGGGGAATCACACGGTGCCCTTGACTATTTTTTTACTTTAAGGGTTTGGCCAATAGAAAGTTCTTGAAAAGATACCCTTTCCCCACTTACTAAACATCGAGTTTCAGTGGATTCTCTCTCATAATTATTCATGTTGAAATTTCTGGCCAGTCTGGGTGATGTTAATAATCTCTTCTTCATAACACCCTTTAATCCTTTGCTTGTATCTTTAGGTCAACCAAGTTAGTGAGAATTCTGGACAGGTCCTCCCTCTGACACACCTCTTGTTTTTTTTTTGTTAATGCTGAACTCATGAAAATATTAAAATATAAGTAAATATACAAAATGAAGTGTGCAAAAGAGTACATTCAAATGATGATTATAGGCCCTAAATAAATATATTACAATTGCCCTAAATGCATTTTTCCATTCCTGTACTTGTTTGTGTACCTCTTCTCACACTTTTCCTAACTGGAAACTGGTAAGATCGATGGGTTCTTGCTATTTCCACGCTCTCAGCTCCGGCTTCAGCTCTCTGTCTTGAATTCTGATTTGACCTAAGGTCCTTGTAGTTAGGTGACTGTGGAGGACACAAAAAGAAAACTCACACCTGTTCCCTGAGCCCTCCCCTGGGTCATCTGTTCCTACGGATTTGGCAAAGTCATGCTTTTTCAACTCATTACTAAAATCATTGAATGAAAATGTCTTCAAATCCTGAAAAGTAATATAAAACAAAGACAGAAAAAAATGAAATAATAATAGTTCTAAAATAGCATAGTTTTAAAGTGTATTCATATGAACAGTATAATAGAAAGGTAATTAACTAATAGGAGGAATGAGGACTGGAACATGTAAAGGAGTCACACACGGGATTCCATGTTCTGAAAGAAAGTAAGAGAGGCTCAGTTTTGCCGCCACCATCTCATGAACACTGTCGTGGGGCTGAGCAGGGGGAGCTCATTATTATTTCCTCCCTGGAGCCCTGCCGTCCTGTGATGACAGCCATCCCCGTTTCCCTTCCCTGAACTCTGTGCCTCCCGTGGCTTGTACACTAGGGGCTCTGGGTTCACTTGTGCTGACTCTCCTGCACCCCTTTACCAGGCCGGAAGCCACTGGAGAGCAGAGTCTGTGCGACTGCAGTGGAGGAAGTACCCTGTCTGAGCCTGGCAAATAAATACTTTTTGACTTAGTCTGACTTGAATGCTGAATGCTCAAACTCTAAAAAAAGCTAGTTGATATGGCTTGTAACTTCATAATTAGCTCTATTAATTTTCTTCTGTTCTTAGAAATGGATTTAAACCAAGTGTTAATTTCCTAATTATATCAATTTTTCATGGTGGAAAATTCTAGAAAGTAAAATAATAAAAGCTTGTACACAAATGATGTATACATCTTCCTTAAAAGATGCCCTAAATGCACACTGATGAGGCAATGTTATGTGAATAGTATTTTCCTAGGGTGACATTTACTCGACAAACTATACTTCTTCACTCACTACTGCTACAATTCTATCTATTCATTTTTTTTTTATGGGTTAGTATATGAGTGTGCCACATGAAGAAATCAGTAACACTGTTCCATTACAGCCTAAAAGAAAATATATTTCTTTTTATATTAATCAATATAAAATGTTAAATTTCCCTACAATGTTTTATCTCAGCATAAATGAAGATGAAATCATTTCATGGGCATTATATTACATCTATCTGGGAGGTGGCATTCAACATGCAGCATGGTCCTTAATGCTGATATAATAACATATAAGTATTTTAAGAGAATCCTGAGATTTTATTTTTTGTATGCAGCCCAGATTCAACAGAAGAAAAATAGCTATTGTTTTTTTAATGGATTTAATTTATTTTTTATCAAGTATGTGTATTTAAATTGAGTACTTATGAACAGGGAATGATAAGTATGTTCCAGAAATCAGTTGCCTATTAATTTTATGTTTACAATTGATAGGAATTAAAATACATTGCATTTTAGCATTTAGTATTGTACTAAAATACAACATAATAAATAGGAATTTGGGCAGATCACAAAGGTAATATCCTCATATGGCATCACCTCCAAAGACCTCTCAGCCTTGAGCCATGGAATTTACAGCATTTTCACGATTACTGCATTTTGGGAAATGATTCTAATGCTTATGTGGAAATAGACCCTTTGGGTTCATGATAAAAAATCTCTAAGATCAAAAACTCCATAGGAAATTAATAAGTGAGAATATCCTTCTGAATAGTTAACAAGTAAGGTACTATAGGGCAAAATAGGCTCCTTACTAAAATATGGGTGAAATGGAGATCTGAAATGCCTTGAGCCATTTCAGATCCAGAATTAGTTAACACTTAACATTTGTTTAAGAGGTTAAAAGGGGAGATCCACTTAAACAGAGGGGGCAGAGGCTGTGGAGACCACAAGAGAGTGAAAATGTCCCTCTATCAATGAACAAAAGCCAGAAGATGTACAAAGTTACAGTTTTCCTTGAGCTCCTTAGAGAGCTGAAGTGCAAGAAAACCATGTAAAGTGAATTCCAAAGAGTGACAGGCTCCTCTCCAAGGGACATGCAAAGTGCTTCATCTTTGGCAAAACATGGGAGAAAGAGAGGGCCTCCCTACAAAGGCATAAGAAATTAGCTGACATTTTAATGAATTTGTACATGAAAAGCTAGGAACTCCAGACACTCCAGACAGTGTCCACACTTGCTCATAAACTTGTCTGTGAGCCTCCACCAGGTGCTTATGAGAAATGCTGGGAGCAGGAACTAGAAAGAGGTGCCTGCTGTGCAGAAGCATGAAGGAGGTGACCAGCTGCTGCGAGGGGACAGACATGAGGCCAACAGACCTTTGGTACAAGAAAAGTTGAACGAAGTTCTTCAGACAGAATACATATGACCAGATGGAATCCGAACCTACACAAAGAAGTTAACGGCCCTGGAGACAGTAAAGATAAAGGCGCAAATAAAAGAATGTTTACAGCTATTTTACTCATAATCACCAAAATGCAGGAATACATTAGTATCTGACATGGTGTTTTGTAGAACATTCAGAGGGAAAAGACCCCTAAATTAATACAGAGAAGCTAAAATACCAATTTTGCTCTATTCAAGAATTAAATACCAGAAGGACTGAAAAGTAACCAAAAATCAGGTTTTTATCATTATTTCTTCCCCCAAATCTCAAAGTTCTTCTCCTATTATCCTAAATATTTAAAATCAATATTTGATATCCCTTGCCTATTATAATAGCAAATATATTAAAATATTTCTTATATGAAAGTAATTTTTTTGTCTTCTTAGCAAGTAAGAAATTAAGTTTTAATTATTAGTTTATAAACAGCATACAAACGTTTACAATGGGCACACAGTTTTCCTGTCTCCTCTGAAAGTATTCTTCTGGAATCTCGGAGAATCTAGATCAACCAATTCTTCACTTCCTTCCCTTTTGTCACTATATTTGCTATGCCCGGTTTCTGATAAAACCGCCTATTAAAACGAGAGCATATAAAAACCAGAAACACCAATATTACAGGTTATTACAGTAGAAATAGAGCTTTGGAATAACCCAGTCTAGTTCCCTCTTTTATGTGAACTGTCCCAGTTAGTTTAAACTGTGTGCATATTAAGATATATGCAGTTCAGGAGGGTGTGCAGATCCTTTCTGGTGATGGAATGTGGTGGTGAACACGTGAGATACAACCTGAAGACTCACAAAAATAATTAGAGTTGATTTTGAAGCTGAGTCCTCATATCGACAGGTGGGGCAGAGCCAGAGGAAAACTATGCTCTTTAACCCTCTGGTTTGAACTTCCAAATTCATTTGCCTTGAGATTTAGCTATTCTTTAAAGAAAACAAAAAGAGAAAAAGCAGTTTTCTTGGACTAAAAATCCTCATCTCTTACCTGTTAACTCCTACTCATCTTCAGTTGTTAATTGAAGTGCCTGAGGCCATTCATCCTGCACTGGGATGAAGTCCCTGCTCTTGGGCACTTTTCTCCTCATCTGCACAGTCCTAGAGCACATAGCTTGATCTGAGTGAAGCAATTAGGTTGTAATTAGTTTTTTCAAATCTATCTCCCAAGTCTAATGTAAGTTCCATAAGAAAAGGGACAATATTTTTCTGAATCTCAAGAGTGCATTGAAATTGGTGTCTAGTAAATCTTCATCACTAAATAATTAGTACTTAATCATATCAGATTTTGTAGAGTATTTATTTCCAGGACATTATTTCACTCTGGATAGAGGGAGTGCATTTGAACTCACAAAACATTCTTTAACAAAATGCACTGGGCGTTCCTTTTCAAAGTCCCTGAATGACTCACATTGTGGCCAGGTTATTTTCTTCTTTGCTGTTTGAGTTTCCCCATTTATAAACAGTATGTAAAATCTGCCATGTGCTATTTTGGAGAGCATTTTGATAGCAAAATATACAGACCAAGTTCTTATGGAATTAAACTGAAGTTATTTGCATTTCAATCTAAAAATTATAAACAATGAAGTAATTATAGGGTTTCTTTTAAAGGTTTTGCTATTTTTGATGGTGTCATCATTGTTAAGTCTAATTTGACTGTGAATGGTGAGTATGTCCTTGACAGGCTGTGCTAATTTATATATTTGCTTTTAATTAGATGATGCTTTCTAAAGAAACAAAAATATTTTATGAAAAACCAAATGTCTCAATGGTACGTCAAAAATTACCCTAAATTGATTACATAAATGGAAATAAAAATATTTTAAAAATATCATCAGGGACTGGTCCATGCATGATGACTCCCTATGCGGGTTTCTGTGCCTTGTTTTTTTCCATCCTACCTGTGTTTGAACCATTTCCCACCCATTTTCTGTGGAAAGGAAAGCAGAGTACAGCGGGAGTAATAAAACGTAATGAAGTTCAAATCCTTTCGGTATTTGTGAGCAATTGGAAGAAGTGGTTCAGAGTAAGTTTTAGCAGCAGGTACTGAAGTCTGCAGAGTATTAATGGTTTTAATTTGTTCACATTATTCCATGCATAGGAATAGCTGAGGATTAAGTGACTGACCAATGGCATCTAAAACATATTTCTGAATGAGAATAATTCCTACATTCAGCTAAAAAAATAAACAGTATGTAGAAACACCTCATAGAACTAGGTGGCTTTAAACTACAAACAAAAATCACTCCTTCTAACTGGCTGGATGTTGGTATTCTGTTTGAACTTTTAACAGAACGTCTATCTAAATATCAGAGCAAGGACTTGCCTTTCAATGAAAATGCTTTGGGGCGTTGAGAATTCCTTTTGTAGTTTATTCGAACTTCTCTGAATCGTAAGGTTTTGTCACAGCAGTGAGCAGTGAGGAGGAATATAAGGAGGAAGAAAATAAATATGTAATTTAGAATTTGTCCAAGATCCAAGAGTTAACTCCCTTTATTCAAGAAAGCTGAGTCACGGCAAACCACAGGTGGTCAGGGAGTGGGTGGCCATGACACATCTGTTTCTCCTGAAACCAGACGGTGCCATTCTAGAGCCTTTACTTTTTCTGAATGAAATACATTCATGTGTGATCATGTCAGAGCTGGTGCGGGAAAAACATTAATTTGCCCTGGCACACACGCACTTATGATGTGCCCGACTGCAAGGCTTGGGCCCTCCGGCTCCCTCTAACATCTACCACTTACATTTCCTGAGCTCCCCGGCCAGTCTGTGGTGTCAACAGGGGTTGGTTTTCCTAATACACTGCGCTCTCCATTGTGAAAATCTGTTCATAAGCTCTTCAGGAACACTCGCCTGATTGATGAGATTTTTATCCAAAGTAATTATGAAATATATTTTCATTAGTGTGGGCTCCTATCTCTTGACAAAGGTACGAACAACAGCTAACAACTCAAACTAGGGAAGAGTAAGGCGTAGGAATTCAGTCACCTCTCATTTACGACGGCTGAACTAACAGTTAACAGTCCTCAGAATTTAGCATGGGCTCCAATCACTTGGGGACCTTGCTAAAATGAACATTCTGATTCAGTAGGTCTGGGGTGAGTTCAAGATTCTCATGTATGACAGGCTGCCAAGTAATGCTCTACCGAGCTGGTGGCCTGTGAACATCTTTTGAGTAAAAAGGATCCCAGAGACAGTTACCTGATAGGAGCTCACGACAACCAGATGACGTGAAAGCCAGGCTGGGTTTTGTCGCAGTTTGATTCCATCTCTCACCCGAGTTTTTCTGAGTATTTGCATTTAGGAAAAGGTTGGGATAAAGTGATTGCATGTCAGCTGAATCAAAATTCACAGACAGTAACTCCTTTTCCATCCTCAGTGCCACTCCCCCTTTCTCTCTCTTCTTTCTGAGGTCTTCTGACCCACTTTATTCCTCACAACGTGCCTTTTTCTTTTAAGAAATGCATAGATTAGACACTGGAAAAGACTGAGGATTTTCTAATGTAGGATTTTTAAGGGAACAGTGAATTGAAAGTTCCACTGGACTACAGTTTGGAGCTCTTTTCTTATGCACCCTCTCTGTTTGAAGGAGTCACTTCTTCCTTATGACCTTGTATGACCTTGCTCCACCAATTTAACAACCCTATTGGTGGTGTCCAATGAGTTAGTATGTGGGACAGCATTTGGCAACATTTTTAAAGGTATTATGCAAATATAAGTCATTATTTTAAGATAAACAATGACAATTCACGTGCTTATGTAACTAACTAGACTGTAAGGCCACGGAGGACAGAAATGATAGGTTACACTTCTATATTTATAACCCTCTAACTTCACTTAGTCCAATGTTAGGTATCACAGTAGTTGAAAAGAAAATTCAGATGATGAATAAATTGGTTGACTGAAAAAGAAATGAAGTTGTACTAGTGAGTGCTGACATTTGAGGCTGACTTTTAACTTGTATTGTGAACTAGAAGGCACTAAACTCAGTACAGAAGTTTTTAACCTGTTTTATGTCATGGGCGATTCCAGCAGTGCCAGAAGGCCTGTGGAGCCACTGCAAGAAGCATAAAATAAACACATTACAATGAAAAAAATGATATAGAAATAGTTATTAGAATACTGAAAGAATTCTTCATTAATGCATTAAATAATAAGGCTAGTAGCAGGTCTAGTAGGTAACATAATTTTGAAGCTAGTGATAAATATATATTGTATTTGAGGTATTTTCAATAACTGTGATGCTATTTAAAAATTGTCTATGATTTCTACTGGTGCCAATATGACTATGGTTTGTTATTTACATTCCTAATTGAAGGAGGTATCAAATATCAGAGTTAATGAAAATAAAGAAGTATTAATTTTACTATCCAAGTTCTGCGCCTTAGGTTATAAACCCCTTAACTAAGGACAGGTGAACATTAGAATTATAAAATAATATAATCTTTAAGAGACCTTGAAATTCTACCCTTGTCTCCTTCTGGGCAAGGTTTACAACACAACACATCATCTTTTGTTACTATAATTAAAAGTGTATACAGTTCTGCTAGATAGAATCAAGTTATTTCATTACTGTGGGCAACTGTTACATTAGAATACAGAATGTATGTTGTATATTACCTTAACATAGTAATATCAATATTAAAGTAAGTACAAATATAACATAGTAAGTATAATATCAAAGGATGCTGTTGGGGCTCAATTTATTATTTAGCACTGCTGGTTCTCAATTTGTTATCCTAAATGGAATTTTCTAAACTTTGTCTTTATTCCTACACTCAAAATTACATTAATGTTACTTTGGAAAAAATCGTTCTCCAAGATGTTGCTTAGATCTTAAAAAAAAAAATTTAGCTAAATGTTTCCAATGTATTTGTTGAAGAGCAAGAGGGAAAAACTCTAAATATTTTCTTTAAAAACAGTACAAACCTTGTTTTTTTTTTTTTTTTTTTACATTGCTTCAGATTTAGTTCAATGACAGCTACCATTAATATCTGTCAGCACAGCAGTGACAGAGAGGGAACAGTGCCTCACCCTTGATCACTGGCATGTCTACTCGGTCACCCAACTTTTAGAAAGAAGGTAAAAGTTTGACAAGTTCCATTAAGAAAATCATGAGAAAAAGAGCTGGTTTCAAGGAACCAGATCTTATGTAGGTCAAGTAAACAATGATGCAGATTCTTAAATAAAGTGGCAGTCAGAAGCAAGGGGAATATCATGGTGAAATTGGCATATGTCATGAATTTTGGGACCAGGAGGAGAGGTGTGCCACAGGATCTGGCAGTGTGCTGCAGAACCGTAGGAAAGTTTTGATAATGTCACTATTGTGGTTTGAATTGTGTCCCCCAGAAAGTCCTAATGTACAGTGTCTGTGAATACGACCTTATTTGGAAATAAGATGTAATATAGTTAAGATGAGGTCACACTGGATTACAGTTGGGCTCTAAATGCAATGACTGTTGACCTTATAAGGAGAGAAAAATTTGGAGATAGAGACACAGAGATACACAGGGTAGACAGGGAAAACAGCCATGTGACGACAGAGACAGACGCTGGAGTGACGTGGCTGCAAGCCAAGGAATGCCAAGTTTTGCTGGGAACTGTTGGAGCTAAGATAGAGGCAAGGAAGGAGGCCTTCTTGGGGCCTTTAGAGGAAATACACCCTTCTGACACCTTGACTTAGACTTGTGGCCTCCAGAACTGTGAGATAATAAATGTCTGTTGTTTTAAGCCACCCACTTTGTGGTAATTTGTTTTTGCAGCCCTAGAAAATGAATACAACCACCTCCTTTAAGAAGAGTTGGAATTCACTAAGACTAGCATCAAGGTGGCACTAATTTCTGTCTCAAAAAGTTGTTTTAATTCCAAAGCAAAATATAAACTCAGTTTAATGACAGCATGCTTGCAATATTCCCATAAATATAGGCTAAGATTCAGGGAAACTAATGAAGAGTCACAATACCCTAACTGATCCTAGCTTTGGTCGCTGCCATGACCCAGTGACACTGGTGAATGACGGGGGGTGGCCTCTAGAATTTGCAAGGAGTGTTAAAGTTACAGATGCTCACTTGATTTAAACATTTAATCCTTTACTGATCTGATACTATAATGAGTTGTCAATCTGGAGAACACAGTTCAAGCAATTAAATGATTAGGTGACAGAAGAAGTACGGAGGAGACAATGATTTCTTAATTGATCTTTTCAGTTTTAAGGGGGCAACTGTGCACATAGAAATGGATATAGTTTCCAAAATTTCTTTCATTGCTAGACTTTTAAATGGCAAAGTAATAAGACAAAGTGCAAGAGAAACAGACACAGAAAAGCTGAGTCATTAGATTAAAAGGCCCTGATATTTTAGCAAAATAACAACATAAATGTGCTCATTAAGAATAGCCTAGAAATCAGAATTTCTGGGTTGAATTTTTATTCTCTGTATTTGAGTTCATCCTTTCCTCCTCATAAATCCATGTTACTCCCAGTTTTCAATACACAGTTCTTATCTCATGTTTCCTAAAACTGTCCCCTCCCCTCCCCCCGACTCTAGCTGTAGGCCTCTGCCTTTCTTACTATTTTTTCTAATATATAGATTTCTAATTGCGTATCTAAAAATGTTCCTAATAACAGCCCTATGCCTCAGAAAAAGTATCCTGGGTTTTATTTATTTCACAGCAAAACTTCCCCTTCTCAGACTTGTCTGCACGTATCCATAATTCACAGCAGAAAGTCACATAAGAGTCTTCCTTACCCTTTTAAGGCAAAAATAATTTCATTGCTAAATTCATGTCAGGGTAAATAAATCACAGTTTTGCATTTAAACCCCGTGATAATCACTAGTTTGGCACAGATGTGCCTGTTTGCCCTGCCCTCCACGTGCGTGCAAGAACCACACCGCCTCGCTCTCAAGGGCCATACGGCCATGTGACTTGCTTTTGGCCAAGGACAGGTGAGCAGAGCGGGCCGAGCTTTCCTGGGGGACCCTCCGCAGGGCCAGCGCATCACCTGCCGGCATTTCTCCCCCCAGCTGGTGTGGGCGGAAGCCCAGGTCAGCCTGGGGCCTCCATTCGCCTGGGTCTCGTGGGGGTCACAGGGGGTCCTGAGCGCTCACAGGCGCGGAGCATTCCAGCAACATGGACTTAGTGCTCCTCAGGCCTTGGCCACTGGGCTTTGCTCCTTTTTTTTGATGGCAGCAAAACCTAGCCTATTATTTGAGCTACAACAACAAAAATTCATACTGCATCCCACGCTTTATTTTCACCTTGGAATATTTCTCCATAAAATAGGCAGGGTTTAGGTTGGAATTACCACTTCCGGAAGAGAAAGCTACGGCTCGGTGTTACAGACCTGGTAATACAAACAGAAAGTTGAGACCAGGTCCCAGGATACTGACCTTTATAAGTTGCATGTAACAGATACAAAGTGAATTTAAGTGCAGTCCTAAGAGCAGGACAGGATCTGGATTGTAAAAGGCCACGTGTTTACTGCAGCATATCGATATGGTCACTACTGGAGACATTAATAAATTGATTTGAAACAGCATTATGCTCTGTTTTCATCCATTACATTATATAATGAAAAATGAAAATAAAAGGGGTTTGGATTTACTACAAATTTATTTAAAAATTCAAATTATGAAGCTGCATGGTGATGTTAATTAAATTCCATTAAAATTCTATTAACAATTAAATTACATTTTAATGATTAAACTCATGAAAAATACTTAATAAAATGCATTATTTATATTATGAAAGATTTCATTAACTACATTTAATAATGTTTAGACTTGTTACCAGTAGAGAAAAACTATACTTATTTAGTTATGAATGCTTTCATGTATATGGTTATATTTCTACTTCTATTCTGTACTTTGATCTGTAAATCTTCTAAGACTGCTTCACATTACCTGAAATTAAGGGCATGTTTTAGATGAAGATACATCTAATATGATTAAAACGATCAAAGGTTTTTGAAAAATTCTGGGCAGAAGCTAGACAGTAAAGCCTTTAACACGGACAATTTCAAGATAAAAACTTTTCTGGTTGGTTTCACCCCTAAAAAGAGTTTCATATTCCAGTTTCTGATTGATATTTTTCTCAAAAAGCAGGAATATTTTAGTTTTTTTAGTTATAGGGTAAGGGGCATGAAAATAAGCAGAAGCCCACACTCCCTAGGTCAGAAAGATACCAGGACAACCTTGGAGCACATCAGACAGTGGCACCCTATGGAGTACATTACGTTCATTTCCTCATTTGGACTTACACCGAAGTCTCTCATAGAAATTCCAACTCAAGGGCATCACAAGCCCATCTCTGCTGCTCATTTCTCAACGTTCCCACAGTATCCAAACTCAACTTCCCTGCTCATTATAAATAGTAGAGTTTTTAGTCAAATCATTGAGGTCAGGTGCAATGGTTATTGCATTTTATGTGAAAAGTATTAATTATATTAGTAACAAAGGCTTACCACTGCCGAATCGTGAATATAAATAAACAGATATCAGTCCATGAACTACCTGGAAATCTTGAGAGGATCATACTTAGAGAAGTGTGGCTATTTATATCAGATACTGTTAAGAAAGCTGATCTACAGGACAGCTGATAGAAATAGCAGCAGAAAGAAGAGCCAGGGAGCCACACTTGTATATGTGAGCAGATCAAGTAGGACCTTGCAAGCCTTATGAACTTTGAAAACTGTTTTCAAGATTGCATTACAACAGCCTCTGTTACACAAGGGAAGTTTTATTGCATTAAGTTTTAAGAAATACAAATTCCTTGGTGGTCTTTGAATTGCACTGCATTAAATGTTCAGTAGACTTGATATGATAACGGATACTGAAGCTGGCTTCTAATCAGCTTTCCACCATTACTCCACCCCTAGAGAAAGTTCACTGCAAATCCTCTTAACACCCACTCCCCTCCCCCACCCCACCCTGCACCAATCACTCTAGAATATTTGACAACCAAGTCTAAAATTCACCCACAAGCTGGGAACCTTCAGTTATTTCCCTATTGTATGAAAGCAGTGGACAGCCAGTGGCAGTTTTGGATGGAATAGGATAGATGGGGGGGGTGGGGGTGGGAGTGGGTGGGATGTGGGGCCGAGGCAGAGTTCTTCCGCCATCTGGTATTAAGAAGCACCTAAAACTTAAAACCAGAGATTGTATCCTTCCAAGTCAGGGGTTGTGGGTGTAGGTTTGCTGCTCTAGCAATGGCCAGGCTTCCTGTTCTTTCACGATGTATCTTCAGAGATTCACTTCAGCAAATGGATTTGTTTGGGTCTTGTTTATTCCTTGCAGATCTGTAAATCTTCCTGAAGAGTCTTAATTCCTACTTCAGCTGCATGGGATAAGGCAAGTTTCCTCTTATTTTGTGGCTTTATATGAAGACCATAATCATATCTTCTAAGGTATGTTTTCCCTATTTTAATGCCTCAAAGTTTTGCTACTGAAAGTGAAGTCTGTGAGTCAGAAGCACTAGTATCACTTGGGAACTTGTAAGAAAGGCGAATTCTCACCAGCTCCACCCCCTCTATCCTACTGTATCAGAAGCTACATTTTATAAGTTTCCTGAGTGATTCATAGGATCATAGAAGTCTGAGAAGCAATGCCTGAAAAGGCATTTGGACTCACGCTTTCCCACAGAGAGCGTGTGTCATTCACCCTTGGTTCTCTCTTACAAGCTGCCTCCTAAAGGAGGTAAAAAGTCAAGGGACACCATCTTTTCAATTAAATCAGTCTTCCTGGTCATCCATCACTATTAGAAAGGCCACAGAAAATGAAATGCAGGGTTTCCATGTGATCGCATGTGACGCTTGAGACCTTAACTATGGGAGCTTCCTTCGAGAACCCATTTTCCTGGCAACTTTACATCCAAGCTCAAGCCAGCCAAAGTTCAACTCCTTGCCAATTCAGCTTTCCTGCTGGGCATCCAACCCCTGTCTCTCCTACTTGGTAAACAGCCAGCACATGAGCGACTCTAGCCAAACTCCCATCCGAGGCACTCCCCCTAACTTAAAGCTGAGCAAGTGTCACCCTCACATTTTTAAGCACTCCCAAAGAAAAGAGCCTCTAGCAGTTTTACTTCAGCTACAAGGTTCATTATATGAAAGCTCTGGAACAAGACCTCCACTCCCCAAAGACACACAGTTCTAGCATCCATCAAACCGTAATTGGAGGCATGGGGGAACGGGAAAGGGCTTGTCAAGGACACAGGAGCTGACAGGGGTTACCAGCTAAAATCCTCGGGTTCTACCCAGGGTTCAGGGTTTAAGATGGCATGAGTAGTTTGTTGAATCTTCCAGCATACAACTCTACTTCCTAGAATCTTTCCTTCCCCATGCATAACTGTACTTAGAAAAGTCTTCGCCAACCCTTTGATCCTCTACTGAGAATTCCATCTCCCTTACTGGCTGGGTGAACCCGGCTCTATCTTCTAACTACCAACACTGTCATAAAACTGCTGCTTGAACTTGGTCTTTCGATGGGAACCACACTTTAGCCTTCCACTCTTGTAACAGTCCTCGGTGATGCGGATGCCCTCTGTGCCAGGCTCCATTGTCTCCCACACAAGCGCTGCCCGAGGCAGATCTATTCTTGGCCAAGAATCTCCAGCCACGCGCTAGAACTTTCTCTCCAAACAAACTGCTGGTGGCAGCTCCTCTGGGCTTTCCTTTCTCCACTCAAGATGATCCAGGCTTGAATGTCCTTCCTCCAATCTGCGTCTCTACAGGGTCATTCACTCCCTAAGATCAGGGTTTCTTATTCATCTAGTATTTCCAGTGTCTCGAACTGGCAAATAAGAGGTACTCAATAAATGCTTTTGAACTGAACATAATTGGAATGCAAAAACGAGCAGCCCTCCATAGATGCTCCTACATCCAGAGAAGACGTCGCAACTTACTGAGAAGGCTATGGGAATACCGTAATAAAAATGTGGAAAAACTATTTCTTTGGTAAGTACTTCAGCTGTTTGGTGGCTCACACCTTGATTTAAATCTGGGGAGACCCTGAGCAGAGAACCCCAAGGGGCTGTACCTAGATACCTGGCCCACAGAAACTGAGATAATGAACTTGTTTTGAGCCACTACATTTGTGGCAATTTATTACATTGCAATAGATAAACAATACAATAGCCTACGCTTAGAGTGCTATAAATATTCTTAAAATACAGGAGATAATTTTATTTTC
Organism: Manis pentadactyla; assembly: GCF_030020395.1. Taxonomy (NCBI): domain Eukaryota; kingdom Metazoa; phylum Chordata; class Mammalia; order Pholidota; family Manidae; genus Manis; species Manis pentadactyla. The sequence goes on from NC_080034.1 coordinate 7,726,589, forward strand.
TCATTTTATAGATTTATAGTGTATGAAGCTGACTCTGAATGACATCAATTCCTGGGACCATGACATGTTAGTAGGAGAGCTGCTGTGAGAATTAATAGCTTCTCAGTCCCAAGTTCTCGGCTCACTGCACATACCATCTGTAGCCCTGCTGCTTTCACTGAAAGAAAAACATTATTTAGGGGACTATGATTTTCTTAAAATGTTGTGTTTGTAAAAGTGATGTCTGTCTTATCATTTCTAAGAAAGGAGGTTTTAAAATGAAATTTAGTAAAATAGCAAAAGTTCAGAGTTTCTGTTAGGAAATGAAAGACATTCGGAAGCACTAGAGACTAAGTAGAGGTAAATCACAGGCAGTGGGTAAGTTACTGATGGAACAGGACACAGTAACATTTAAATTTTTTCTTGATGTCTTATTTATTGCCCCCATGTAACACATCACAGACGGTGGCTTCAGTCCTCAGATGGACCACTGCTGACAGGCTTTTCCAGCAGAGGTACATGGAAGCACCCAATAGAGAACGGATTTCTAATATTCTCCACAACGACACCCTTTTCACGAGTCTTATGTTAATCCCTAATTTCTTCCCCTTTTTAATGTCTTAAATAGACTTTATCTTTCAGTGTGGTTTTAGGTTCACAGCAAAATTAAGCAGAAAGTAGAGATTCTCTGCCTAGGCTCTGCTCCCACACATTACTGCCTCCCCCCCCCATCAATATCCTAAAGCTGAGCAGTATATTTGTTACAATCCACGGACCTACATGGACACATCATAATCACCCAAAGCCTGCAGTTTACATTAAAGCCCACCCTTGGTGCTGCACATTCCGTGGGATTTGACAAATGTGTAATGCCATGTATCCATCATGACAATATCATACAGAGTAGTTTCACTGCCCTAAAAATCCCCTGTGCCCTGCTTATTACCCCCTCACTCTGCCCAACCCCTGGCAACCACTGCTCTATTTACGGCCTCCATAGTTTGCCTTTTCCAAAATGTCATATACTTGGATTCGTACAGGGCATAGCCTTTTTAGACTGGCCTCTTCCACTTAGTAATATGCACCTAAGTTTCCTCCATGCCTTTTTATGGCCTGATAGCTCCTTTCTTTTTAGCATGAAAAATCCAATGTCTGCATGTATTACAGCTTGTGTCCATTCACCACTGAAAGACATTTCATTGGTCTAATTCCTTCAAAAAATATTTTTCTATGTTATATTTTCCATGTTAAATGGAAAAATAATTTTCTATTACATTTGGATACATGGAAAGTAATATAAAATCCAATATAACAAAAAGAAAAAAACCAAGAAATATAAAATATTCCAAGGAATATATACATTAAAAAGTCTTGCAGCTTATTTGCATACAGTTTTAGATGTATTTAAAAATATTAAATGGCTACAGTTGAGAACCTACAATGTAGTGTAATATTTTGGTGTATTTATAGTCATATAAAGAATGAAACTTTTTATACCCAGAATATCTGGATTCTATAATGAAGTCTGAGAACTGAAAGCAGTCTTGGAGCTTCTCTCCCAGGTGAGGGAGGCCCCAGGGGCCTGAGGTTGTTTTCAATCCGAAGGACTAGGGGTGTGTTCTGTGCTTACTTCTGGCCTTCTAAGGCAGTATTTTCACACTATTTCCACCCAGATTGTAAATACTACATTTTATATTTCCCATCTCCCTCCCTCTGTCACACACACTCTCTTTCTCATTCTCACATACAAAACTGAGACCAGTTTCATGAAATAATACTTATCTGTGAGTACTCTGATAAAGTAAAAGTACTCTGATAAAGTCAATACTGAATGTGATTTCATTAATATTTCATTAAAACAGAAAAATTCACCCCCCACTGATAAATGATACAAACACAACAAACAAAAAACAATCATGCTTCTCTGTGCACTAAGTGGTACCAAGCCCCACGACAAGACGAGAAGACCCGCAGGATGGGAAATAGCCCCCCGACACCCAGCCCAGCTTTCCCTCAGGCCCCTCTGGAAGCTGCTTCTAACTCTGGCCAGTCTGGTGGCTTCCAAAGAGAAATAAACCATCGTCTGTGTTTCTGGAAGCCCTGTGAATCTAAAGAAAGTGATCATGTCCTATTCATCTTTGTGAGCCCTGTAAATTGTGCCCTTCGGGGATTATATTTTAACTCCTTACTCAGTTTCCTTAGTTCCAAAGAAAAAGGCAACATGTGACCCAAGTCCTCTTCAGAGCGTGTTTAGAGCTGAAAACTAAAGACCAAAGCAGTCGTTTCTAAGTCATATTTTATTGAACACTGGCTGTCTTAAATAATCTTAACACATGAGAAATAATCAAACTGAACTCACTTTGTTCACTTTCCTGTTTCCCTCTTGGCATCTTCTCTCTCCCTTTTCAATATGCTTTGAGGAGAAAATGGAAAAGCGTTCTCTCACTGTGGCAGAGACTGGAAGTGCCTCCCTGAAACCCACTCTCCCTTCCTCCTTAGTAACAGAATCTCTGGATTCGTGGGAGCAGACCCTTGCGCAGGTAAGGATGGGATGAAGTGGAAAAGGGGGAGGCATTCAAAGGTCTTAGAAGAAAGCTGGCTTAGCTTGGGGGTGCACACTTTCGGCTCTGCTTCTCTTTCTTTGTTCTCATGCCTGAAATGTGCGTGTTGGGGGAGCCGCAGCAGCTGTCTTGAGCCGAGGCAATCTTGAACACGGAAATCACACACTAAGGATGGGACCTGGGTCATTGATACTTACGGAATTACTGCACCAGTGGAGAGACACTACCCAGAAATCTTGAATGGAAGAGAAAAATAGACCTCTATCGCATTTGAAGTCCCTATTATTTGGGATGGCTATTACATGCAGCCAAGCCTTATTGATAAAAATTCTTAGATCCATTTCTTCTCTGCTTCTAAATGACAACTGTTATGCCTTCTGTGACCATCATAGGTACAATGCGCTTTGCCCAGTGCTGTGTGCGCCAGACAAGCCTGGTGGCTTTCATTGAGTGGTATGACAGAAGCTAGTGAGCACCCAGTATGCTATACCTTCCCCCCTGTCCTCTCGTTTTTCACTTAAAACTTTCATCCTCCTTCTTACTGCATTATCTGTTTCCTCTGCTCCTGCAGGAACCTGGATGTACAGCCAGGGTTAAAACAGCCACCACATCCTTTCTTCTCAGCATCACACGTGCTAAGCCGTAAGTAGAATGAGAAAGAAAAGCACTTAATGAGAAATATGCCAGAACTATATAAAGGCTTTAAAAAATGCCTCTAAAGCACATAAAATACAACCTAAACAAATAGAAATGCACATCATATTCTTGGATAGGAAAACTCACCATAAAAACATTCATCTTTTTCAAAGCTAATTTATAAATGTAATGGTACTCCAGAAGAAGTCAATACTTTTCTTCTGGAACAAAATAAGGTCATTTAAAAGTCATTGCAGAAAAAATAAATAAACAAGAACATCTAGGCAAACTCTGGAAACATGTAATGTGGAATGAGTAACTCTACCACATAAAACACCAAAAAGACTCAGTATTTAAACCAATATTGAACTACGCATGAATAGAGATATAAACTTAAGGAAAAAATTAAGTTCAGAAGTTGTCACCAAAATATACAAAATTTTGGTATTTGTGGTATGAATGATAAAAGTGGTATTTCATATCTGTAGAGAAAAGATGGACTATACAGTAAGTTGAACTGAGGCAACAGGGCAGCTATGTAGAAAAAAGTTGGGTCTCCCTCTCTCCCTCTCTCTCTACACACACACACACACACACACACACACCTGAACAAATTCTAAAATGATCTAGAGACTAAATGCAACAAAACAAAATAATAAAAATACTAGAAGAAACGCACATGAGAATCCTTTTTATAACACTAATGTAGGAAAAGGCTTTTCTATTATGTAAAATCCAGAGGCCATATAAAAGAAAAATTGATAAATTAGGCCATATTTCAAAGCTAATTTATAAATGTAATGGCACTCCATTACAAACAAATAAATTCTAAATAGTTTAAAAAAAACTGCAAGCAAATTCAATAACTATGAAAAATATTTACAATTCCAATAACTTAAAAGGGGATAATTTCCTTGGTTTATATGGTGTACAGCTTGGGATACAGCTCCTACCAAATACGCTCCCACCATCTATGCAAGACAGTAAGACAAAATCCAACAAGCCAGTAGACCTTGGTTCTAACCTCAGAATAGCTAATATGTTTTAAAAAATACCAATAGCTCTTAAATATATGAAATAAGTTTGTTCTCATTAATAATTAAAGAAATGCAACTTTATTTTTCACTTAGGAAATTGGCCAAATTTCAAAAGTTTGCTAACAAACTGTGGGCAGGGCTCTAGAGAAAGGGGCCCTCTGTGTGTTGTGGTGGGAGTAATATTGTTAGAAATTGCATGAAAGGCGACTGGGTAGTTTTTTCAAAATTATATACTCAGAAATTCACTTAACATTTCTACTTTTGGATTTTCTTCCTACAAATATACCTACCAATGTGTGAAAAGACCTATTATATAAGATTATCTATTGCAACATTGTCTAACAGCAAAACATTTGGAACACCCTGTCTTTTAATGGGGGACTGATTAAAAATTATGGTATATTCCTTAAACAGAATAATACACAGTTCTAAAAAAATAACAGGGTAGCTCTTTCTGTACTGATATGGGAAAAGCTATAGGATATGTTAAATGAAAAAAAATGAACATTTCATAATACTTACAGTGTTACCACTATACTATTCTGTATAGAAGGAAAAGGAAGAAAATGAAATATATTGGGAAGTAGACTGTACACTTTCTACCTTTGTATACTTTTTAATGTTTGGGCCATTAAAATATATTACCTAGTTAAAAACTAAATAATTTTTCACAAAATAAAGGAAAGAATATGTGTATGTATCACTGAGAACTTTACAGATCTGGAGACCAGGGTGATTACGTCCTAGGAGATGTCATATTAAAGAAGTACAGGAAATGTAAAAAATGAAAGAAAAATATTTTCTTTCCTTGTCTCAAAAGTCCTGGTGGCTTCTGAGTACATCCACCAAGGCAGGAGTTGATACAACCTCCTTTCCGATCAAGCTAATTCCTAGGTCACAAATCAATACCTAATTGGGGAATATTCCTTCCTCCAGGATAGGGAGACCTGGCAACATCTGTCCAGTGGGATTTCAGAACTGCTATGGACTAGTGACTGGTATGCTTCTCACTGTTCCCCATTTTGAATGGAGCATTCACTGTGACTATCCTATTCCTGTTTCACAATTATATGTTGTGTGTGTGTGTGTGTGTGTGTGTGTGTGTTGGTGGGGGTGGAAGGATTAGAGAACTTGTCTTTTAAATTCACAAGTCTCCAGATCAAGAGGAGCTGCATTTGGAACTGATATAAATCATAAAATCCAGAGTGTCAAAAATTAATGATAAATTAATGATAATTCTGCTTTGTTTTGGGAAATGAGATTATTAGGATGAAGATACTTTGTGTGTAGAAGGCATGTGAATAATTGTGATCTGGAAGGTAGAGCATGGCAGACTGCATTATTTTTCCCAATTCTCTACTCTCTTCCATAGCTCTATGGTATGCTATGTGACTTTGAATAACCTCCCACCAGAATAAAAGCATATATTCTTTCCTCACTGAGGTCAGGCATGGCATGTGACATGCTCTGCCAGTGGGATGTCAGCAGATGTGTACATACAGAAGGTTAAAAGCTTCTTGCCTGGCTGGACTTTGGCACATTTACCTGCCTTTTATCATGAGAAGACTACTCCTCACACAACCGTTGGTCCAAGGATGGAAAAAAGTGCAGCTGACTCAGACCACACTTGCAACTTAAAGCCACTCCTAGCTGAGGGCAGCCTGGTCAGCCAAACTTCAGCGGCCCCTACTGTGAGGAAGAAATGAATGTTTTCTGAATGGACCTTAGGTTTAGGTAACCTATTACCCAGTATTGTAACAGCCAACTTATACACCAATCCAGGAATCTGAAGAATCATTGAGGAAATAACAGTCACTAGATATTGATTCCAACTTATTTTAGGGGCAATCACTGAGAAGTGATTGGTATACAAAAAGATCAAGGAACCAAGTGGCTGCTTCTAAGAAAAAAATGGGAACATTCTCTGAGAGGGAGGGGCCCTGAGTACATAAATGCCCTCACTGAATTTAAATGTGAAAACATTTTTATTTAATATTAAGAGCAATGTTTGGATATCATGAAATGAAAATCTTAAAAAACTGGAAATCATTACCGCAAAGCAGGGCTTGACATTTTCTGCACTTAATATTTCTTCATAAATCTTGATTGAGCCAAAAATAGAAATCTCCTGCCCATGAGCTAAAAGCGATTCTATGTGAGATGGAGCCGTTCAAAACAGCTCGCCGCTCATCCCTCCTGACACAATGGCAGGTCACTCCAGGACCCTACTGTGCTCCCTGGGAAACATGGCCCATCACAGTGAGACATGGATGGTTACATCTGCTCCATTTCAATAAAACTTTCCCATGAGTAAGGCCTCAACTGTTATAGTAGTCAGCCAGCTGATTGATATTTTGAAAAGAAATCACTCTTCTGGCATCCATGATTTAGTGTGATCTGAACAGCCTGCCTTTAATCAACATGCCATTGAAATTTAGGTCTTCCCTCAGTCTTTACTCCCTCTTTTTATATTCTCACTTTTTCTATTTTAGCTTGGGATGAGATAACAATTATCATAGACAGGGTCGCTCTTACAACAGAGATTATTTCTCACAGGTTTAAAGGCTGGAAGTCCAACACAAGGTACCAGAAGGTTCGAAGGGCCTGCTTCCTGGTTTTCAGAAGCAGTTTTAATGCGCCCTCATGTGATGGAGGGCCGAGTGCCAGAACAAACTCTTGGGTCTCTTCTCCTAAGGGCACTGATCTCAGCCATGGGGGCCCTGCCTATACAACCTGGTCATCCTCCAAAGGCCCTATCTCCTAATACCATCACACTGAGGGTTAGGATTTCAACATACATGTTTTGGTAGAACATAAACATTTAGTGTATGACATTCTCTTAATTTTATTCCTCAGTGCATTTTTTCCCTTTAATCCAAAATAGAATTTAAAAGAATGCTATATATTTTTGTATTCAATAACATTTCATAATCTATTCTCCACTTAATATTGCTTTCCAGTTACCCTGTCATCTCTCTGTATTTGCAACCCCTGCACTGGCCAGTCACTTTTGGTAAGAATTTTCAAAGGTGCTCTGTTTTTAACATTGAAATTTGTGAAAAGAAGTCATCAGTATTAAAAAGCTAAACTTATCTATAGTTCATAAATACCTCATTTTTTCTGATAAATTTAAGGGAGCATTGTTATTAAGTAAAAAGAATGTTTACCAAATTTCATATTGTTTTAGATTATGTAAGATAAGAATTTTTATATACAACAAATCCATGCATTCTGCATGTGAATTACTTTGAGAGTATGGTATTTTTGGAAACTGTACTAAAAAAGATGTGAATGATGATGCATCCATTTTTGTATTATAATAAACTAATAAATGTATGTCTTACTTATAAATTATTTTCAGTGTAAAATTCAAATATTCTAACACAAAATGGGATTCTTGCTAAGAATAAAAATATCTAGGTTATACTATCTTTGGTGATTAAAAGCAATTCTTATAGAAATTATTTTTTCTTACTATACTTATTAAAGAAAAGTCATGCCCCACTCTATATACTACCTTAAATCAATCAGTGAAATTCCCCCCAAAACCAGCAATTAATATGATCAATCAGTTTTGGGGAAACTTCTATAAACATAGGAAAAATGACTGCTACTTGACCTTCATTAAATATATTAAGAGCTTATAAGTTTTTAAAGCCATGTTTATATATTGAATTGAATATAACAGTGTTATTTGTCATCAATTAGGTTATAATATAATTTGATACTGCATTAAAACACTATTTGAAAAGATAGCATGGTTCCTCTAGTAGTTGATTTTTAAAAATGTATTACGTTTAAGGGAAAAGGAGGGAAAATTTTTAAGCAAAAAATACATCCCTATTGTAGTATGTAAGAAATCAATTTTTAACATTGTCTGTATGATAAGCTGTTAATTTCATCATGAGTGAACTAATGCATTAATAGGATTATGCTGAATTTTTTACTCTGCTGTTTCCCATCCCTAATATAAGCTTCATTTAGCACCACCTCTTACTTGCCCGCAATGTCTCTCACGCGTGGAGGCCAAGGGGGAGCCCAGGGCCACTTTTAGTTGAAGTCTCCATTTCTCATTTGAAATTCACTTATGGGGTGTGTGTGTGTGTGTGTGTGGCCAGAATGTCTCCTTAAGGTGAAATGGACAGTTTTCGTGTGTGTGTGTGTGTGTGTGTGTGTGTGTGTGTGTGTAGAGCCAGAATGTCTCCTTAAGGTGAAATGGACAGTTTTCCAAGGTACTAGGCTACCAAGTAAAGTTCCCAGGGAGGGCCTGTACCCGCTGGGACCGCCCTTTGTGTGTTCTAGGAAAATACGCCATGAACAGGCTGCCCCAAAGGGCACAGGGGACATTCCCTGCTTCCTTTTAGGTAAATTGAATCCCCTAAATTATTTACAGAACTTAATCTTTCTTCAAATAAAAATGGCCAAAGTAAAAAGAAGAAGGGGTAATCGTCCTTGCTTTAGAAATAGTAAGTGATAAGGGGAAGTTCTAAAGCATCTATTTAATACATTTAAGCATATTCTTTTTGTTTATAGGAATTAGTTTCATTTTCCCTTCTTGCTTCTAAGACAAAAGGAGTAATTACCGCCATTCTTTCTAGCACTCTTATATCGTATTTCCTCAGTGATCTAGAGCTGTTGTATACGGCTTAAGTAAAAATGAGTAATTCCAAATTTCTCTAAAATAATTAGAGGGCAACCAGGAAGAAAATACCTATGTAAAATATATAAACATGTATAGAGATAAAAGACTCACAAATAAGCCCGACTTTCTAAATAAGAAATCATGTCAAAAGAAACTCAATTACTTAAAAATCATATTATAACATTAGCAGACAAAGGAAATGCTGAAGATGTAACGGACTTTAATTTTAGCATAGTAGTTCATGAACTCTCATTTGAAAAATGAATTCAAATTAGCTGGGATAGGAGAGCTCTCATCTGCACTAAAATAGCCTGATGGGTTGTAAAGAGAAGGTAATGATGAATGGCAATGTATCGAATCACAGATTTATTTTTTCAAAAATGGTTCCACAATCTAATGTATTTAAAGTACTTACTTAAAATATGCAACTATTCATACAGCCACCTGAGAAAGATAGAGAAGATGAAGGAAGGAATGAAGGGAGGGAGGAAGGGAGGAAGGGAGGAAGGGAAGCAAAGAGGAAGGTTGGAGGATGCACCACACTTTCATCGTTTGAGCATTGCTCCAACAGCAGGCTCTAAAATCCTGTAGGACTCATATTCTATAACACCCATGATAACAACACATGACATTAAATATTAGATATATACCAGATTTTCTTCCTCCTGTTTCTCATACTAATGCCATATATAAAATAACAGGAATATCAAAATTTATATTATAGACTAACAAGTAAAATGAAATTGAAATACTGATTACCATTAACAATGGGTAATATGTACTGAACTCTTACTATGTTCTAGGAGCTAAGCTAAGACTAAATTTGTCATCTTACTTAATCCTTAAATCAATTTTAAGAGGTAAATACCATTATTATTCCCATTTTACAGATGAAGAAAATTAACGTTTTTTTTCTTTTCATATAGTCAGTAAAGCTAGAACTGAGTCTTCCAAAATGCCATACCTCTCTCATTATATCACTTTGCTATTGTTATTTTTTAATAGTTATTATCAAGCTTACTTTCATGGACTTCATGGATAGGAAACAATAACTGGAACACTTAAAATTTAAACAATGTGGCTGAATAGCTCTTCAAGACAATACTCAAAGATATGCTGAATAATTCATTTGATCGCCAACACATGTGGGGCATTTACTCTGATCCGGCCACGGAGCCAGTTTGCTTTGATGCAGAGCATCTCTAAACATCACGACCCATGAGGTTGATACAAATGAAGACACTGAGACTTGAGGAGTTTAAGAAACTTGTCCAAGGTACTTGTGGTACAGTGAGGGCTTAAAGCTGGGAATTCTGACTTGAAAGATATTATGCTTGACCACCTCTGGATGGAGATTTTCATAACTGGATACACAATAAATTGCACAGATTCTAACTGCCTTAGAGTTTTAGGGAAGGGAAAGTCACTATTGGCTGGGAGGGTCAAGGAAGACTTTTATACAAATAGGAGAAACAATTTACTTTGAGTTCTGAAAAATTAGCTGAACTAGCAGACAGAAGGTGAGCAAAGAAAGAGCAAGGGTCCTCGGTGGGGTGTGAGCACAGCTCGGAGGTGAGGAGGCACCAGGCTAACTCAGGGCAAGCGCAGGAGCCAGGTGGAGGATCCCAGGGTCTGGAAAGATGAATCACGGAGGCATTCATTTTCTATTGCTCCTGTAACAATTCATCACAAACTTTTTGGCTTAAAACAGCACATATCTAGTATCTTATAATTCTGGAGGTCAGAAGTCCAAAATCAGTCCCTTCTAAAGCCCAGGGGTCAGAAGGGCTGGGCGCTTCTGGAGGCAGTGATGGGGGGGGGGGGCTTGTTCCTGCTCCTTTTCTGGCCACTGGAAGCGGCGTCCCTTCCCTGGCTTGGCACGCCTACCTGTTAGCACTCTGGCTTCTATCTCACGTACTAACTGACCCTCCTGCTTCTCTCCTATGAAGACCCCTGGGATTACCCAGCCCACTCAGATAACCAGGATCATCTCCCCTTAACTGAAGCACCTCTGCCAAGTCCTTTTGTCATATAAGGTACCCTATTCCCAGGTTCTGGCTATTAGGACGTGGACAACTTTGGGGTACATTTTTTGGTCTTGAAGCCTGTACAAGATTCGAAAGGCAAGTTCACACGACCTGACAGAGGATGACCCTCCTTGCCAACCAGAGATTAGTAAGAACTACTGAAGGTTATTTAAACAAGGAAATTGTGTGATTAAAGTAATATTTTAGGTTGAATGATCTGGGATTTAGGATGATTTACCTATAGCAGTGGTTCTCAAAAATCAGAGTGTATAAAAATCTCATTTGAGTTTGTCATAAAATGGAGATTTCTGGGCCCTTTCATTGCTAGAGATTCTTATTCACTGGGTCTGTAGTGATGCCCAGGAATCTTCCTTTTTTAAAAAATCCCTACAAGTATTTCTGCTGGAGGAGATATTAGATCACGCTTTGAGAAATGCTGGCCTACGACACCTGAGTGCCTTCATAGATATACACTCAGTCCGGCCCACTCCACACAGGGAACAAGATCAGGATCGCACAAACAAACCATGAAAATCGAATGCACATTTTTGACCCTATTTACATACTTATATGTTCATATTTATCAAAAACTGAAGAGTCACTCTTCTAAGTATAAGGGGAGAAAAGCTGATTCTGACAAAGGAGAAGATGACGACGCCTGAGGATTGTGCATCTCGCTTGTTCGACGCTTCCTACAGGCCGGGTGCTGCTTATTCCAGATAGTAATAACTCATTTAATCCTCACTCCATGGTTACTATTATAATCTCCATTTTATGGATGAGAAAACAGAAGTGTGGAGGGATTAAGTAGGTAGTCCAATATCACACAGCTAGAAAATAACAGCATTTAGTCATTGTCTGGCTTCTAATTCATACACTTCCTACTTTGCTGTTTTGTCCTATGTAAGATACTCACTCATAGGAGGTTAACTACTCATACACTTCGATGTGAAACCTACAGTCACTCAACAGAGATACCTGATTCTTTTCCAGAAGAAGAAGAAGTACAAGATGAGAGAAATTATGAGCTAAGAACCAGAGTTTGGCGTTTTATCCTGGCTCTGTGCCCACTATCTCTGGGACCTTGGACCAGTCCCTTCGTCTGCATGGCCTACATTTCCCCGATATAAAAATAAGAGGGCCAAACAAAAACATCTCCAAGAAGATCCCTCACTGTTTTTACATTTTCAGAAGTTTTATGATTATAGCAATTATAATTCACATCAAGCATCACTTATCACTTCACAGCGATTTGATCACGGCTTCCTCGAAGAAGAACTTATATTAGCAGAAACCTCCTTTGCTGAAAAATGGCTAAATAAGAAAGAGACTGAAGAAATTACATGCTCAAACCTTGCCTAGAATCTTTGGGAACAAAGGAGAAGAGAAACATCTGTCACCACTCATTATCCCCAGGACTCGGCAACACAAGTGACGCGACACAGCCGAGGGCCGCGGAGCAGGCGGGAGCTCAGGGCACGTGGCCGTTAGTCTTGCAGGTTCAGAAATGTAAGCGATTGCAGACAGTCCTTCCCGGGGTGTCTCGTCATCTCGCACTTTAGATGCAGTGTGAAAAGCATGACTTCACCCCGAGTCAAACAGCAAACCTCCCGCTGTGCACACGTCCAGTGGGCAGGAAACAGCAATGGAGAAAACGGCGAGCACAGAAGCCAACACCGTGGTCCAAAGCATAAGCCTGCGTATATGGGACAGAGGCCCCTGCAGAGGGCACATGTGGGGTGACGACGGGCACTGCCTTGGGTACCACACAAATACGTGGCTTTAGATGTTTCTAATACTGGCTCAACATTTACTGAGTCACACTAGACTTTGGTTTATGTACCAGGTATTAAGAAGGAAGGGAGGAAGAGGAATACGAGGTTCTTGCCAAATCCCTCAGTAGCCTGGGACAATGGTGATGGACCCTGGCTCTATGCACAAAGCCAGGAGGGCCGAAGGCGAGGGTGTCAGTACTTGAGGAAAGTTCTGGAGAACTGCTGCCTGCCCTGGAGGGCACCAGAGACACTGCTGACAGAGCACGCTGTCCAGGCCCTGAGGAGCTGTCCAGGCCCTGAGCAGTTGTTTGGGGAGGCAAGGGAGTGGCCCCCACAGAGACAGGAGGGGAACCTACCGAGGGTCCACCAGCCCAGCACTGCCAAGATGCCACCTTCACAGAGAAGGACTTCTGAGCAGGAGGCCACAAAGTCACAACTTTAAAAGTGCACATGGCTTTGGAGTCATCCTGACCTGGATTTTGAATCCTGACTTGGCTTGGGGGTCCAGTACCCAAGATTTTCCCTGGCAAAGTGCCTACTTCCTCTCATTGGTGTGCGATTAATTAAAATAGAAATTAATTTATTAAAATACTTCTTTCTGCTCCTTTATCATCAATAAATCTGGGGCACCCTCTGCAGAACCCATCATAGGAGGGGTTTCTGAGTGGTGTTACTTTTGGAAGCAGCAGGTTGGGTGGAACCGTGCAGGATGCCTAATTTCTGGAGAGATCTCTGCTCTGTCTTCTACCTCAAAGTGCTTCATCTCTGGAGAAGGGAGACTATCTTTGTCTTTCAAAATACTTTCAGAGTGGATTAAAAATAACCTAGCATAGTATGGATCTAAAAGTCTGAGTGGGAATTCGGACTCCTGCTGGTTCAGACAATATTCCAATTTTTCCACTTAGACAGCATGTCTTAAGGGAGTCAATTATGATTTGTTCATCTCTGCATGCCCCACAGATCCTAACAAATAGTAGATGCTCAATAGTCTTTGAATGAATGAATGAATGCTGATGGAATACCCTTGCCTGATACCAATAGTATCTTTTTATTCCCATCGACTGAATTTTACATCCCTGTATGAACTATTTCTAAGGAGTTATTTTTAGAAAACAAAGCTAGGGGATTTTTACATTTCAATACAAAAAGAGCAACTGATAAAGTTTTATCAGCACTTACAAAAATAAGCCTAAAATATTGGGGAGTGGGTAGCAACTCTTTTTTTTCTTTTTTGGGTCCTTCCTTTTCTGGGTACCCCCCAAATGTGTGAAAAGATTTTAAATAAAACCATAAGAAGGAGCAGAAGGGAAGAGTCGTGGACCTGGCGCAGCTCCTTCCTGAATCTTCAAGTAAAAGGCAAGACAGAGATAAGGCAGCTGCTGCTTAATGCCACCAACTGCTGATGGAAAACTGGCAAGCAGAGTGGGCAGACCAGCGAGGATGAGGCCTATGTTTGTAACATGATTAACTATTCAAACCCTCTTAGAGATGAGTTCGGAAGAACTCTTTTATAAGATCATGGAAATCAAAAGGAATTTAGAAAAAAACATAAATGCTGGCTGCCAGGGTAACTGTTTCTCAGGAAAGCCACCCAAGGGAAAATTTTAACAATATAATGCAAAGAGAGGGATCTTCACAGCTTTTGCCAAAACCAACTTGTAAAAACTTGCAGTGCTCCATGCACAAAGCATGATGGGTACTTGGGGCGGCTGTGGGGGCGGGGGTGCAACAGGTGTGCACCGGAAACGGAAACTTCGCCCCCTAAAGATTTCTAGCTAATGGTGGGCAGTGAAGTGCGGCTGGGAGAAGGAGTCATGTGAGGTCACGCTGGGAAAGGCTCCAGGCAGGACTCCGGCTGCAGTTGGAACTACTGTACGCAAACGCGGAGTGCATCAGTACTAAACAAGTGGCCTTTACAAAATGAAGGAATTTTCAAACGCCTCCTTTGTGCTAGAAATATTTTTCATGCTTTTAGGAAAACTCATTCGTGAATACATAAACAAAAGTATTCACCCAGTTTTTATTTCTGTAGCTTAAAGGGATGTGAAAATACCTGGAGGCAGCCTCATGGACAGGGATTCAATTAACGAGGTATCGCTTTGTCCATCACCCTTTAAATAGGTGGCTAATGCTCAGATAAAGAGCCCCCAAGCCTGTAGCCTATATTAAAGATTGTACCAGCAATAACTTCCTAAGCTGATACTTCACATATGTTATTTTCTAAAAGTATATGTCATCCAAGACCATTTTCCCAATTAACACATTATTTGGAAGCTCCTGGGAAATACAACGTTGGTCGGCCATTCCTCTTAGGCAGACCATCGTAGCATCAGGGAAAGAATGCGAGGGGGTAGGCCTCCCAATCGTCTACGTTTGTTCGAACTGGATAAGCAGCACTTCCTCCTGCGATACAATTTATGAAGCTCACCAAATGATACCAGTAGATCCCACTACACTGGGATCACGACTCACATCTTTGTCAGTAATCACAGTGCTCACAAATAAACAATGTCTTGGAGAATTATCATTCCCGCCACTAGCATACAAACTCCACGGCGGACCTGTTTTGTTGATAGCTATCGTCCCGTCCCTAGAATACTCTGGCACATAGTATGTGCTTAATAAACATTGTGTGGATTGAATGCATAAATTAATTTAAATTGCTTCTTTGAGAAGGCCCTGGGGGAAACCCTGGCTCAGTGGAGCAAGATGCCTGTATTGTTAGGAGCAAGCATCCCCACTACCTCTTCCCTAAGAGCGCTTTCAGTAACACAAATTTATTTCTTGTGTCATCAAAGTTGAACACGTCTCTTAAATTCAGGAAGCCTAAATATGACAAGGTGTGTGCACGCCTGCCATTCAACATCCATGCTACAGACAGAAATTGAACACTGCCATATACTGGTACTATGACAGCCTATGCCCAGTAGTCGTGGTCTTCTTCATGTCATAAAAATGTGAAAGTCAATTTAACCTTGGGGCATAGACCCCACCTTTACAAACATGATGCTCAGGATTAATTTGTAGAAAGTAAAGATTCTATTGAGATTAGCAACTGAAGACTGTGGAGAAGCCTTGAAAGCAGGGTTTTCCCCAGGGCTTTTTGTATTGCAAAATCCAAATAAATATTCAACTAAGCAAAAAACCTTAAAACAAAAAGATAAAAATTTTAAATGCCTCCTTAATGCTAAGAATAGTTTTTCATGTTATTTTGGTAGTTCCTTTATAAGTAAAAAATGTATAAAAGCACATACTGTATCTTATACATCCAAATAATTGATTTACTTTATAAAACAGTTGCTTTGTGAGGTTTTACATTATTGTCATGAATAACCAGTTCAGTGCTTCAACATCACTTTTCAATTTCTTTTGGAAGCTGAATTTTATTTTGGGAGGCTGTAAAAAGGTCATGTGGCTGTCCTTATGATAAACAATATAAATAATCAGGGTAGGCAATGACATTAGGTTAAGGACAATATGAAACTATAACATATTCAGAATTTTTTATGTGGTTCATAATTTGGTTACAAAGGTAAATCCAAAAGAAGAATTCTAAAAGTAATTCTAAATAAGAACAGTATCATTTAAGTGGAAAATTTATTATGGTATGTATTGTTCAGATCAACTCCCATTGTATTGTTGAAATGTGGTTTCTTGAGCCTCAGTATTTTATATTTACTCTTTAAAGATGCATTCCTAGAAGAATAATTTTATTTCATCACCATATTATTATTATATTATTATTTTTTCCCTACAGAAATCACACATAGGACATTGCTGTAGACCTTTCAAAATTACATGTTTAGAAGTGAAACATAATTTTAATAGTAGAGTTAACATAATCCATGAGCCAATAAATGTATTAAGATTTGAGATGTAATCAGAACTATGTTCTCTAGAAGGTCAATGGGAGGGAAGACTTGACCTGTGTTTGATATGATCTGGTTTTTAAATTCAATTTAGGATTTTTTTTCCACAACTAATTCTTTTCATCACTTTCAAGTTTTAGGTCTTTCTTCCCAATAGACAGATGTAGCTTGTTCTCTATTTGTTTATATTGAAACTCACATATTAATACTTTTTGATGTTTTATTATCAATTTGAAGTTCTTCAGAATAGACACTTCATTTTTAGGTGACATTCATAAAATTATTGTTAGAAGTTATTATAAATATGCTAATGTATTTTCTTTAAATATGTCTACATATGATATAAAAATGTTTGTGTTAAATAAAAAACTGGAAAGGATTTGGCAAGTTTAAGAGCACAAAAAAAGTTTTAAGTTTGAGAACTAAAATGTGTGAGATTAAAATGAGCTTATCAGTTATCTTTAATCTGTTATAAATCTTATGACATACTTTCTATGTGAAAGTATCTATTTTTCAAAACTTAAAAAAAACCCATAAAACCCACTGCATTATTCTGTCTATGATACACCTAAATGTCATGTTCCTGGATGTGGAGACTAGTGTCACAAGGCAAAGAATTTCTCTCATTGTAGTTCATCCTTAATAATCTGTATCAGAGCTCTTAATGCCTTGAAATATGTGCCCATTTAGGTCCTCAAATATATTTTCATGATTTTACATGTAAAAATATAAAAGTAATTACACCATAAACATTAATCACACACTTTTCAATTCTGATAGTGGAAAATTATTTTTTTAGATATAAGATTTCTCAAGAAATGAAAAATTGAGACAGTACTAGAATATTCAGATATTATGAAATAATTATCCTTTTTAAGAACTCCATATGAGAATATCATTAGAATTTCATAGCATTAGAGTATTATCCATCATTAAAATACCAATGCCAAGAACAGCACAGGGGTTAGGGGCAATGACCCCATGCACCGCCAAAAATCCACATTTAAGTTTTGACCTCCCCAAAACTAAACTACTATAGACTACTGTTGACCAGAAACCTTACCAATAGCATGAACAGTTGATTAACACATATTTTGTGCATGTATCATATACTGTATTCTTACAGTTAAAGTAAACTAAAGAAAAGGAAATGTTTTCCAAATTGTCACAAATCTCCAAAATATTTTCCTATATATTTACTGAAAAATGTCTGCATATAAGTGGACCCACACAGTTCAAACCTGTGTCATTCAAAGGTCAACTGTATTATATTTAATGTATCATATAAATGTCACCTTATAATTATTTCCTTTTTTTAAAATTTAGATTTGCCTATATGCCAAAGTAAGCAGTAACAGTATTGTATACAGTAACTATATACAGTAACTGTACACAGTAACTAACCTACTGTATACTGGAAATTTGCTAAAAGAATATATCTCTGGTGCTCTCACCACACACACACACACACAGAAGGTAACTGAGAAGAGATGGATATGTTAATTAGCTTGACTGTAATAGGCATCTCACCATGTATATGTATATCAAAATAGCATGTTATATACCTGAAGTAGATATATTTTAAATTAAAAACAGAATTTATTTAGCAATATTATATTTTATGTAGATTATTTGAGAGGAATAAGTTAGGTATTTTACTCTGAAATTATTTGTTTCAACTTTCTAATATCTGGTCCACAAAATATTAATGAAGGCAACTCTTATTGAACCCCTATTGTTTGTGAGAGCTTTTTTTAACTGAATTATAGCTAACATGCAATATTATGTTAGTTTCAGGTGTACACAGTGATTCAACATTTATATACATTATGAAGTGATCACCATGACAAATCTAGCTACCATCTGCCACCATACGAAGTTGTTATATATTATTAATTATATTCCCTATAAATATAGGTAATGTGTCATGAGTTACATGCCATCCCTGCACAGGGCCCATACTAATCTTTTCTGTATCATTCCAATTTTAGTATATGTGCTGACGGAGTGAGCACAAATACTAAAAAAAGAAGCAACAACAAAGTCACTTACACGTTATCGAGTCGGCATACAGCCTCAGCCTGGAGGAGGGTCCGCCTTCTTCAGTGAGGGACCACAGAGGCTCACTATTACTAAAGGCAGAAGCTGAATCCAGTGAAATTTAGAATTGGCTTCTTTCTCTCATTCCTCTTTTCATTCTGAATGCTTCAGGATCTGGTCTGAACCTCTGTATACCAAGAACACCTTTGTAATAACGAGAGGGCAAACATCATTGAGAGCCCGCCGCATACAATACTGTAACTTGATTAACAGCCAAAGTTTGCAAGGTGAGAGTCAGAGACCCGAGGGATCTGGCCTAGAGATTTGGGAAGGTGGATGCGACTTGGCTGCATGGTGGACACACCCAGATGGGGCCATTCCGTGTGCTCTTCGATGATCTCACCGCCAGGTGCAGGGACGGGAGCTGATCCTCACACCCGCCCTGCAGTGACCTGCCTGAGACCGGCCACTGACGGACGATCGCACTCACTTACCTCCGCCCAATTACAGAAATATTCACTAGTAAGTAATTTGGCAATGCATCTTTTGTCATGAAACATATTTAAAACATCAATTTGGCCCCAACAGAAAGACAATTTAATGATAGGAACAAATACTGTGTTATTTAGCCAAATTGTTTAATTTTAAAACTCTTGCCTACATTTAAAAAGTTCCATCTCATTTACAAAGGCAATTAATCTGCTTGCCAAGACTGTATTTTTCCTCTTTGTAACATTTATTTTTGTTTGCCCATTTCCTTCATTATCTCCTGTTAGAAAACTGTTTCTAGCATTTATTTGTTTATTCTAAATATGATGGCAAAAATCCATCAGATTTATTGCCCAGACTCCCTGGTGCCCATGAATATGATCCTCAGGATATTAAGGGGAAATCAAGTTTTTGCTATTTTTGAACTGCCTTGACATTAGCAGTTACCATGTAGAAACTGACGGAAATTAGCCAGTGTATGAAGGAGTTCTGACACATATCGGTTGACAATTAAGCTCTGGATCTCATGATGGTCATTAGCAAAAGCAGAGCAGCTATCAAACAGTACTGGAGGCTAGCACTCTCCATATTGATGATAAAAAGAGATTTTTACGTCGTTCTGTAAACACACAACCAACTGCCCCTCAGCGACGCCCGCGGAAGAAGGGAAAGTGTTTTGCCCGCACAGCACAGGATGCTCTGGGCGGCTCTTTATCCTTTTACTGCAGGACCCATTTCTGTTTGGGACGCTGCAGACAAGTGTGAGTCTTCCTACCAAACGAGCCGTTGGAAAAGCGCGTCATTGTCACGGCGCAGAGACAGAGCACATTAGAGAAAGAACGGCGGTCATTGCAGCACCGCGCGACCGGGGCTAGCGCTGCACAGAGCACAGAGGAGGGAGCCTACAAGCGCCTTAGAAATACATTATTTGCTAGGACCTTGAAATCTCAAACAGGCAATTGGGTAGAAATTAAGGCTTGGTGATGAGAGGCCTTGGAAAGGTGGACTCGTCGGAAGCGTGTGTCTCCAGGGTGCTCAGAACCTGTCCCAGCCCGTGTAAGTGCTCCCACCGAGGAACGGGTGCAGCTGTGAGGAAAGGGCTTAGTGCTGCCCACCGGGGTAGTCAAGGGTCCCCGGGGACCTGACATCTGAGCTGGGCGTCTGGGTGTGAGCGGGATTTCGCGGCCTGTGTCCGGGGAGAGAGGAATTCATTCCGGGCAGCGGAATGAAAGGGAAACCACAGCCCAGGGGCGTGGGGGGAGCGCACACCCGGCAACAACACAGGAGCTACGCGGAGGGGTTGTGTTCAGGGTCAGGGGATGGTCTGGGGCGAACCTATAAAGCCAAGAGAGTTTGGGAATATTTTTAAGGGGTGAAGTTTTATTCTCTGTAAATGAGAAACCTTTGAACATTTCTGAGGACCGTGGCATGAGCCTATCTAGTCTTTACATCCTTCTATCAGACAAAAAAAATCCCACATGGGTTTAGACTATTCCTTGAGCCTAGGATAGACACATAAAGAGACTTAACTAATACTTGTTTATTAATTATATTCCCACCAATTAACTTATTTCTTTTTACAGATCTGATTGCCAATCTGGAATAAACACGGACAGGAGAGAGACCAGAGGCACTGCAAGTCCTTGAGGCTCCTGCAACTGTTGGGGAAAGGGGGTTGTCCTATGAACCGGGACAGGGCCAAGGGGTTTGCAAGGTGGATTCAAAGGACACTGTTGAGGCAGAATTAATATACTTTGGTGGTTGGCTGGATATCTGAAGGAGAGAGAGGCATTTTATGATGCGAACGAGCAGGTAGATAGTGATGCTTTTCTAGAAGATAAGAAAGGCTTTGAGAGGAGGAGGTGTGGGGTTCGAGGTGGGGGGTAGGAAATAAAGGACGGTTGTCTGGGATACCGTGAGTTCAAACTGCCGCCCGGACCTTCTTGTGGAAACATCCAGTGTGGGGGCTGGAGCTTAGGAGAAGTCAGCTAGAAACGTTCGCAAGCCAAAACGTTTGCCTGGATTTCACATTTGTGACTTGATGTCAGGAACTGCATTTCATACTAAATTACAAGCTCAACCAACATTTCTATATCTACCTCCCACCATCAGGCATTGAGCAGCTATTCATTTATTTGTTCTGTAAATATTACTGAGCACCTACAGTATGTCAGGCATCGTTTTAGGTGTGCAGACACAACAAACTCGAGAAATAAGCTCCTGTTCTCATGCGGATTATCTTCCAAGGCAGGAGTGACCAGGACCCAATACAGTAATACACAGGTAACGACATTTCACGTGGAACAAGTGTGTTGAAGAATAATAAAGCAGGAGGGAGGGGGAGAAGCATTTCTTAAACTATTTAGTCTAAATCTCAGTCTCCAGTTGAGACTTAAACCAAGAACTAACTAACGATGTTTCTCCTTATTCTTTCCACTTCAGATGACAGCATGTAAAAGTCAAGTGGATTATCGACCTCAAGGAAGAGGCCATTTGGATGAGACGGAGAGGCAGGGTTTTCTGCTGATGTCCTTGCTCTGAAAGATGAGAGCTGCGATCCCAGTCCAGCTGTAAGAAAACCGTTCTCCTAGCGTAAGGCTTGGTCCCTAGGGGGTCAGAATTAACTAGGATTAGACAAATTCCCCTCACAACCTTGGAAACAAATTACAATCTTTATTGAAATACCATTAAAAATTTTTTTATCAGTCTATCTTTTCTGTTTTAGAAGATATATTGGTGGCGAAATAAACATCTTTTTTTATCACTCACCCAAATCTTGATTTTGACTCCTCACGTGGCTCTGCCTGTCACTAAGACAGTCTTTGTTATGCAGAGCATAGAGAAGCAGAGCCTGAAATAAAAGGAGGGCAGGTAGAAGGGCAGAAAGCGGTTGAGCTTTCATCCAGGGAGGAGATTCCAAGTGACCTTGTCAAGAAGAGCTACTGGTGTTCTATTGCCTGAATACATTTTGTTTGCAACTGTTGTAATGATCGTAATTCAATGCAAAAAGCGATGATATAATTAGAGATACACACATGCTGGGAATGTTATCAGAGATGTGCTTCAGAGTTGATTCCAAGAGACTATTATCTGAGGTTAATCTTACACATAATAAATCCAGTATGCTTTGATTCAAAGCCCAACAACAGGGATAAATGCATTCAAGTATTTTAGAGCCCATCTCGCTGTTAGGATTCAGAAATGCTCATTCACGTGCAGGCAGATGCTGCCGCATGCCGCTCACCCCAGAGGAGGGCCTCACTTTCCTTCCTGAAACCATCTCTTTCCCTGGCTCTCCGAACCCCTCTTCCTCTCTGTTTCTTTGCTGTCTCTCTTTAAGTTCTACCTAGTCTATAAATGTTGCCATTCAAGGTTTCCTTTTAGATCTGTTTCTCTTCCTTACACTCTTCCCTAGGTAATCATTCATTCATCAACAAATATGCATTGAACACCTCCCATATGTCAGCACAGTTCCATGCTCCCAGGATACATCGGTGAAAAACAAATAAATTCATTGTCTATAGAGAAGCAAACTATAGCAGATTTCACTTACTGTACACATGCTGTTGGTTCCCAAGTTTGTATCTCTAGCTTCTGTTCTCTGAGCTTTAGATTTATTCACTGATTCATTCACCAAATTTAATATGTCCAAAACGGACAGGTCAGGATTGGAGGTAAAGTCCCCACCTCAAGGGTGGTATCAACTTCCTTCCATCTGCAGATCCCAGAATGTGGGAGTCGCCCTTGCCTGTCAGTTTCATCCACCATCACTGCACCCTGCCTGTCTTCACTGCCACATCCTTGCCCTGTCCAGTCTATCCGGGGCCTTTGGAGAAGGTCTCCCCGCACCCCCTCTTTCCCCATAGTTTTCAGAGCTAGATGATGTGAAAGATGCAGATTTGGTCATGTCAGCCCCTTTCAGAAAAAGGCCAAAGTCCTTCACAAAACCCGCCACACTGTGGACGACCTGGCTTTCCTCAGCCTCTTGCATCTCTCCATGTATCCCTCTCACCTTGGCTCTCAGAGCGTCGGCCAACTGGCTTTCTTTCAGATCCTCAAATGCACTACGTGCTTTCCAAATGCTTGGCACATACTTTTGCTTATGCTTCCCTTCAAGTGACCAACTCCTTCAACTCCTGTTCATTGCTCTGTTATCAACTGGAAGGTCACCTCTCCAGGGACGCTCTGGAAGTCTGCTGTGGCTTCCCTAACCACACGCTACTGGCTGGGTGGCATAAACAATAGGAATTTATTTTCGCACAGCTCTGGAGGCTATATGTCCAAATCAGGGTGTTTCCTCTGAGGCCTCTCTGTCTGGCTTGCAAATGGCAGCCACCTTCCCCCTGAATTCCCACGTGGCTTTTTCTCGGTGGCATGGATCCCTGTTGTTCTTACAGGGATGCCAGTTCTGTTGCATTAGGGCCCCACCAGAAGACTTCATTTAACCTGAATTACCTCTTTAAAGACCCTATCTTTAAACGCAGTCACGCTGAGGGTGAAAGTTTCCACTCATGGGTTTGGGGGGACACAATTCAGTCCTCCACAGAAGTCTCCCCTAGCTCTCCAGGGTAAGCCAGGCCACCACTCACTGCTCACTTAACACCTTGTAGTTGTTATAAAGCACTTTCCACGGCTGTCATCGCCAAAGCTGTTGGCCATGTCAAGGATCTGGCCCCTCCCACCTCTCTGGCCCCTCCTCTAGCCCCTCTCACCCATCCCAGGCCTCCTGCCGGTCCTCTAATATGCTGGGCACTTCCTGCCTGGACTTGTCCAGTCATGACTCATTCCCTCTCTTTATTCGGGTCTCTGTTCCAATATCTCTTGGAGAGGCTATACCTGCCCACTGTGTCTCTAAACATACTACCCCAACCCCCAAAACATTCTATACCCTTAAATAGCTTTATTTTTTTCATTGGACCACCTGCCATGATGGTATCTATCTATTTATTTATTTTTATTTTCATACTGTCTTATTTGCCTGCCTGAGTGTAAGCTTCCTAGGTTTGGGTACTGTATCCTCCAAGTGTAGAATAGGCTCAGAACACAGGAGGCACTGGGTACACAGATTTTGAATGAATAAGTGAGTGTCTTTATTTGAAAGGTTATTTGATTCTTATCTGTTTGCCCTGTCAGCACGTAATCTCTATCAAACAGGAGAATGTCTGCTGTGCTCACCAGTGAATGGCCCACAGTTTTTTTAGAAAATATTTGCTAAATGAATGAATAAGACAATAAAAACAAAAGTAGTGAAAGTTTTTAGAAGATGTCTTGAAACAATCTGTAGAACATGAAGGGAAGTTGTGGCATTTGTAGCTATTTCACAATTCATTTTGATTTAGCAAGGGTGCACCCTTAGTTTAAAGATGATTTTTCTGGGCCAAATCCCTGTTAGGGGCCATAAAACTGCCTGCCTGATATCAGAGTGCTCTGAAAAATTAAAGGAGAGAGAAAGCAATCATATTTTTATTTCTAGAAATATTTCCTTTCCAATGACCAAATGTAATTCCAGATGATTATTTGCTTGGATGGTCTTTTAGTTAACCAATGAATAGGATTCTGGGACTAAATTACTTGGATGTTTTATATGGATTGAAATAAAGGTCCAAAAACAAGGCAATGAAAGCAGGCATTTAGAATGACTCCTACTCCAAAGCAGGGACTTTTCTTTATGCCTCTTATTTTTAGAGAATCTTAAAAGGAAAGAAAACTGATCAATATTTAGATAATATATTACTTTGGAATTTATCAAAATTAGGGTGTAATTTAATAAAAACTACATATGAAATATTTACAATTTCTTAGAGAGTTGTGTTCTTTCTCAAAAATATCCTGGTAGGAACCTGATTAATTATTGAAAAGTATATGAGCTGAAAGAGGAACTATACTTATTGCTATTTTGACTTAACCCTCCATCTAGAGGAGAATTTGAAAAAAAGTATTTGTTTCATAAGCTCAAATGTAAACTTTTTTCTTTGCAAATGGGTAGTTTTTAAGAACTCACGTCTTTAAGAACATCTAAAAGAATTTTTCCTTTTAAATTTCAAAAAATTTCCCCCAAAATTCTACCTAAATTTCTTCATACGAAATATGTGTTAATATGTGCAAAAAATGAAAAACTTTTAATTTATGAATACTTTGCCAATTAGTAGTAATTAAAATTTAAATATCAGAAAACACACTGACAAAAACAAAGTGAACTTATCACAGGAGTTAATATGAAAAAGGGTAAAAAATGCTGAATAGCACAGATTAAAGTAAATTTAGGAAGAAGAGAGCTGTTCTCAAAGGATCAAGGCAGTCCTTAGGATGTTTTGATAAAAACAATGTAGACTCAGTTTACCTTTTTGATTTTACCGTGTGGTAGCCATATGAGGATCTAAAAAACTAAGTTTTCAAATCACTTCTGCCAATCTCTGGAGCATCTCTTCAATCTTCCATAAATAGTGGGAAGAAAGAGGAGAAGTGCAAATAATTGTGTCCCATGGCTGAATCCCTAGACATTCTTTCTTTTGGGGAAATCTGTAAGATTCTTGATTATTTACAGTCAAATGGAGCATCTATTTAAACAGGATTTCTTACCTTCAGCACTATTGACATTTGAGGGGCTGGGATAGCTCTTGGTTGGGCGGCTGTCCTGTGCATTGTGGAGTGGTCAGTAGCATCTCTGGCTTTGTTCATTAGATGCTAGTAGGAGCTCCTTTCCAACTGTGGCACCCCAAAATGTCTCCAGGCATTGCCAAATGTCCCCTGGGGTTCAAAACCACCCAACTGAAAACCACTGAGTTAAATTTCATAACGACCTTGGTAATCTACTCAACAAATATTTACTGGCTACCTGATTTGTCTTTTTGTTTTTCCTACAGATTAAGAGAAGACACAATCCTGCTCCTAAAAAGCCGAGTACATGAAACAGAGACACCATCATTGGAGCACAGCAGGGAACACTGACCACAGAGTCCTCAGTGTCTTCTGGGCTAATAGCCATTTTGGCCATTTACAGAGCGTGTCCTGAGTTGTGGGGAGCGTGGGGGGAATCTCTGGGTGGCATGCCTCGGCCTGGGCTCTGAAGACTGGAATGGGAAAGAAAGAGGAAAGTCTATTTCATGGGTCACGGAGAATATATTTGCAGTGGCTCAAAGTATAATTGGGAGAAGTGAGTTTGAGAGAAGCCAGTGATATAAAGGGGGAAGAGAATTCTTTAGGAGCTTACAGAAGGCAGTTACTTTAAATGTGACGGGATGTCAATGGAGGGAAAAATAACAGGTGTAGCTAAGCAGAACTTGGATTTCTTAAAAACTGTGCCTGGAATCTGAAGAGGTAATGTGGTTTCCTCAAAAGTGGCCTCAAGTTGTAGGTGAGCAGTTTAACAGCAGACAATGAGACTGACCAAGGGTGGGGGCCACAGCTTGAGAGCTGACAGAAGAGAAATGGGGGGTAAGGTCTGACTCCTACATGAGGAAAAACAAATTTTGGAGCTGATTTTGCGTAAAAGGCGAGGTCAGAGTCAGACTCTTGACTGTGTTGACTGAGGAAATTGCTGACCATCAGCTGTGGCCCCTCAACACCTGTCCACTTGCTCTGGCTAGCTGGGGAGGAAAAAAGTCTTTTGATTTGGATTTTATTAAGAAGTTCTATGGCTGCTGAACGTTTAAACATGTACATATAAAAACTACAATTGGTATCTAGTTTCTGTTCTGTCCTAAATTAACTATTTCATGTTAATGTATAATTTAAATTGCAGGATATTCAAGGGTCATGGGATAAATTGAACATTCTTCAGTATTTTATCTTTGCTGTCATTTATCTCAAGGGTGATTTTTGGATTTTTTCAATGTTATACATTTCAACTGACAACTTTATTTCATTTCCTACTAAATCCAACATACAGTATAATAATATCATTTTTAAAGAATTCTGAAATAAAGACACACACATACACATAATCAAAGCTGGATAAAGCCTACAGGTGAAGGAAGAATGTATTATCAATACAAACTGATTTATATTAATTTAATTAGGGCTCTCTGCCTTGATGTTTCAAAAAGTATCCACACTGGTTCCCTACTGGGATAGATAACATGTGAGATTCAAAATTTCACATTTGGTATTGGAAATTGACAATACTTTAAAAAAGCCAGGTGGCTTTGTGAGTATGCACACAAATCTAAAAACCATTTATGAAGTAGGCTAAGTGCCACTCCGACTGCAAACTCTTGTTGGTCCATATGTCTAAATGGGTATACACACATGCACACACACTCCCTGTTAGCTAGACACCCCTGTCTCTTCAGGGAAACCATGAAGCTTAAACTAAGTTAACAAATTTTCCCTGGAAGTATCTTCAGTATAATACAGGTAGAATGATTATGTTGATGTGGGTGTCTCCATGTTTATGAATATGAATGAGCATAGAAAATTACTACGTGTGGTTTCAAGTATTGTTCTTTTGACGAGAGGAACAGATAAAGATGACTGTAATCACTAACGGTGTGGATTACTATAGAAAAACTATTCTGTACTTTTCTTTTTATAAACATTTGCAATAGACACATTTTCCTTTTTAGTTAAATTATACCTTGGTTTTAATTTAGATATTTTAGGAAGGCGCCTTGATGCTTTCAAGGTCATTATGACACCAATTTAGTGCGCCACATTAGGACTTCATTAAAATAAAGAATCTATTGCTTAATGGCACCGATATACTTTCTGATTTACTTAAGATAGTATCAGGAAGTGATTTGGGCATGGGGAGAATACAAAACAAATGGTTATGACCTGGTATTCATACATTGATTAAAAACATGAATATGCATGCATGTACACACATTCAACTATATTCTTAGATTTTGCAATTACAAAGATATGCACATATATATATATATGAATATATTATAGTATATATAATACTTCAGAATCCACCTCAAGGCCATGGGTAAGTGGCCATATTGAATCCACTTACTATTTGTCAATGTTGGGTAAGGATAAATAGGACAGACGTATTTTACCAAGATCTAGATGGTCGAATTGCCTGCACAGAGTAAAAGAAATACTAGTTGCTTCTCTGAGGAGCTTTGCATTTTCCTGAGTAAGAAAGAAGAAGTCTCTATATTAAGTTGATTAATATATATATCAAAGCTGGATAAAGCCTATAGGTGATCTCTGAGGCTTTGTAAGTCTCTTGATTGGGTGACAGTATGTCAAACATGATATTTCTTTCCCTTTTTCTTCCTCTGTTGCACATCTCTGAGCAAGGATAGTTATAACTCATCTCTCCATTCTGAGTTTCTGCCACAGTGTCTGGCAAAGAGAAAACACCACTAAACATCTAGTGGATGAATGAATGTATCTTTTTCGATACTTACCTTTAAATAGAGATCTTTAAATTTCAATTACAACAAGGTATTTTATAAAATACTAAATCTATCAGAATCTTTCAACTTGTCTAGGAAACATCCTTCCCAGTGTACTCAGAGTATCTTAATGTTTCGCCTTAATAAAAGGAAAGGTAATGACAGCCAAATTTACAGGAGTCAGTAAGGGGCTTCTTTTTGGAAACACTCCATAAGTCATTCTAAAAAGAGGAAATACAACTATACTTTGAATGGCATTTTAACCAAATTTAATTTTATAATGTCTAACATTTCTGCTGCCTCATTAAACCAAAATCCAACGTAAATTAGCCAAGCTCTTTATGCAGTCAACATTTGTTCAAATACTCATTGCAAAATAATACGTGCAATGTAATACCTCATTTTAATAGTCTGCTATTCTTTCTTTTGTTTAACTTTTCACATGCACAAAAAAAATCCTCATTTTTTTTTTTAACTAAGACAGCAGTATAAAAAAATAATACTTTTGACTTACACTAGGCTTCTTATTTTGATCATTTACTTCAGGGAATTGGAGCCTGTCAACATTGTAACAATATAACAAATTGGCTCTCAAACTAAAGTAATTAAGGTATAAAATCTGACAGCCCTTTGTATATTAAAAATTAAGACTCATAATTGCTTTGAAAATCTGCCCCACAATGTTACTTTATAAAGGGACCACAATATCTTACATGAGGAGAAATTAAGTTTTACATTTTACACATCTAATTGGCTGTGCTTTAGCTAAAAAATACTTCGACAGTAAAGCCTCCAGGTATAGTTTTAAGAATAGTTGATGATTAAAAGTATGTCAAGTCAACATTTCAGCCTGTGCCTACTTCAACTTACTCAGGAAAATGCAAAGCTCCACAGAGAAGCAACTAGTATTTCATTTACTCTGTGCAGGCAATTCGACCATCTAGATCTTGGTAAAATATGTCTGTCCTATTTATCCTTACCCAACATTGACAAATAGTAAGTGGATTCAATATGAAGACATATTCAGCTTTCACTTCTGCTGTTTAACTGCGCTGATGATTGATGGACATGCAGTGAACGCTAATGATTCAGGATATGGGTCCTCACAACTTAACCAGCTGAATCGAAGCAAATATGTAGTCATTTAGGACACCCCAGGTTGCAAGCATCAAGAAAGTCACCACCTACGTGGTTAAAGGAACTGAAGTGGATGGGATTTGGATTAAAAACAGCACATCGTGTGAAACAAATAGACTGAGCAAAGGCAGAGAGGCAACAAAAAAACAGAAATCACTGGAGCAACACTGACTAATTCAGTTTATTTGGAGCAAAGACACCAAGAAAGAATTAAGTCCCATATAACTTGAAAGATGGGCTCAACTATTGTGTAGGCAATGGAGTGCTTCTTAGTTTCTGAACCAAGAGGCATAATAAAATGTCCAACTCTAACATCCTCTCTGTAAATAACTTTCATATTTAATGCAATAGCATTGTAAGCATCTTTTAAATGCAATAAACTTAATGGAGTAGAGGAAGATAAACGGAAAGAAATATCATGTTTGACATAGTGTCACCCAATCAAGAGACTTACAACAGAGTAGGAAGTCGGAGATCCATAAAGACCAAATAATAGCACTCCATGTTTTAAAAGACTTATCTGCAGAAATGTTAATTATAAGCAAAGAAGAAACTCCACATTTTACATGAGTAGAAATAACTTTTTCACCACTTACAACAATTATTTCTCAGGGAAACCAAGATTATCTTTTTAAAAGTCAAGGGCAAGACATATGGAAACTTTAAATTCATATTTATGTTCTCTTTTAATTAGGAAGGAGACCCTCAAATTACAAAGTTGATATTGGCATATGTTAATCTATATGTGATTTTATATTTTGGAAAAATACTAAGTATAAAATACTCAGCAAAGAAAGTAGTTATTATGGCTGCCTAAAATAATTCACTGAGCACCTCTTATAGACATCCCTACAGGGTTCTCAGTGAATAATCTCTGAGAAATGAGAAACAGGGCAATTTATAAAGACAAAAAAAACATGCATGTTGTCAATATATTATTTAAAGACAAATAATGAACTTGCAAATATTTCAGGTTTGGTCTTTATGGGTGTTAGAAAACAATCTTGCAATAAATTTTGATAAATGATTTCTCTATTATTCCCAAACACAGGGAGAAATATTTTTTCTTAAGATTTATGCTGCATCCGTAAAAAGGGAAGAAAATAGGAAATGATCCTCCCCAAATCCTAATTATGATAATGAAAACGTATCTAACAATATGATGCTCAACCCCTAGAATAGAAACTATTGAAAAAAATTTAAAAACAATTAACACCTTATGCTATGGACAGTTGTCAGCATTCAGAGAGAGAGAAGGTAGGATTCGCTTTTATTTTCATAGAAAAGTATAGTTTGGCACATCTTTCAAGGCACACAACAATGTGGCACAAAATAATTGGTATTTAAAAGAAGCCACAAGTAAACCACTTATTGAATCTGCCTTATTTAACGCCTTATTTTAAGGGAAAATCTCTTAGAATGAGTTTTACAAGTTTCACACGAATAGAAAATTTATCAAATGTCCTCATCCTGAGTAATTACTTTCTTTTCAGGGCCACGTACATTCTTGCAATTTAGCTGGAAATTAAAGCACATGTTATAAACAGAACTGGATACATGGAAAAAATGCTTTAAAAAAGAAGTTAGACCAAATGAAAGAATACTTAAAAATACTGACTTACATGTAAACCACCTGAACTTGTTAGTTTACAGACTGAACTGACTTCTTTGCAAATGCTTCTTCGTAAGAATTTAACTCTGTACAGTACCTTGGTTCTGGCCAAATAAAATATTTTTAAAGAAATGGTTTAGCTAGGCATTTTCAGCCCTCTAGTTTTGTTGGATTGGAATATGGCGTTGTTCTTAATCCCCCGACAGTTAATTTACCGGGGAAGGCAGACACTTACAAACAATCACGGAACAATATGGAAATGCGGTGCACGGGCTGTGCCCAGGACACGGTGCACAGCCGCGGGCCGCCCACCCACACCTGGAGGAGGGGACTCGGGGGCAGGGCGTGGCAGCAGGGCTTAGAGAAAAGGGGAGAGGAAGGCCGGAGGGGGCAGCATGGCGAAGGCAGGCACAGCAAAAGGGGGGACGCCGCGAGCAGTTTGGAATCGCTGGAACGGAGGCAAGTGTCGGAAGGCGCAAGAATGGAGGTGGAGGCCCCAGAGAACGTGCTCGGCCCGCTCTGATGGGAGCCTGCTCTCCGGCGGCCGGTCCCGGGGGGCCGCCGCAGGGCACCAGCAGGCGGGGACGGCAAGGGGCTGCACCGCAAGTAGGCCCCTCTGTGGCTGTGCCCAGATGGCGCGCAGGAGGCACAGCGGGGGGACATGAGTGGGGGAGAGCGGGGCAGGGCCTGAGGCAGGGCAGGGGTGGCAGGGGCGCAGGTGAGGAGAAAGGTTAGTGGAGGCCTGTTGGGCGGGATCACACTGATTCTAAGGAGATAAAAAGCTGAACACACAATAGTAACTATGAATGTCATTTTTTTTCGATTGGGTCAGCCAAAGCATAGCTGTATGGTCTGAAATCATTTTGTGGAGTCACCCTTTCTTTTTGTTTTCGGTTGCAATGAAGTCTGCGCTCCTTGACAATGAGAATCTGTGTCAATGTTCTTCGTGAATGGGTCACATGCTGAGGACATGGGAGAGCAACAGCGGAACATATCTGATGCTGCACGTAGTCCTGGGGCTGAGCCTGAAAGTATTTCCACACGGAGTGGAATAAAATAAAGGGACTTTTTGTTCCCTGATATTTGAAAACATATATTTCTCTACATGAACCCTAGCAATTATTGCAACATTCCAAGAACTTAATAAATACTCTTATTTTACGACTTGCAAAAAGCCACCTGTTTCCTAAACCTGTTTATATACTCCTTAAAAAATCTGTATTTCCTTGAACTTGACCAATAGTTCAGGAATGCCCACCTTCATTTCCCTTGAGCCACATGAATGGGTAGATTGCACTTGGCCCCCATCTTTTATCTAAGCAGTGCTTTTTCCATTACTACATAGACTTCAGTATTTTGTCTGCTCAGCCTCATACTCACCCTCATAATATATCTTCATTGAAAAGGCATTAGTTTGTGAATATTGGCTTTCCTCTGAAAAAGTGTTCTAGGACAACATGCACAAATTAAGAAGAGCAGCCACAAAAATATTTTTGTATTTGCTTTGAATTAGTCTATAATTCAAATGTTCTAAATGATTCTATAACTTCTAATGTGGAAATAATTTAACAGCTTAGTTGAACATTCTCTTAATACTGATATGTACTGATATAAAACAGAGCTTATTGACTATATCAAAAACCAGCCCGGAATACTCTTTCTACCCTCCATATGCATGAGACGAAAAAATTCTTAGTTACAGACTATAATACTGCCAATTTTTAAAACTACTAAATTTGTTATTAATTCTTGGATTGGATTTTATTTGAAAACTGGTATCTCAATATTTGGTACTTGCTTTTCAGAAGCATATATAAAAAAAGTCCGCCCAAAACAGCATTTTTTGAGGTTAAACCAAGTGGAGTTTGTTTCAGAGGGTCTCAAGTTGGGGTAAAAAGCCTTATATTATGTTGAATTTCCATTACCTTTGCACAATTACAAAAATATTTAAAAATTTGGTTGATTTTCTGGGTTGCTTGTTAAATTTTCACGAATACAAAGCTTTCAGTAAGCATCCTTTTGCCTTGAACTGGTAAAAGTAGCCTTCTGCAAAGTGCACCAAAATACGATTTATTAATCTTCTTAGAGAGTTGTTTTAGTTGAGTTAGTTTAGCGACTGAAAATTTCCCTTCATATTTTTTGGGTTAAAGCCCCACCTGGAACTTGTTTGGTGGTGGAGGCTGTATTTCTAAAATGAGCTGAAACCATAAATGAACTTAGTAAGCAGCAATGAAGATGACAGAAGGGTGAAAATGTCATTTGATCCCAAACTCATAGGGCAGCTGATGAGTCTAGGTATATTAATGCTTTTCCTACCTGGTTAGGTAAGTTAGGAGGAGACCCTCCATAGAGGTTTAGCTGAGGGTTGGCTTTGCTCAGCCATTCTCTACCTTTCAATCCAGCAATCACGACAGAAGGCAAGGAAGACCTTCCCCCTGCACGTGCAGATTGTAGGCCTGTAGTTTGCCTAGATCCCCAGAGGGCTGTTTGCTTCCCTCTCAAAGAGCATATAAGTTTGTCATGGAGTGAACAGGGTTTTGTTTAAGGGATAATCATGCATCTGCTATAATTTATGTTTAAAAAGTCATCTGTAAACTTTAGTTCTTGATGGTACTATTTTACTATCATGAGTAAAATGATCTGGGGCACACCTAACAGTGGGCACTGTGGTTGAGAACCTCAGAACTGGATAGTATGTTCCAAAAGTAGGAACTTCATTTAAACCTGATAAGTTTCTTGAAAAAGACAATGAGTGGGAGAGAGTGGAAAGTGCGGGAGCGGAGCTGGGACAGGATGACAGGGCTGGGCTGTCTGTGGCAGGGTTTGTTTGAAGAATTGGAAAATGCTAACTTAAAAAAATGTAAGAGCTGTTGAGCTCTTTGGGCCTAGGCTCTGAACCAAACAGAACTGGGCTTGCCTCTTAGCTTCCCAGCTCCTAGCTGTGAGTGCTATCATTGTTTAGTGCTAAAATTACTACCTTTCAAACTATGGCTCTACTTTTCCTCCTTATGCAATAGATGTTTTTTTTAAAGCATTGAAACAATAAATTTGGTATATTAAATCATACTCAATATACTGAGTTAAGATACTGTGCAAAGATGTTCACAACTGTAAATCCTAGTGTCCTTCTAGTTTAGGAAATCCCCTATTTATTAGCCCATGTTCTACTATGCCAGGTTTTCTTAAAGCACAATAATTTCTTAAAGCACAAAATTTCTTAAGTGCACAATAATAATGCCTGTCTCAGATGACTGTTTTAATTATCAAAATAGCTCATTTTAACACCTTACACTTATTGAATCTTTACTTTCTATGTTTTAACTGTTTTATTTAAATGACCTCATTTAATTCTTGAAGAAGCCTCTCAGAGAGGTCTAGTTACCATGTCCATTTTCCAGATGAAGAAGAGATAAGGAATAATTAATTATGCATGAAAAATAAGATGTGATGTGTGGAAAGTATGATGTCTGAAACACAGATTAAAAAAATTAACTACTTTGCTCACAAAAAATTTAACAGTGTAAATAATAAGGGGCACCCCAATATAAAAGCGTTTAAGCTTAATTTATATTATGTTAAAATTTCAAATTAACCAAAGTTCAAATTAGTCATTTCATCTCAACATATACCAAACTAAGTGGCCTAAGATTGAAAATTATGTCATTAAAGGATTCTTAAATAAAACTTCTTCAAATTACAAATTCTTGAGATGAACAGGGACATCATTTGTTCTTCAGTTGTAATAATTGTAATATTTCCATAGTTCACAATAAGTTGGGGGTTTGTCAGTCTTTTAATGAACTTGGTGATATAAATAGCCAAGAAGGATAATTTAACTCTCAGAGTAAAAAAAAAAGAATGACCTACATCATTTGTTTTAGAGGTCAAGAGAGGGGCTAGCACGGTCTTACTTGATTGACATGAATAAAGGAATTATTTAAATCTCTTTTTGGCCATTGGAGCAATTTGTGAATCTCTAAATGGCAGTTTGTCAGCATTTAACCACTGATCTAATCTTCAGTCACCATTAGTTTGAACTTGACACAGCCATCTGATGAATAATATTTTACACAATAAAGAGACTACAGCCAAACGTTCTCACTTCCTAACTTCTAGATTTTCTGATTCTGAAATTCATCTTGAATTAGTTCGTTTTGCTGCCCTCACCTGCTTTCTTTGCATATAGTTTAGAGAAAAACATTCTTCCAGGAATAAACCTGGAATGTATATTCCAAATTTTAGCAGAAGTTGCTACTGAGATAAACACGGCTGTGACCCATCATGAGTTACTAGATTCTATAACTATTTTACATGTTACTCCTGCCTCCCCCTGCATCCCACTGGCTCCTCTTCATTTTCAATAGTGCCCCAAAATGCGTGATTGGCAAGATCTAGAGTTAACTCAATAGCCTGAATGGCCAGGAGAGACAGCCATCCTAACAGAGCTGCAGAAGCAATATTCTTCAAAATAAGGTTCCACAGGGAGAAGGTCACTTGCTGATTGCTGAGGACATGAAATCACAATATTAAGCCCTGCTGGATTTTAATGACCACCTGATTTATAATGTATTAGTTTTACAGAAAAAGCAGAAGACTATTCCTTCAGCTTCATGGTGATGAATAAGGCAAGATATGGAAATAAAGGATGATACCATGACCGACTGTACCTATGAGGCTTTGGAGGGGTGAGGACTAAGTAGTGACCTGGTCAGCCTCATCTGCAATAAAGTTTACTAACATGTGCTATTGAAGTGTCAATCATTGTTTAGTGCTAAAATTACTACCTTTCAAATTATGGCTGTACTTTTCCTCCTTATTCAATAGATGTATTTCTAAAGCATTGAAACAATAAATTTGGTATATTAAATCATACTCAAGATACTGAGTTAAGATACTGTGCAAAGATGTTCACAACTATAAATCCTAGTGTCCTTCTAGTTTAGGAAATCCCCTATTTATTAGCCTATGTTTTACTATGCCAGGTTTTCTTAAAGCAGAGAACCCCTACATACACTCATTTAAAGGACCTGTTTGATTGTGATTCACTGAGATGGTTTAAAGAAGCACCACCCAGGATTGCAGAAAAACACTGGAGTAAAGTTGCAAAGTAGGTCTTGCCTCTTTATTAACCTGTATCTCCTTGGAGATGTCTTATTCTTCTCCTGTAGTTATTTCATGCAAGCCCAACACATTGGCTTAAAACAGAAATAGGTTATATACAAATTACCTGAGTGTATAAGAGAATATGCCTTGCCTCATAAAGTGTCTAGTATTTAACATTTTTTACACTTGGATTTTCTTAAGTATTGTTTGCACACTTATATGTTTTTAATAGTTTGATGATTTTTCTAAGATTATCAGAATTTGTTTTCTTAAAATAGGATTTTAGCTGCTATATAGTATTCCATTGTTTGTCCACTTCACCAATTGTGGATATTTAAATTCCTTCCTCATTTTCATTATTCAAATCACTGCTATGAAAAAACTTATACACATCCTTTTACACATCTGTGAGAGTTCCTCAAGATTACACATAGAAATGAAATTTCTGGGTCAGAGGATATACATTCTCTCAAATTTATTCAGTATTTCCAACTGTTCTAGTAAACATTTGTACAGATTTACCCTTTTACCAGCAATGTAAGAACCCACATTCTCTTTAAAGTTAAAATGAACTAGAACTGTATGTATAATATAGATTAATCTCCCCAAACATTACTGAAACAATTTATGTACAAGTTTAAATCTTCCCTAATCACAGTGTATGTGTATATGTGCATATATTTTATATAGATACACATACATAAAGAACATTTTTTTCATTTTATAAACAAATACTTTATGGAAAAATTCACATGTAGACAAAGTATAAAACATGCCTGCATGGGACTGATAGACACCAACCTAAAGGCAATGGCAATATTCAGGGGGGCAGGAGGGGGGTGGGATGGGAAGGTTGGGCTTCAGCAGTATCTGTAAACTTCATTTATGTGTAAGCAGATCTGAAGGAAATGAGGCAAAATGGAAATACATTTCAGCTAAGAGTAAGGTACAAGAATATTTATGATTTCCTGTACTTTTCTGTGAGCTTCAAAATTCATAATGAAAAATTAGAAATGGAAACATTGTTGAGTTTAGGTAGAAATTAATGTCCTTTTGAAATAGCACCAAGTGATGAATTACCAACACGTGGTGCCTGGCTTTACACACGTGAGCATTATGTGTATGAACATCTAGGTAGTCCTTGTCTCATGACAGACAAAGGTGTAGTTCCAGTGTGAACACAACACACTTCAGGCCATTTGTCCAGGCGTTTTCTCCTTGGGTCCTCATAGCCATTTGGGAGGATGTCAGGGCAGCATCATGGCCTTTATTTTAAAGATGAGGAAGTTCAGACTCAGAGAGCTTCACTGACTTGCCTAGAGTCAGTCACAGAGTTAGTAGGGGCCCAAGTCAGAACTAGAGCCCAGATGCCTTCTTTCTGGGCCGATGTATTTTCTCCTAACCCTGGTACATGACCCCTCTACATCTCTCAACCCACGAGGAGAAAGGACAGACACCAGGAAAGGATGCATCTGTTACCGTGTCAAGCATTCAGGCCAAAATAACAGAAACCCTCCGTCATCCAGCCAGTCTATCTGCAGACCGACTCCTCCCGTCAGCCACACCCGTGCAAGGCCTTTCTGAGGACCGCCGTGTGGGCGCCCCATCTGAGGGGCACAGATGTTGCATGTTTCCTGTGTACCATTTCTCATGGAAATGGTGTCTTGTGAAATACTGAAGAGGGAAATTGCCAGAAAACAAATTGTCCATATTTCACACAGTCAACAATGTACGATTTCTCACTACATCCTCAGTGACCTTAGTGCTTGAAACAGGATGGGCTGGGATGGGACGGTCCCAGTTTAAGCTGGCAGAGGGCAGCTGGCATGTGCATGCAAAGGCCCAAAGAAAGAAATTAAATCTAAAAACTTAAACTAATTGGCGATCTTCAGAAACCAGAGGGAAGGATAAATAAAAGAGAAACATGGAGTTCTTACCTCTTCAGAAACTAGACCATAGAAGCTATATTTCTTTCTTTATTACAGTAGTTCTACTTTCAAAATTGAGAACCAATTGGGAAACAACTGTGGTTTTGAGAAAGGTTGAAAGAAAAGTCTTCGAAAGAGCTAATATAAATGTCTCTCTCCAAATTAAACCAGTGGGGGTGCTGGTTTTAATACGTCTGCTTATTAGCTCATAATTTGGATTCAGTATGAGCTGCAGCTTAGGCAGAACCCTGGCCTGTGGTCTAATTTAAACAACCAGTAATGGGCAACCTCTAATTCTATGGTCAAAGCTTCCCTGACTGCCGTAAGATCAGCTTCAATTTCCTGCAATGCTTCCCTTTGTTTCCTTCAAAGAAAACTTTTACCTTGTTAGGTTCCCTTTCTTTACCCCCATTAATAACAGGTTTTTTTTTTTTTCTAACAAGCAGGACCTTATGAAGCGAACACAAATAGCACTGAGATTCAAATGACCTCCTAATTGCCAAGCTCATGGGTACATTTTCAATTTTCGTTCTCCTTGACTCCTTGGCAGCATTTGGGACCCCTTACCAAGTCCTCTGCCCTAAAATGCTCTCCTCGACTGGCTTCTAAACACACTCCCCAGATCTCTTCTTTCTAATGCCTCCTTCCCAGTCCTGTTTGCTAGTTACTCCTTTCCCCTTCAACCACAGATTCTTCGAAAGATTCCTTCGTTCCTGCTTGTCATCTTATTTTACCTGCTCCCCAAGGTCCTCCCATCCATGGCTTTAATCATTATCAGTAACTTATCATGACTCTAATTTTAATCTCTTTCCTGAAAACCCAACCCCAATATATTCTCCCCCCTGCTACATGAAAAATTTTCTTTTTTAAAAATGCTCATGTTACATAATCTATAGTTCTTCTGCCTGGAGAACTGAGTCCCTATTCCTTAGTATCGTGTACAGGACTTTCTTTAGCATGTCCTTATATACCCTTCCAGTCTCAACTGTATTGCCCCTTATCATAAACCTTGCTCTGCCCTAACACCAGCACCTCGCCAGTCCTCCTGCATTCCTCTCTGTCTTTGCTACATTCACCATATTTCCAGGATCGAGAGCATCTGCACATTCTTATCAGAGTCGAATGACTCATGTGAAGTTAGGACTATCTTGGGAAACAGGCTGTTCCAAGCTGTGCCTACAAAGCTCCTTCTCCTCTTTGTCCATCATCTTAGAAAACGTCAAAAACATTCATGCTCACATAAAATGCATTTGCAGAATCTAGGGTAGAGGAACCCACGTTCTAGAATTCCCACTCCGGGAGGAAGAATTTTTCCCTAGCTGGTGTTCTTTAACCAAATTAGTTTCAGAGTGGAGAGGAAGGACAGAGACATACAAAGAAACAGACCAGTTGGATGAACCTCGTTAATCAAGGAGGGGGCCCTGCTGCAGACAGATGTTCCTCACTCACACCCACAGGCTGCCTCTGACAGTCAGTGAGCACAGCTCTTCCTCTGGGCTCCTGCAACATCCAGTTTATGCCTTGATTACAGCTCATAGTATATTAATCTGTAATTACTTGATTTCATGTCCATTTTCCCAATCAGTCCAGGACTCCTGACACACAGCAGATGCCAATAAAGGAGTAATGAACTCACGCTCAAGCACAGTAATGCCTAGGATATAATGAAGGAGAAATTTCCCTAAGATTTTTGCAATCATAGCAATGCCTGTGTTAAAATAGCACAATTTGGTCAAAGAAATAATGAATGTTACTATAAATGCATCCTCTGAACTACAAAATTTCTCTTAGTAAACCAACATGTTCAAAAAACAACCTGTTAGTTAACTGCCATTAGAGGTAACTGACCCTATGCACTACCGATTTTCCTAACAGCATAAAGCAATTCTGATGGCACAAGCTGTTTGTGCTTAAAGACACAAGGGGAAAAAACTGACAAATACTTCAGTGTGCAATTCTATCAGAATCTCACCTGCATTTTTTTTCAAACTCCACTAAGAACGAATGGTATGCATTTGTGTTACAAAAGAAAGTGTTGCCCCAGCCAACAGTGCTAATTTCCTAGCTATGACTAGAGGAAATGCAGACTGGCCAGGAGGGTTGGGTATCTGTCCAAAATGCTGGGCAATTCTCGAGAAAGTGCTGTTAGTAATTCTCCTTCGGATGTTCACATCTCTAATATTCCTGTTTCTATTCCTTTCCTCATATTTCACATTTATACGACTCCTTTCTCTGCAATTTAGCTCTTTATTTAGCTCACAATGTAGGCATTATACTAAGGAGGTAGAGTATTCATCTTTTGGCATCACTACCAGTTGCCCTTAGCAACCACCACTTGAAGGGAAACCTTATTTTCATCTGGTAACTCAAAATAGGGCTGAAGGGTCAACTGCAGGGAAATTGTAAAGGCAGATCTCAAACCCATAAATGCAAGACCCTCTTTCATATGGATCATTCCAAAGACATTGGGAGTTTTGTTCACAAATAGTTCATAAATCACAGGGTTTATAAATTGGTTTCTAAACAATACTTATAAAAATAGAACTATACATTCCAACCTGAAATCTCTTTTACATTATTGAGGCTATGGATAGGAACCATATAACTGACACAAGTCTCATGCAAACAGAGAGATAGGTGAAAAGCATAAATATCACTTCAAATATGTTATGTCGAGTATGCTGAAACTAAATCCTTTTGAATTTACTGATCCTTAATTTGAATTCAAGCTTCCAGTGTTAAGAAGTGAAGCCAATTTGCTGTCTGTTATTAACTTGGGCTGATAAATGCAGTGATTAAACAGCTAATGATTCTGGATATTTTTGAATCATTATCTGATATATAACAATTGTTAGTTTATTATTGAGAAAAATAAGGGCTAAATGTAATTTTCATTCTCTGTGCTTGCTCAAGCTCTAAGTGATATTTAATATATGCTACACACTAGCATCCTTCAATGGAAAGAACTCCAAGAACCAAAAAACAAAATAACATATACCTCACTATTGTTCCTTAAGGAATCTAAACTGTCAGGCTAGTAGGCTTTTTTGGGCAACGTTGCCCCCTGTGAGGGTTCGGGGTGTGCTTGCAGGAATGCGTTGGCATCAGCATTGGGTGCATCATTCATGTTGGCACCATATAGGCCTTGCCTCTTCCACTGTAAGTCTTTTGCAGAAAGATGCCTAGTCATTGCTAATATCAGCATTTTATATCGTTTAAGCAAATTCAATGCAATAATAGATGACAGGAAACTTCACTAGTGCTCTGTCCACAGCCCTAGATGGGACACAGGCTGTGCTTTCAGGAAACAATGTACCCAGGGGCTGAGGCAAAGAGGAGAGTGGGAAGTGAAGCACAGAGAATTGGAAGCAGGCAAAAAATTTAGGGAGAGTAGCTCGTAAATATGATGGTGATGATGACAGTGAAATTATGTTAACGAGCATGGGATGTGACTATGAGTGACTGTATTGCACAAGGAGTCTAAAGGAGAGCATGTTTTCATGCTTCTGCAAGCTTTTCCAGGTGTTCTAAAATCCACATTACAAATTTAATCTTGTATTCTTTAACTCTTAAATAACTCTTGAAATAGAAAATAAATCAGTTACCGAATCAGATACTGTCGACTTACTATGAGGATTTTTGTTTCTCATTTTTCCTGCAGCATTTAGGCTGCATCAAATATTATAGTTTTCAATTAAGAAAAACTGAAAATTATTAAGCTACTTTTAAACTTCATGTAATGTCATTGAATTGTAGTGCATCTCAGTATGTAAATTTTATCTCAACAATAATAATAACAAAAGATATAATGAGCACAGATGAACTAGCTTGCTTCATACTCTGTAAGCATGAATATATATATATTCTGTATATTTACTTGAACACAACTTCTCAGCTACTATAAAGGCTGCCACCTCTGAAATTCGTCTCTCCAAGTGGACTGCAGTCCTTGGGTGCGGATCCATCACGAACGTGCGTCACTCGGTTAGCAACTGCGCTGTTCCAGCCCCACCCCACCAGTTGCTCCTTGTCTTTCTGAGCCTGTGCGCAAGGCTCTGTTGCCCTGGGTCCCTTGTAACAAATGGTTCTGTGGGAGGCACAGCGGAGCTGGGTGTGTTGCCTGGGGCTTCAGAATGTCTCTTTTCGCTGGAGATTTTCTGTTTTGTTTTTTACTGGTGAAGGTTGGCTCCACGCACAGGATTGCACTCGTGACTTGAGGTCTGCTAGCCACTGCCTCCCTGTCTCGGCCTCATGCATACGACTCCGACTTTAGAGATCGCCACAC
This sequence comes from Manis pentadactyla, assembly GCF_030020395.1. Taxonomy (NCBI): domain Eukaryota; kingdom Metazoa; phylum Chordata; class Mammalia; order Pholidota; family Manidae; genus Manis; species Manis pentadactyla. The sequence goes on from NC_080034.1 coordinate 7,769,059, forward strand.
ACTTGGAAAGTGACAGGAGGAGCTACATCGTGCCCTAACTCTAACTTGAGGACTCCAGAGGGCTGTGTCTGTGAACGTTATTCTAAACTTCAAAATTAACTGTAGATAGGTCATAAGTAAATTAAGTTCTCAACTGCAAGAACTCTGAATAAGCAAACTATATTTGACTTAATGTAACATTATTCAAAATTTTTCAATTATTTTTATAGCTAGGTTTCTGTCATGCTAAAGAACTGTTCTTACTTTACATTTGCTCTATTTGACATGAACTATTTCTGGAATGGGGCTAGGGAATCTTCATTCATTTACTAAGCTTATATTTTTTGGCAACTTGGGTCAATGAGAAAATAACATGCCAAGAGATGAAAATGTGTTTTAAAAACTCATTTTTTGCAATCACAGAGATTTTACATTATTATATACCATTAAAACAAGTGAGATGGATAAATATTTTAAAAAGTAAATATTTTCTATAGACAAATATGATGCAATTTTAATAAAAGATATGAAGAACGATGTTAAATGTTTCCTGGAAAACTTTTATATTCTATTTTTTGTCATACCTCACCTATCCCCAACTGTACTGAATGTTGCTGAAAAACCAAAAATAATTTCAAAGGATCTGATGACAGTCAAAATTGATGGCATGTGTTCTCGCACTATCATGTTCGTGCATGTATTTGTAGGAGGACCTTATGCTGCCCCAGAGACCCTGTACCTTCTTTTAGTATAATTCTGACCAGCATCTTCCTCTATTTTCCCAAGCCATGCATGATGAGAAGAAGGAAACAAAAAAGAGTAGAGATAAAGAAATTCTGGAAGGACACACGTGGCTCCGAGTCTAGACTTAGACAGTGGAGGAGAGAGAACAAGTCCTGAAAGAGTGAACTCTCGGAGCCTAGTCCCCGGGGAGGGTCCTGAACAGCTCCTGGAAGGTGCTGTGCTGCACAAAAGATGCTCTTGATAGCATTATTGAATGCTTTTTTTTTCACTGCCCCTTTTCATTTATTATTCTATGTGTTTATTTGTACTTGCTTGTTTTTGGCCTGATCTGTAACAAGCAGAGTAGAGGAGGGGCACTGTTCTGTGCCAGGAAGGCAATGCTAAGAGAAATGTTCTTTAAGCATCGTGCAGGTAGGAACAGAGCAGCGCCGGGAGCCTGGTCAGAACGCTTGAGGGGCAGAGGTGGGTCGGCCCATAAAGGCAGTGATAAAAATGTTTTGGACTCATTTACTGTCTGTCAGATTAAGTAGAGTTTTCCAGGTGAAATAGTAAGTAAATAGGAGGGAAGCCAAACATGCTGTCACCCCACTATGTGCAGGCTGTCACTCCACTATGTGCAGGCTATAACCCCACTACATGGACATGCCTCACAGCAGGCTGGGATTGCGCCTGCCAGTGACCTCTGGCTGGCCGGGGAGTGTGCGATGAGGTCTCTGCTAATGCAAAACAAGAGCTCCTGGACCTGACTGAGGAACAACCGTGAATGAGTAAAGTGGCGTCAGACACATCCAGAATGGGGCTGGGGGGGCCTTCATTCATTCATTCATTCATTCATTCATTTTTGCTTTGTAGAAACTGGGTAATCATACCATGCGCATGACAGGTTGATGAGACTCTATCTATATATCTATATATAGATATATAGATATATATGAGCAGAGTTTACTTACAGGAGTTGAAACAAGATCTGTGTGTTGATGTTGACTCTGCAGGTGAGAATAAATGCTGTCTCAGTGTAGCTATGGGCAAAAATAAAGGGACTAAAATCTATCTCATAGGTAAGATTTTCTGTGAGGATGGGAAATGGTGATCTATGAGGATGTGAAAAAGAAAAGCTAGTTAACAATGATTATAAAACTAAACTCCCAGCAACGTAAATCTGAATGTTTTGACAAGTCACTGCTCGTCATGATTAGGTTAGTTAGCTGGCGAGCAGTTACACACAGCTGAGCTGGAGCCAGTTAAGGGACGGCTATACCACGTACAGTTAAGATGAGCTGGATGACAGGAAAGGTGTGTGGACACAGACCTGCTTGGGGCCCCTCTGGAGACCAGAGTTCAGGAGTGGATGGGTGTGGGTGTGTGGATTTCTCCCTCCTCCAACCACAGGCTTCTGTAGATGGCAGATTCTGAGAGCCTCAGGGCGTCTGGAGGCGAAGGCTGGGCTTTGGGTCCAGGCACACTTTAGTCTGAGGACCAAGGTTAGCACTCACTGTCTGGGTGACCTTGAATTAGCTACCCTTAATTTCTCCACTTACAAAGCTGTGATAAAGCCCTTGCAGAACTGGTTGCAAATTTAAAAACAAATCAAATCAAACATGTGAAGCATGAAGCCCAGCGTCTTCCATCCCCTGCCTCTGGGGTCCCAAGCTGGATGTGGGTGGGGGCAGAGCAGTCCTGGGAGGGAGGGCACCCTTCAGGGAGGAAGGGCAGGCGGCAGCCAAATGCGGGGCAGCGATGGGCTCCTCCTGCCAACACAGAAAGGAGGGGCCACTGGCTCTCCTCATCCTTCTGCTCCCTTTGGGAAGTGTTACAAAATCAGTAGAATTGCATTTCCCTTCCCCAACCCTTTCACCCTCACCACCCTGGTATTCCACCAACTAAAGAATCACCAGGTTCATATGCAATTCCTCGCCCAGCCCTGTCCCCTTCCTAAGAGTAAGAGATACCAGGTGTCAGTCATTCTCCATGTGAATCACTTTACACGGCTTTATTTTATGGCTCCTTATATAGTTTAATTAAACCAAAAGGGTGTAGTGGGAAATGTGAGCAGCACTTTGGGGGCTGGGGCACTGGGGGTGTCAAGGTACAAGTGAGGGACTGTGGCAGGGGATGTGGACAGCCACGAGTGGGCGGGGCGCTGCATGTCCGGGCCCTGGGAAGGGAAGGGTGGTGTCGTGGAGGGAAGCAAGTTCAAGTGTGGGGCCAATGGGAAAAGAATGCAAGTCCAGTTTTGTAACCTGGAAATAAGCAGAGAATCAGAGAAGAACGCAGCTAGAAGTTGGGAGGTGCCAGAACCAAATGGCTCCGAGGTCAGGCACGGGACACCTGCCAGGGAAGCGGGAAGGGTGTGAGATCAGAGATGCCGGAGGCGACTGTGCAGAACTTAAGCAAGGATGCCATTCCTAAAGACAATGTAATTAATAATGATAATAATAACCCAGTGCTGGCCCAAAGAGCAGGGCTATGGGAGGAATTCGTCCAGTCCATTCAATGCTACAAATGGAACTCCTCAGCATTAAAACTGTATGGAATAATGTGTGATGTGACGTTGTACAGGAAGAGCTCAGTCAGGCTCTTTTCTCCAAGGCCGTGAAAGCTGGGTCACATCTGAGGAGCTCCCAAGAAGTGGGTTCACACCTGACCCTCCGGGAATTCCTCGAGTCCTGGGGAACTCCAGCAGTTTCTCAGGCATCCTCCACTGAGAGCTCCTCTCCTCCTCTGAGGCAGCCCAGGGGCGAGGCCAGGGCACAGCTGGAGACTGCTCCAAGGGAATCACAGTATTTTAGGGTGATTCCAGATCCTACAAGTCAGAAATGGGTACTGGAGGTACCGAAAGGGGACTGTTCACAGCTGATTCCATTAAAAGTCTGTCCTACCGTCTCCCCAACAGCATGTCAGAGCACAGAGATGACGGCGAGCAGCGGGGTTAGCTCAAGGGGCCGCTAAAGGAGTGGGATCTGGAACACAGGCAAAACAAGTTTATTTGGAGGCACACACGCTGTGTCTGCATCTTTGGGGCCACATAAACCATATTATCATCAATATTATGGGTGTGTGACAACTATAGTTTTGATGACAAACATTAATTACCCATCTGTGACTAGTCCAAACAGAGGGACTTGGGATTTGGTCAAGCCTGTGCTGGAACTCCAGCCCCATTACTTATTAACTGTGTGACACAAGTGAAGCCACTTCACTCTCCAGGGACACACTTTCACATCTGTAAAGCGGCGATGATAAAACCTCTCGTAGAGAGCTATGGAGGTGGCACATAAAATATAGAGGTAAAGTGCCCAACGATAGTAAGATCTGATGAGCAACAGCGGCTGCTCTTATCTGTTACCATCCTTGTCATTTCCTTGGTAGCGGTCACGGACAAGCACCCCACACAGAGCCCTCGTGACTGCTTCACACCCACTCCTGGGGTTTCCCAAACATGTGGGGCCTGTGTTCCACAGGACACTGGTAATAACTGCCCGGGTCACTTAGTGTGCCCCGTGGTTCACAGAAGCAGGTAACAGGACGAGCAATGCTTCCTCACCAGGCCGGGCTGTTTCACTCAAGCTCTTTAGGACACAATTAGTAAGGGGTATTTCTAGTAGCTTGTGACTTGCAGTAAGTAATTGCAGTCTAGAGCGCTTTCTTGCTACTTGCTAGACACCCACATAAAGTATCAGATCAGAAACTTCACTATAAATTGAAATACATGTTTTCTTTTGGGTTATCTGGGAATAATCTAACAAAGACAAGGAGGGAAACATTATGTTAATTTCTACTCTTGGTTTCATACTACTACATTGATTATATTCAGACTTAATTGGGGCACAATTAAAAGAGGTTTTTCCTCTTATGTTTTTATTTAATGTAGATTTTTTTTTTTTTTTTGGTTCAAGCCAATGAATTCATCGTCAGGCAAAGTAAGGAAAAGCAAAATTAACTTGTTGAGGTGCTTCAGTGAGAAAGAAAAAAATCTCACGATTCTCCATTACCTGGATAATGCACTAATGGAATAAAGGGTTTTTCTTTCCAAAGTTATCCACTTTTCATAGACTGATCCTGTTAATATGAGAGAGAAGGCAATGATGCTAACTATTGTCCTCCTGTTGGAAAGCAGCATGGGTTATATTCCTAATCTTGCTCTTCAGATTTTTAGTAAGAAAGAAATACATGATGCAAACATCCATCAACTAATTAATGAATAAGTAAAATGTGGTCTTGCCATATAGTGGCATAGGAATGAAGCAACAAAAAGGAATGAAGTCCTGAAATGCGGCGCACCACGGAGGAACCAGAAAGCGTCCTGCCCGGTACAAGAAGCCAGGCCTAACAGACACACATTGTTTAATTCCGTTTGTGTCAAGTGTCCAGAACAGGCAAAGCCAGGGAGCATGGATAGGAAGTTGCCTGAGGCTGCGGTGGTGGTGGGAAGGGCCCAGACTGATTGCTCATATGTAGGAGGTGTCTTTTAGGAATAATAAAAATGTTTTGGAATTCCATAGGGATGGTGGTTGTACAACTCTGCAAATCTACTAAAAGCCACTGAATTTTATGCTTGAAAAGAGTGAATTGTGTGGTATGCAAATTACTATCTCAATATTCTACATAGAAAATTCTTGCCCATCATCGTCATCATGTTCCAAAACCACCATTCACTGCGAGCTCGCCTTGGGGGGCTTGGAGCCTGGAGAGACGCCGCGTTAGCAAAACAAGTTTTGAGATTCCTCGCGCGTATATCTCAAGTTGGTTTCCATAGTTTTGTAAACAAAATTTACTGCCAACTTACAATTTTGGAAAAAAATTGCCTTGGGTGGTTCTTCCCATTTATCGACTTTTTTCACAGGTTAAAAGACATGCTTCACATTTTTAGCTTTTGTTGCTGGAATGAAGCGGCATCAACATGGAGTTAAGTAAGAATTATATCGCATGGCTTCTCAAAGGCCACAGAAGATCAAATATGGAATATACCCAAAGAGGAAAAGAAATACTTAATTGAGCACATTAATGAAAATGATCTTGCAAATTAACTGCTGTTCCACAGACATCTTAAACATTTACCGGAGCATCACACACACATATGTAGAGAAAATGCCAAGTTTTACATTTTGGTCATCCAGCCACTTAAAGCAATGAAAATTTCCAGAAAAACAAAAAGATCAATGGAATATTTATAAAAAAAAATGTATGCATACCTATGACCAGTGTTACTTTTTTCTTCATTTTTTAATGTAGTGCTCTGGAAATGCCATTCTTGCAAGGCTTTATCTAATAGTCAAGTGCAGAAACCCTAGAGTCAGACTAATTTGAATCCTGATTTTCCTATCTATGCCCTTGAGAGGGTTTCACAATCTCTCCAGGCTTCAATTACTCCATCTGTAAAATGAGGATAATAATATAGGATAGTGAGTATTCAATGAGATAATATATTTAAAGTGCTTAATATGATGCTGGGCACGTGGTGAGCTGATGGTATTATCATTATCATCCTTTTTTAGCATTGCTGGTGCCCTTTTATAGGATCATTTCTCATTCCAGTGAGACTTCTGAGAGAATACACAGCTTTCAGCTAGAGAAGCAATGACACAAACCAGTTCGGCCCTACAGTGAGACACTTCCCTCTGTTCCCCTCAAAAATCCAACTGATAATGCCAAGAAACCGCTCATCCTTTTTGCTAACAAGCCTCTAACCACAATTTCATAAAATGTCCTCTTTTTCCATAAACAAAGCCAAACGTAATATCTCGCTCATCTGATTATGAGCAGAGTAACTGCTTTCTGAGCGGTGCTCTATCACAGACAATAATGACAGTAATTACTAGCCAACCGGAAAAAAAAAGTCACCTCAGAAAGACAGGTGGTGTCCATCCATGTAATGAAACATGAAAAGCAGCCAATAAGGCTGCTTGTTCAATTTTATGTGTTCATTTTTGATGCATAGTTCAGAAGCCGTACGTCCATAATTCCTAGGTACTTGCTAGGTTTTGAACAGAATAAATTTCTTGTCCAGCTGAATTTGCCAGTATTATGCTAGGAAATAGTTTGTCTCAGAGACAAACTGAGGTTAAAACATTCACTCTTACCTAATTTTTAAAACCTTATTCTGAAACTTGCTGTATTCAGAAAAAAAAAAAATTGGAGAGTCCTTTAGTTACAAGGTAAGGTTCAGTAAAGGCTAGGCAAACATCAGTAAAATTTTCATGTCAGATACTTATCCTCTGTGACATTAGACATGGATCACATTTCAAGATAAATTTAAGTAGCTTAGAAAAGCTCGGGGTATGGCAAATAGTGATGGCAATCTTTACCATGAGATTCCCCCCTTCCAGGGAGGATATTTTATGTCATCCCAATATAAACATTCCCAGTCCTGGGACTCCCAGATTACCTGGGAGCTGTCTCACCTACACTCTTTCTGGAGTAATCTCGTCAGGTGATCTGAAACCCAAAGGCTGGGACCTGTGTTTCTGGAGGGAGCCCTGAAACGCCCACGGAGCTCACCAGGTAGTTCCTGAGGGGCTGGGGAGAGGGCCTCCCAGCTGGCTTGTCACAGATCACATCTGGGAGCACGCAACGGGGGCTGCAGAGGCAAGCGTGGTGTGCATCTGATCCTGCGATCAGGTGATCAGGTTTTGGCTGACCAGTTGTTAGGGAGACAAAATGAACTGAGACCACAATTACTAAACTAATTTGATTTGGTAGCTCAAGGAGATAAGCCTTCAAAATTTCAAAGCTTGGTATGGAAACACAGATGCACACACACAGACACACACACACACACACACACACACACACACACACACACACACACACACACACACTCCCCAAGCCAAAACAAAGCTGAAAAGAAAAGTACTAACCAAATAAGCAATTGTACCCAAGACCTAAACACTCCTTGTTATCCAAAAAATACTGCTTTGGATTTAGGCCAGCAAGATCTCCTAACATTTGGTCCTATGTTATTCTAAGACAGGCTTTTGAATGAAAACACAGTGAAAGATCTAGATGTATCAAGTCCATCTCCATGTATCAATTCCATCTCCACATAAAAAGGTTTAAAAATCAGCATTTTATAAGCAGTCAGGATAAAATTAGCATCAGACATTTCATCCAGACTTTAAAGAACATGTCATATTTATAGTAAGAAGCAAGAATAAGGTACCAATGAAAAGAAAAGTGATAGAATTTAAAAAACAGTCACGCTGGTCAATTAATGTCACAACTGCAATATAAAGAAATAAATAGTAAAATTTATTTCTAATTTCCAAGCTTTTGTTTTCTATCATTTCCACACAGACATCTTCTTGTTCTTTTTCTCATCTAGGGAATTTTGAGATGCTTACTCTACAAATTCACTTTGAAAACAAGGGACAAAGCTATCAACCTGCTTCTTCTTAGAGTCACCATATAATGGAAATATGCTGTTCCTCCTGTCATTCTTGTGAGTGAGCATGCTCTTGATTCAGCATAACTGAGTTTATAATAGAGTGAAATACTTTATAATGGGGCTTTTATTCTATTACTTCGTGAGAGAGAAAAAACTGTATTTAAACAGTCCAGGAAAAAAAGAGAAAGAAACTTGCTATTCTTTTGGTTGTATTGCATTCCTACACACTCATCCTATTTGCAGCTCAAATGCTAGAAGGTATCTCTGTTCAAGAGAAGAGCAGAGAATAATTAGTACTTTTCTTGCAGTGCTAAATAGGAGTATAGTAGATCAAGGCAAGTTAGTCACCACCCGTTATAACCTCAAAAGTCAGCAGATCTTTATAAGAGTTAATGCAATCAGATCCTATACTAGTAGCTCCAAAGATAAAATGTTCTGAATTTATTTAAACAGTCATATAAGGAGCAATACACAGCTTAAAAATCAATAAGAGGCTCAGACTGGATATATTTTAAAAACAAAGGAAAGACTGTCCTAGTAAACTAGGTTTAAAAAACCCCAGCAATTGCTCCCTCAATTCTAAAATGGATTGATTCTTCTAAGCCACTGCTCCCATCTCATAAAATCACCTCTCTAAAAATTAATAATGTAAGGGTACAGGAATATAAAACCCTAGGCTTAGCTTAAAGAATGTGTAGTGAAATAGGGAAGATGAATTCCCTAAAGGCAGAGTCTCCCTAGGGGTTATTCTGGAACACTGAGATGCATGCCTTCAGAAGCCCACCAGGGAAACCCACAGCTACTATCTCAGTGACAGTTCTCATGGCCATCCAGCCATTCATCTCAACCCCTGATGGCTAATCTCAAGTGGCTCTTGCTCGTCTGTGTAAGAAGCAAGACCATGAGACAAGGTGGGCGCAGACACTATGGCAAGAATTGAAGATTGGAATTAGTGGCCCATAAACAAAGGCTGCTTTCCACAACAGAATTCAAAGGCACAATGCTTTCACTTAGATGTTACTTCAGTTCCAAGATAATTAATACAGTTTAGATCACTTTCTCTTATTCTCCCTGGGAATTAACTTTTAAACTTTTATTTGCAACAAATGACAATTTTAACCTTTCCTTGGAAGCCCTTGGATAAAGGATAATTAATTTGATAATTAACAAATAAGCTCATGACTCACGCTTATGTGTCCTTAAGACAGTTTTGTATATTCATGTGTAAAAAGTAAGTGGCCCCCAGGTACCAACGTACTATGTCTTCTGGGAAATATAAACGGAGAAGATTTGTGTGTTTTTTGTTTTTGTCTCAAAAAGACTTGAGGAAAGAAAAAAAAGAAAAAAAAATACTACTGGATTTTTAAAAGTCTGAATAACAGTGTCTTACATAATGAAAAATGTAAAATGCAACTTGGCAAAGAACTTCTTACAAAACAGTCTTTATGAAATAATTATATTAGTTAAAGTAAGAGGTCTAGTAGCACCCATGCAGTTATAGTCACACACACACTCATGGAACAGTAAAACACCTAGAGTGATTCTGCAAAGGAGAGGATACAGTTAGTTGACGGCAAAGCTTTACTTGGATTGTCAAGACAATCTGCCACCCCTACGCCCAACTTTTTTAAGGACCTCCATTTAGCATCTGAATCCATCCTCCAATCTATCAAGTTAAAAAATGTAATTCTAATTATTATCAAGGCTTTGGGAAGGTGAAAAATACTTTCTCCTGAAAAACAAAACAAAATAGAAAACACACTGGAGATAGATATGTAGGTCAGTAATCAGATCCTTCCTCTGTTTCCAAAAAGGATCTGGAGGGACAGTTGACAATTATTATTCATTGCATGGATTCAATTTTCAAATCTTCAAAGTAAGCTTATTAAGATGATGTTTCATTAGAATAAAATAAAATAATTCATCTATGCTTGTATTATAAAATATTGTACTAAGACTGGTTGGAAACCTAGAAATAAAAAAGCTGATTCATGTTAGCATCTTCCCACAGCTGGAGTGAAGAACTGGTGTGCGAACATTTGGTTTGATTTCGTCCAGATGGAGCTGCTTTGTCATTTCTACTTCAGTCTGGAAAATGATCCCCAGTGACCCCTCCCATGGCCCTCTCAAGTTGTTGCACCAAAGCAAAGGAACCACTGGGTTGGAAACCTGGATGAAACAGTTAACCTGCTCACCAACGTTCCGGAGGCAGGATAACAATGCCGATGTCCACGATCTAAATGAACAGCAGGGTGTGCCCTTTGCCAAGTCTAAGTATCCTCTCTTCACCTCCTCTCTCCTCTCTCCCCTCTTCTCCTCTTCACTGAATAACCTCATCGACCAAATCCCTCTCCTCTTCACGCCTTTCCTTCCTCCCCTAACTTCCTACTCCACCCCTTTTTCTTGTTTTCTCCCTCAACTCAATCACTTTGAATGAATAAAACTTAGGAAAGAAGTATGTTTTACTGTTAACCATATTCATTAAATAAACTTCTTTCCGACATTTTAAAATAAAAATGGAGCACTCTAGTTTGCAAGGAGAGAACTATACAGGCTGTACTGTGTATTCAACATGGGACTTTCTGTTGTTTATTTTTCTATAGGGAAACAATCACTACCAGGAAAAAAATTAATTCCCTTCCTCGCCATCACAATACCCTAGATTCATACAGAAGCACAGAGCACAGTGCTTGGGGCTGGCTTCTGTAGTCCAAGTCCCTGACTTCACGGGGAGGCTGGAGGTCAATCGTCCCCAGCCACTGGGACAGCTGGGACAAGGGGGGATCCCACAACCTCCCCATGAGCTGATTCTACTCTTCAGTGACTGTCACAATTGCAAAGTTACTTCGTGTCGTTAGCCTAAGTGGCTCAGCTGAGCTCTCCCCTTCTCTTCGTGTTCACTTTCTGGATGCCTTCACAAGCTTGAGGGTGGTTATAGGATTATCTGTTGGTCTTCTCTGCCTTGTGCATCATCTCTACACATCTTTTTACCTTGTCACAATGCATTTTCTTATTTCTACTATGTTTTTACGATAATACTGATATCTTTAGACTTTTACTATCACCTTTAATCATGAAATGTGCTAGTGATATACCTCGGAATATAAGCATTATTAGAGTAATGAAATACTCAGTGAAAACAATGTAATACTTTGTGAAGTCCTTTCCTGGGTGTGATGGCTTGTGATTCTGACGTATCTGTACATGAGGCATGGCAAGGAATGTGGTGCCCACGTCCCTCAGGTGAGGAAACTGGGGCCCTAGGAACTCACCACTTTCCAAAGAATGTACAGCATGTAGTGCCAAGGATTAGACTAGAACTTGGGACTTCTGACACCAAAATGTTTAAACTCTTGACTTCTAAAAATACAAGGCTGCCTACTTATGCCAAAGCCTATGAAAGACCCATAGTGGATCTTTTTGTCTTTATTCTATTAAATATACAATATATTAACAATTTTTATTTTTTTATATATATAACATATATATATATCCACAAACAAATACTTCCCCAAACACATGTATCACCACAAGCAAGTATTTCCTGCTAAGAATCTGCACGCACATGTGCTCTGCCATCATGGACTGGGTATAGGGAGCCTGTTGTCACGGTTCCCTTGATACTCCTAATATACTTCATTATACTTGAAGGTGGAATTACTATATATTATATAAAATTGATGCTATTACTTGACCAAAGAATATTAGAAAATTTAAACCCAAGAGGTAGCACAATTTTAAAATGGTGAATAAAAATGTATTCACTGTCATTATCTTGTCTCCCCGGAAAACAAAACTCAAAAACACAGAAGTGTGTGGTGTGGAGGTAAGGTCCGTGACAACCTGAGTAATCCTAATTACTGAGACTTAATATAGATGCTGGTAACAAAACTAGGAGAAACCCTTCTGGCTACTCTGACAATACACAAATGTAAGACTTCAGCAGCCCTGCAAGCCCCACCTGAAGACTCCTTTGAAACGCAGCCGCACCCCGACGCTCAGCAGTGCCTGCATCCCTTTCTCTCTCAGACTGCCCACTGCTACGGACTGAATCTTGTGTCCCCCTATAATCCATATGCCGAAGCCCCAACCCCAGGATAGCTGCGTTTGGAGATGGGGTCTTTATAGAGGGGATTAAAGGCAGATTTTGGGACCCAGAGGGGGATGGTGCTGTAACAAATCCTTAGAAGTGTGGAAGTGGCTCTGGAACCGGGTGAGGAGGGGAAGCTGGAAGCATTCCGAGGCTCGGGGTGGACACGTCAAGGCTGCCACGACAGGGCCGTGGCACAGCCGTGGGCATGCAGGGCAGTTGTCATGAGAGCTCAGAGAGAGGAGGGCTGCAAAGAGAGCTCCCATAGTGGAGAACAAACACAGAATCAGGAACAGAAGGTAGTCAGAAATAGGGAGGGTAAAGGCCTTTCGGTGAGGCCTCAGACAGAAATGAGAAGGCTGCTGGAACCCGGAGAAAAGGCAATCCTTGCTATAAAGGGGCAAAGAACGGGCCTGAACTGTGGGGTCTGGTGATTTTGTGGAAAGAATTTGTGATCAATGAAACTGATACTTAGCAGAGATACTTACAGCAAAATGTGAGAGGAGAGAGGTGAACTGAAGAATTGTTAAGCAAAAAGCAACTAAAAGCTGGAGATTTGGAAATTCGCAGCCTATTCCAAAAAAAAAAGTGATAAACAAAGCTTGTTCTGAAAAGAACACCAAAGGTGTGCTGACAATCACTTGGCAAAGAAATCAGGGGTAGGACCCATGGATTTAATCAGCCATCTGAGCAGAAGCCAGGAACAGAGATGAGATGACACCAGCAGAGACACTGGCAGTTTGAACTAAAGGAGACAGAGAAAGCAGGACAGAAGGAAGGCAGGCTATCAGACTACTTGGGTTCTATAGGGACAGACAAAGATGCTACTTGGTATTGAACAAGGGCTATTCTTCAAGGACACGGACTGCAGTGACCCTAAGGCAAGTCAGAGATCTGCCATTCCCACTTACAGTCCGGGGCAAGGCTGTTTCCTCCTGGGGTTCAGAGGGCCGGGCCCGGCAGAGAGCCAAGGGAACAGGGTCACCACCCCCAGTTAACCTGGTGGGCCCACCCTACTAGCCACAGGGGTCAGGCACCAGCCGACTGTGCCTGGAAGGCCGGACATCCAGTCAAAGAGGATTCATCTCAAGCCTTAAAGCCTATGGAATTGGCCTCGCAGGGTCTCAGGCTTGCTGAGGGTCTGTCACCCCTCCCCTCTTCCCTATTTCTCCCTTCTGGGGTGGGAGTGTCCATCCCAGGCCTGCCCTGCCATTGTGTTCAAAAGCGCAGAACTTGTCTGGTTTCACAGGTTTACCGTGGGAGAGGATTTCTGCCTCAAAAGGAGTTGTACTTCGAGTAATGCACATACTTAACTTAAATGACACAGAGGATGGGACTTCAGAGTCGGTAATGGGCCGAGTTAAGACTTTAGCCACTGTTGGGATGGAAGGAAAATGTCGTATAAGAGAAAGTCATGAATTTGGGGGACCAGGGGTGAAATGTTATGGACACCATGTCTGTGTTCCTCCCCAGGAACCAAATTGGCCAGCACCTTGATCTGGGACCTCCAGTCCCCAGAAATGGTAGAAAACACACTTCCATGCCTTAGGCCACCGTGGTTTGCTGTGGCGGCCGGAGCTGACCAGGACAGCCGCCGACCACCAGGGGGCGCACACAAGCTCCGCCTCGACCAGCAGGGCACCTGCTCTCACTCTTGCCTTTTCTCACGCTGACCCCTCGGACTGGAATATTTCTCTGTCTTTGGTCAAAATTCAATCTACTCTTCAGGTTCTGTCATGTTATACTCACAGAAAGTTTTTCTAAATCTCCTCTGCCCATGAGACACACACACACACAGCCCCCCCATGAGGTCACCTCTACTCCTTGGCGTTGGCCCTTGTGCCACTGGCTTAATTTATTCTGTTGCTCTCACCAAACTATGAATTCTTGGAGAGAAGAAACTGTTTACTCGTCATCGTATCCTCTGCAGTGCTTGGCCCAGAGTGGGTGCTCAGTCATTATGTTCAGTCAATACAACTGCATTACCTTTGCTTGAACTATCAAGTTACCTTTACAAAAAATCATTTTATAAAATTTGAGTTCACCAAAGGGAAACGGACTGGGGAGGATGGGTGGGAAGGGAGGGACAAGGGTGGGAAGAAAAGAAAGGGGGCATTACGATTAGCAAGTATAGTGTGTGTGTGGGGCACGGGGAGGGCTGTGCAACACAGAGAAGACAAGTAGTGATTTTACAGCATCTCACTACGCTGATGGACAGTGACTGTGAAGGGGTATGTGGGGGGACTTGGTGAAGGAAGGAGCCTAGTAAACATAATGTTCTTCATGTGATTGTAGATTAATGATACCAAAATAAAAAAAAATTGAGTTCATTCTAGACTTACAGAAAAAGAGGCAGTAGCAGTACAGAGAGTTCCAATATGCCCCTCAGTCAGCCTCCCCAACGACAGCATCTTACATCAACAGTACATTTATCAAAACCAAGAAATGAACGTTCGCAGCATTTACTTGTATTATCTCATTGGTTTTCTCCGGTCTGCAGCAGTTTTTACTTCCTTTTCCTGTCCTTAAAACTTCTGATGATCACTGGTCAATATTTTTTGTAGAATATTCCTCACATTGAGTTTTTATGATATTTGTCTTATTAGATTGAGGTTATACATTACTAACATGAACACCCTCATAAAGGGACATGTGATTTTAAAATGTCCTATTATTATTGTATTGGGAAACATGACATAGATATATCTTATTACTGGTGATGTTAACCTTGATCATTTGATTCAAGTGGTGACTTCTGGGTTTCTCCACTTAGAGTGACTTATTTTTTCCTCTTGTAATTAGTAAATATCTTGGAATGGATACTTTGAGATGAGGCAGATATCCTGTTTTTTTCTCCAATTTTCATCTACTCATTTTAGCATCCGTTGGTACATCTTTCTAACAGCAATTATTGTGTGGTGTTTACCTAATGCTGATTTTCAATTCTCCTGTTCTTTTGAACTGTCAACTTTCAAAACAAACTGATTAACTGAAATCCTCTGTAGAGGAACAAAAGACAAAGCCTGGATTTCTCTGCATATGGAGGTAAGGGGTGGAGTCCAAACAAGAGTCTAAGGCATCAATGCAAGTACAATAGGAGCACTAGGGGCATCCACACCCACAGCAGGGACAGGTGTCAGGGATAAGTGACTTTGGTGGCTGCATTAATTTCAGAGAGCAAGCTCATGACACTCCTTTTCTCCTTTTATAGTGGGACCCAGTTTTTGAACCTGAAGGCATGTTGTAAAGGCAACTGGAAATAGATATAAGGGGAGAAGAGGAGCCAACAGGGATTAGCCATATTTCTTATTGGAAGCTGTTTCTCACATCTTCTTTCAAAAAAAACAAAACAAAACACTATTTCATTGATCTCATGAATATTTACTAATGTTATAGTAGCACACCTTTTAAAATTTTTATTAATTGATTTATTTGGTGATTGATCTTAGCCAATATTTTAGGAATGTTTACTGCAGTGTATCTATAAACAATGAGACATATAATTGTGGAAGATGGAAACAGTAGCTCTCAAATTATATTTAGTTGGAACCCTCACACTTGGTTCACCATTATACTGACTACACCTGATAATTTTTTTATTGGGCTTTCTGATACACTTTATTTTGGATCTTACAAAAATGGACTTTAAAAGTTTTTAAGTATAAATGTCCATTATAAAATAATTAAGAGGCAGTTATAGTTAATTATTAAAATGTTCTTATGTTTTCATGTTAACATTTAATAAACCTATATTGAAATCACCTTCTAGTATATTTTGTATTTTGAATCTTTTCATATACACATGTGCAATTTCACTATTTTCATTATTAAAAAGGAAATTAAAGAATTTTTAAAAGGCATAAATAAGATTCAAACTTACAGATCTAAACTGATTCAAAATAGGAGTAAATCACTTATCAGCCTATTAAATTTGGTGAAAAACATTAATCTTCCTTCATTTTTAAATGATCCTGTTCTATGACATTGATACTGATGATTTAATACTATCAAGAAATTGGAATAAGGCACGGCTTCCCCACAAATCAATATGTAAATTTATTTCATTTGTTATGTTCTTTTTATGGACTACTAAAATGAATACAAATGTAGAGTTGGAATTTTGTATAATGACATTAAGGCCTTTTACTATCATGATACTTGCATCTATTTCTTCCTTCCTGATTGTTATTCTGAAAAATGAATGATATTTAATTTCATTTTTTAAAGTGTGGAAATAACCTTGTCAAATCCTTGAATATTCAAGTCTTTTCCTCTCATGGATAAGGTGCAATCCTATGGAGAAGCTGTAAAATTTTTTCTATTGTACTCCCACAGCTGAACTCATTTGTGGGATTCCTAGTTTAGAATTATTTCCTTTTATTTTGATTACAGAAACAAAGATGAAGTCATGAGAAGCCAAGAATGCTAAGGAAGGTGGGTGAAGGTGGGATTTCATTCATGACCAGACGCCAAATAATGGCTGAAATTCTCACGTGGTTCATTAAGTGAGGGCAGACAATTCCTACCGGGCTGAGACACAGCTTCCCCTGCAGTACATTCCGGTGGTACAGTCTCTTAGGGATATTACCTCAAGGACAACAGGGTCACATGGCCTCAGATAGTGTAACCATCTTCACACAGGCAGCTCTTGATTTGCCCCAAGAGTGAACAAGTGGACACCTGAAAAAGTGGGCTACACATGAGAAACAGTCACACAGAAAGGCAGCAGCTTGACTGCTCAGGGCAGAGTTACTGGGCTTCCAACAACCTCATGCGAGTCCTGATTCTGAAAGTAGTTCCTTAGGTGAGGGCCAATCTCTGATGCGAATAATCCACACTGAGCTAATTAGGGCCTTACAAGATTGCTACGGATGCACTTGCCGGACACTCATGGCAGTTCTTGGATGGATGTAAATGATGACAACAGAGCTTTAGATGCTGGAAAACTTTAAACATCAGACAGATGGATTTTGAACCCAAATCAGTCTTAGAATTTAAAATTTTAATTGTTGCAACAGGTAAATATGAACACTATCTTGTGAAAAGGGGAACATTTTTATTTATAAGCAAGATTTAGTTGTATATTTTAAAAGGCTGGGTTTTGCTCTCAAAAGTAATGCTTTTATCCTAAAATATACTTGCCCACAATAAACCACAGTCTGTCTATCTGATAAAATATCTATGTAGGTAGCCACTTCATGCTTCTACCAATTCAGGGGAGATTTATATGATTAATGACAAACAGATTTATTAGTACTGGTGACAGTAACAAGCCTTAAACAAGCTTTTAAATAACAGCTTATTTCTTATTTATTTAATTCACATTATTCCAATAAGGCTTTTTTTTTAGTATGGCCTTAAATGAAGCATTTGATCATTATATTTTCTTAGCATGTCATTTCATGAGTTCAGTTTATTCTCTTGGCCTCTCCTATAGCTTCCCAAATATTTATTAAAATTGTGTATTTCATTAAGAGGAGCTGTATTTTTATAGCATGCATTTTGTATTTCACCCATGAAAATTTTTAAAAGATGCACCTTTGAAAGAAAATCTTATTTTAGAACTGAAGTATGTATCATAACAGCACCGCACTTCAGCGGTAAAGTCCTAGGCTTAGGTCACATCTCAAAACTTTAACTTCTTTGTTTGGATATTTATCTTTTTGACATGGCATGCCAATTTGAGATTTGTTTTTGGCTTACATCTTTATAACCCAAATCTGCACATTACTTTAAGAAATTCCACTTAAGTTTAGGAAAGTCCTACAAACTTTATGGCAGCAGCTACAGGAAGGAGGGGGTGTATTTCCAGGGTACCCTAATCAGTCTTAAGACTGCAGGTGGCCAAAGATGCCAGAGCAAGGAGTCACGGGGCTCAGTCGGCCAGGAAGCAGCCCTGAAGGATCACTGGTTTAGGCAAACCCAGGCTTCAACTCTCAGTTTTTATATAGTGTTCATAAGTGTTGTAATACAATTACACTGTTCAGCAACTCATAGAGCTTCTATCTTGGAGTTCCTTCACATTGGACTAGGCTTACATTAAAACTAGGTAGAATTCATCACAGAATCACAAGGTAGATACAAAGGTAAGTCTCTCTTTGAGGAAAAAAAATGCAAAATTACAAATAGAAAATTGGGAAATTAAAAGCAGAGCATTGGAAGGGGCCGTGCCAGTGAGGAATAAATAGTGAATGTAAGGTTTGTTTGCTTTGTGGTAAATTCACCTCTAAATACCATGGGAAAGTGTAGACATTTAGTCACTTTTTTCCCCACCTCAGAAATGGGCTTCCGTGAACCCTGGAGCGTCAGGTTCCAGGCCAGAATATGTTTGGTTCTCTTACTCCAGCTACACATAGTATGAGGTCAAGTTCAAAACTGATTGCCATGTGTCTCAGGCTTCCCACTGCACCTCTGAAGAAGGTTTTCCGTGCTCCCTGCACCGGCACCGGCGCTTTCCACGGGCCTCCCCTTCCTCGGTCGGCCCTTGACTCGGGGAGCGTGATGACACACGACGCTCTCTTCTCACTCCACTTCCGGTGTGTACCGGAAATAACGTCAGGCGGACCTCCAGTGAAGCTGTTCTTTGTTCTTATGAAACCAGGGACGTACCCAAGGTGTGAATTCCATATAAGTTGTTGGATTCCTGAGAGAAACTGCAGCGTTTTGGGTCAGTACTGAGGGGCGCTCCAGTGACCTGGTTGCAGAATTCTCCCTGGGGAGGCCGGAGCGATCCCGACGAGAGGAGGCTGGGGCCGCAGAGCGGGGATGGAGGTCAGCAGCGCCCCCCGGCCCTGAGGCCTGCCGTCCAGCACGGCCCTCCCTTCCCGTCCTCCACCTTCTGTGTGGGGGCCGAAGCCACCCAGCGCGTGGAGCGGCCGCTGGAGACGAGGGGCAGCCGCGGGCAGGCGGGCCGGACGCCGTGGACGGGGAAACCGGAACAGGAGCGGAAGAGCAGAAAGAGGGCTCGGAGGGAGGTCTCAGTTACACTCCAGAAAAGAGTATTTTGAAACCGCTGACCCGAAAGGCATCCCTCAGACAGTGAATCACCCTAAATACCAAGTGTGATGGCCGTGGCAGTACGTGATGCTTCACATCCCTGACTGACCGTAATGAAATGAAACTTTAAGCCTTCTGGGAAGCATGACCATTTTAATGATCAGGCGAGCACCACCGTACCGGGCATGAGCTTCCCAGAAGACCTTTAAGACACTTCTTCTTGGCAGGTTTTTTAAAGGGCAGCATGAAACTCACCAATATCACTCGCTGCACCTTTGTAAAGCTCAGAGAAAGTTTGGCAATTATTTTGGATCATCATATTTATAGGTTTTAGCTGTCAAAAATAGCCTTCTTTGTTTTTCTTTTACCAATAACTGGGTGATTCAAACAAGATGGAATAACCACAAAAGATCAATTTCCTGCAAGGATGAAGAGTTAAGTTCTTAACCTTGCCCAAAGCACTATATTTGCTAACCGACACTAAGAGCCCTTCCCACGGGTAAAAGACAAATATCCTTTTAGGTGTGTAAAAAAATGTCGTTTTCAGGAAGAAGCTGCATTTTTGATCACTTAATTTGTTTCAGTCTGATTATTTGTGAACATTATCTAATTTTTTAATTTCCTTTTTGGCTTTCAGGGCACAGTGTAATGTTGTGTATCTCAGAGCTGGTCCACACCTGCTTTTCAATGACTTAAAGCATTCCAGACAAAAGTTCTGTATGCCCTCACATCACCACCACATTTTTTGAATGGCTGAAAAGAATAAAATAGAAACTAACTACAGATATAAGACTGTAGGGAAAGGACAGAATTTTATTTACTTTTCATCTTATGGCTAGGATATAAATACCAATTTTTTGTGTGTAGTATTTTTGATTATTACTAAACAATATTAACCAGTATTTGTGACTACAGCAAATGTGCTTATGTCAATATCATTTATTCTCAGCTGCACATGGGATATAAATGCTGTGAGAGGAGAATAATAAATATTGCTTTCAAAAGAGTGTACAGTTATGCATCAGATAAGGAGAGAACTAGGAGGAAAGGTCATGCCACATGGAGGTTTAGGACAGGGAAGACAATATTAAACAGTCATCAAAGGGAACAGATCAAACGTCTGGGCATCCGCAAGCACAGTGCCTCCTGTATCGTGTTCATTCTGAACGTGGCCTTCTCTGCTATATTAGGTGCTGTGATGGAGAAAAATAAGTAAATAATTTAGAAGCAGTCCAGCCTTTCATCTTATGGAGCTTATTCTAGCCCAAGATGAGATTCTATAAATCCAGAAAAATAGATGATTATGTACCAAGCAGAAAGTTCAGTGCTTCACATATATGAACCTGTGAAGAACACACATTAGGGAGGTTTGACCAAGTCACAAAGTGAGCAAAATCTAGTTAAATAACAGGGCAGCCTCTAAGCCCAAGTCTTTATGTCTCTAAAGATCACTCTAGTGATCCACAATGGTGTGTGTGTCATCAAAAATAAAGGATGATATTAAAAACAAAATATTAAAGCAAAATACAAAACTCAGTACAAAAAAGATTCAATACAAAATTCAATACGGGATTCAGTACAAAAAAATGAAGCTAAATAAATGGAAAACATGTAAAGAAAGCAATTCCTATGGGGACAGAATCATGGATGTGCTTTAACTATGTTAGAGTAATTTGGTAATATTATGGATGGTGGGTTGACTTGTATTTTTCCAAGAGTAACTCTCAATTTGAGAAAACTATCTTGAGGCAAGCATCCACTTTTTATTATGTTGATTATACAACTGTGCAACAGTGACCATATTAAATAAGTTAAGCCTGCATGATGAGACTAAAGAAAAATTAATCAAGTTTTAAAAGTACATTAAGATGTAAAATCATGTTAGTTTTATGTTGTACTCCATTCAGTAAATTCACAATGTATGATTATAATTTAAATAGAAATAATCAATTATGTAGAATTTTCCATTTCTAAAACAATAAAGGCTGTATTACATATATATGTATGTTTATGTACAAACGTATTTGTATGTTTATACATGTGTGTGTGTGTGTGTGTGTATGTGTATATATCTACATGAACAATATATTACTGGCTTAATTCTTGGCAAGAGGATTACATCTCACTATAAATAATGGGTTTCCTTTGGGCAGTTATTTAGGTGTAGATATCTTAATGAGTATTAGAAAATAAGAAATATTTTAGGAC
The DNA here is from genome assembly GCF_030020395.1 of Manis pentadactyla. Lineage (NCBI taxonomy): Eukaryota > Metazoa > Chordata > Mammalia > Pholidota > Manidae > Manis > Manis pentadactyla. Next base: position 7,790,460 of record NC_080034.1, read on the forward strand.
TGGGTTTTATTATATAAAACATATAAATTTATACTTGCTTAAACTTCATGGTAAAATTCAGATGTGATTTTAAGAATGCCATCACCCACAAAAGTGAAACTTCTATGAATTTTTAACAGTGCTTTTTATTATATGCTAATATTTTAGGTTGTCATGATTTTGGCTCCAGTCATCATTATTAACTTGATAAAATACTTCCCAATTGAGATAAAATTCTTCTTTATCTACAATCACATCACTTCTAGTCCAGGCCAGTTCTCATGAAGGATGGATTAATGCCCTTTCTTGGGAATAGTGCCTATCACTTATACAGGTATCTCCTGAGAAGCAATGATTTAAAAAATGCAGTGCTTTTAGTGCAAATGATTAAAAAAAAAAAAAGCCAAAATAAGACAACTGACAACAGAGTATGAGGGAGAACAAAAGCACAAGATAAAGAGTAAAACTTAAGCAGTGGTAGGCCCAGCAGGACTACAACGCTACCAAGACCATCAGTGTCGAGAGATCCTCGCGGTTACTCAGTGTGCTGCTGACCACTTCTTACGTAAACAGGATGCTAAGAAACTGTATCACAGATTAGTCTTCAAAATATACTCCATATTATTGTCAGCTTTTTTCACTGATAAAGACAGATTATCATCTTGTTTATAACAGTATGCCGTGTGCAGAAGTTAAACAGTTAACAAAGAAAGGAGAGAAAATGGAACTTAGCTTTTCAGTGTCCCTGCCCTGAACTATGACTGCTTCAGTTCATAGTGCTGCCACCTCACTATCTTGAGTGGTTTTTGGGGAGCTGTTTAATCTTGTTTGAGCCTAGTTTTCTCACGTGTAACACAGCCATGATTGTAGTGAGGCTAAGTGAGAATAGGTATGCATGCTTTCAGCACAGGCTCTGTTACACAGTAAGCGATCAACACAAATCAGCTCAAGTTATCATGAATGATGCTCATAACGCTTCAATGGTATTTTTCAGTGGAGGAAATATATGATCTAACTTAGGTTTTAAAAGGTAACCCCAAACTTCGGTGTTGAGAACAGACTGGAGGGGACAAGAGCAGAAGCAGGAAACATACACAGGCAGCCACTGCAGTGCCTGCAGCTTGAGGGGGAGCAAGTGGTGGAATGGGGGTGCTGCAGAGCCATCACAGAGGGTTACCTTACCTGCTGGACATGGGGCTTGGGAGACAGGAGTCTAGACAATGAAAAGTTGTGGATTTGGTTTGTTTCTGTTTTATGGTGCAGAGTGTCACTTATCTGCTTGTTTGTTGGGGGTGTTTTTGTGTTTTTGTCTGAGTGTCTAGAAGGATGGAGCTTAGAGGCGCAAATACCCAGATGGGGGGTGATAATGCAGGTGCAGGGTTGGGATGAAGAGATACGGATGACCAGATTGGGGTTTGCACATGTTGAGGCAGAGCTGCCCGTCAGGCATCCATGTGGAGGCGTCAAGGGGCCGCCTGCATAAACCAAAGGAGAGGCCTGAGCTGAAGGCTTCCAAGTGGAGTCACCATTGATTAAATGACCTTGCACTGCAGGACACTCCAGTGGAGCAAGGCGATCCCAAGTGAATGGCGACCATAGGCAAACTCATTTTTCCCTCAATTGGATTTTTTTAAAGACCCTTAAATTATCAGGATATTTGCTAAGTTGTATACATGGCATTCTTTGGCACTGCCTGGATGTTGTTAAATATTTCTAAGAAGCTCACACTCTTTCAAACCACAGACAATGGTTAAAAAAAAAAATCATGATTCTAAGAAATGTCTGTCATGAAATATACATATTTGAGTAAGAACATAGGAAGTGGCCAGACTCAGGAAGGAGAGAAATTCAGTCAACAGATCTCAACTGTTGATCCAAAGAGTACAAATCATTGCTTAGCTGCAAGATTCAAACATCATCTCTCTATAATTCAAAGGGGTTGTTGGCTCTAAATGCTAATAACTTCACATTTATTTATTCAGCTGGCCAGCCATTGGGAATTAAGTTGAAAAGTCAAAGCTGGAGCCTACAGCAGCCCAGTAAGGGAGACACGACTGGAGGGAGAAAGGCCTGAGGGAGCACAGAGGCGGAGTCAGTCACGGGGTCCACACAGGCCCAGGACAGACTTCAGGGGGATCCGACTCTTTAAAAGGGTCTAAAGGAATCTGGGAACTTGCAGTATTGAGAATAGATGGTGGAAGATGCTAGAAGAGGGAGTGCACAGGAAAGACGATTCTCCATGGGCTTCACTCTGTCCCTGTAGCTGTTCTATTTTTTTTTCAAGTTGAACTGTCTTCACTAAAAATTAAGTGAATGACTGTAATCGACAAAAATAAATGTTAACTGATGCACAGAACCAACCATTCTTGTTTCCAAAGGGTCCTACTCAGGCATTTATTCTTTCAATACAGACATTTTGGAATGTAGATCAAATTTTCATAGATGATCTAAGCACAGAAGGGGAGGATTTCAGAAGTTCCAGGCAAGCGTGTTGGGTGAGCTGTCATACTTCCTGGCCTGCAGGTGCCCCCAAAACCATGAAGGGCTATGACTCATTTGAATCTAAGTTGTGGGTTAAAATGCATACATTGTGAGGAGTTTGGTGATATTTACATGTTATGTCACTAGAGTATCAGATTCTGAAGACTCTCCCCAAGAGAGTGAAGTTGGAGAAGTTGCAAGGTAAGAACAGAGAATGGGTAGATTTGAGGATATCTAAGATAAACCCATGTTGCTCCACAGGCTGCATTAGATTGTCTTACAAAGTCATAGCAATTATATAAGTTTGATAAACATGAAAGCTGTGAGTACATGACAACATCATTTGAAAATAGGTAATGGATTTCTGTCTATAAAGGCCTTTATTTGATGGAAGAGTTTTGTAGGCTTGGCACATTCTGCAGCTCCAAGTAAACTTACTAAGCACTTCCTAAAACCCTGTGAGTGAACAAGACCCTGTTTCTTCCCTTAGGCTCTAACGGTCCATGAGGAAAACTCTACAAGCTTCAGAAGTAAAATAAATAATCCCTTTTGCTCTGAAAAGTATAATACTTAAATTGATTTCACTGAATAAAGGCCCCAGTTATGAACTGGCTGAGTTAATGAAGGGACAGCTTTTTGAAAGAGGATAAGAAGAAATCATAAGTGACTATTAAAAACTGAAAATCATAACACATTTCTAAGATTTCTCTCAATTATAATGACTTGATTACTTGCTGTACTTGAGCAGAGGCTAAAAGAATTTGTGAAATGTGTTTTTAAAAACCAAGGTCATTTCTGCCCCCTACCTGCCCCATCATTTCATCAGGTTTTAAACTGTACCTTGATTCATAGGATTTTGGTTTAAAAAATGAAATAATTTGTTTCATGATGTTGTATAATAATGTTCTAAAGCACACAGCCACAGAGCCAAACATATCCCAGATTTACTGGCCAATGGGAGTGATTAGGTCCAGGCCCAAAGAGTCAGAGCCAGAGATAAGGGATCATGGCAGACATACACGTGTGTGGTGGGGAACCCTCATGGAGCATAGACATCAGAAATTTCAGTCTATGATGTTTATTTGATTCAAAACTGAACAACAGTAAATTTACTTTTTATTAGGTGAAAGAGACATAAGAGCAAAGCCAAGAATGATTAACTGATCGATTCTTATTTTATAGTTATTTGCATTAGAAATTCTATCATAATTAAATGTGCTTTAATATTGCAAAGAAGTAATAGATGGATAAATAATATATTGCTAACAGAAATGCTCTATGCTCAGAGATTATTCTCTTTTGTGAGTGGGAAATTTTGACTATGAAAAACAAATAAAGCAATATATCTTCAAGCATACCAACTGCTCCTCATGGACTACAAGGTGGACATGCATCTGAGGGCTGAACCCAGAGGGCAAACGTGTCATGTCCAAGTTACAGTGGGTGAAGAGGGCAGTTAGTTGTCTATCTTAGGTAATTAAGATGTGTCTCTAAAACTCCTGAGGCGACTAGTTCATAACACAACTATTTCATAACACAACTAGTTCATAACACCAGGCTGCTTCATGTGGTCCTGAATCCCTAGAGATCTGGCTGTGTGAGCATCCAGGAGGAACAGTCTAGAAGCAGCAGCTGACGCTACCAATGTAACCCCTTTCGTGGCCTTGAGAAGGTGAGAATCCCATTAACACAGAACAGAGCAGCCTTCTACAGCTGAGGTCTACCTGTGCCAAATCAAAGCACACCATGCTCTGTGCCAAATATCTGAAGGCAAAGTGGAAAATTAAAACAACTCCACAGATACGTGCGCTACTGGAGTCCACATGAATGTTTCCAAGTATTTGCATTCTCAATTACCCATATGTAGAGTCTTTACTTTTCAATCTGTCCTGGTTCAGACTTTCATGAACTGCTGGGCTACAATAGGTTCCCAGCCAGTTTCCCTAACTGCCATCTGTCTTCACTGAAGGATATGCGAGGCACTGCTGCCCTGCCTATCAGTCTTTTAACTGCTTCTCTAGCAATATCATCCCCCTCCTCCAAACCCATTCGTGGCTCTCCATTCTGCCTGCTGAATCAACCAGGATTCCCGTGCTTGGCACTCACAGCATGAGCCGCACCGCCCGCTGCACCGCGCACTCCTCCTCCGCCCCCACCGCTTGGTCCCTTTCCCCAGCCGGCAAGGCAAGCATTCGCCCGTGCAGAAGCACCATGCACCTGTCTCCACCTCTTTTTCATGGCATTCTTGCTGTTGGGACAAGGCTCCACTCCTCAGGTCTCCCTAATTCCACCTTCTCCGTGACCCTTTCCTTGCTCTAGGCTCAACCAGATGGTCTCCTCCTTAGAATCTTCACAGTCCCTTGGGAATGTGTCATGGTGATAAGCACCCTCTCCTTCGTGTCCTGGTTATTCACATAATTGTCTCCTTACACTTGAAGATTGTGAGCTTATAGTCTGTGGAACCTAACACATCACTTAAAAAGGGGCCGTCAGACCTATTTGTTGATTTGAGCTAAATCTAGCAGTATTTGGTATCTCCTTTGGTGGTTGGGTGTTGAACTGCAAACATTACAGATCCATCACAGTTTACTATAAAGACCTCTTCCCACTTTTTTTCTTTTGTTTGCCCACAGCCACTGAGACAAAACATCCATTTTTTCTCTTAAAACAAAACAAAACAAAACAAAACCCTTGCTACAAATATAACAAAAGAAGGTAAACATTATTAATCAGAAATATGTCTGGTTTACTACAAATTATACAGAAAATAGCAGAAGTAAGCATATTCAAATATTTGAGCAATGTACGTTCAGGATTTAAGCAAAACTGCATTCTTCATTGTTCACAGAACTGCTTCAGTACCTTAACTTACATGAAAACAATGACTTCACACTAGAATAAGTAGGTATGTATAATTGTTTCCATATGTAAACATGGAAGATAATAAGCCAAGGAGAATCCCTTTACCTTCATTTCCTATCACTGTCACATAGAAGAATGACCTTAAACCCTAAAAAACATAACCAATGCCTATAAAAGTGTTTCTTCTGAACAGCCATAATTTCCTGGAGCTTTTCAGCCCTAATACAACACTCTCTTGAAATGCCTTCAGCCTCTGGCTTCGGTTCCTCAGAGATTTCTTCCTTCTCCTACTTGTGATCCTTGGCCAACTCTTCATGCCGCACACATTGTTCCTCACTCCTATCTTTCCGTCAGAAAACTGACTCACAAATTTACATGTTTCCATCCTGAATTTCTCATGTAAGCACAGTATCTAGTACACAGTTGCTCCACAATAAATATCTCCTGCAAAAATAAGTAAACAACATGAAAGTTCTAGTCCACTCCATGAGATGGCTAGAGTACATGTTCATGACAATGACCTTCTATCACTTTAAATTCAATATATCCTAAACACAACTCAGTATTTCCCTTTCTCCCCAACCCCCCAAACACTCCTGAGTCTATCTCCTTGGGCCCTAATTTTCTTGTTTCTATTCTTACATTACATGGTCTCAAGACATGCAAGTCATTCCTATTTATTTCCTTTCTGTCTTTCCTTATCTAAAATGTTGATTATTCTTATTGTTATGTCCCTTAAGGTCTTGTTCCGGGCTATGTTTATAGGATAAATCCAACCATAATATCTAGTATTTACTAAGAGCTTTCCACATGCCAGGCACTGAGTTAAGTTCTGTATGTATTATCTTATCAATTTTCAAAGTAAATCCATGAGAAGATGCTATCATTATTTTTATTTTACAAATAAGAAAATAGAGTCTTGCAAATATAGATTGAATACAGAGATATATGATTATATATGAAATTATCTGATACCCAGGTTCATATGTTTTCATCACATAGTCAAATATGTAATATCTATAACTTGTTTTCCTATGACTATTTGGAAATAGTTATCTTGAAAAAATATTAAGACAATGTTACTTTACTTGGATAAATAATTTTCTTTAGCAAGATAATTAACTTCGTATCCACTCAGCAATAAGAATTGTTATTTAGTACATATTTGCACTGGCAAAATAAAATGCCATATTTGCAAACATGTTATTCAGAGATTGGCATTCATGCAGTAATTCCAAATTACTCTTTAATAAGCTGTATAATGACCATAACTATAAAATGTAGCTGATAAAAATCACCCCAATCCACATAAAAATGCAAAAAAGGAATTGTTTTTTAGCTTTCTTTAGGGTGCCATCCATTTTCTTCTCCTCTCTGAAGTATTGGAAGAAAATATCTATGAGACAAATTTCACAATTAGAAACAGAGATAAAATTATGCTAATAAGCACTGATTAAAAATGAACCCAAACCAAAGGGGACTCTTACAGCAAAAACTGAAGCACTAGGGGGGGAGACTCATTCAGCGTAACTAAGACACGTAATGAATGGCGTGGCCCCTGGCTCTGGAAACCTGCAGGCTGGGCCCAAACACCAGCACAAAGGCTTCAAGTGGCGGAAGAGTCAAACATTGAGGCAGGTGAAACATATTGAAATGAAACCCCCAAGAGAGAGAGCTCTCTCTTTTCAAATAAATTAGAACTACTCTTGTGGAATAAACAAACTACAGAAAGCATTGCTGCTATCATTCTTACAATCTGCAAATACCTGTGACTGTGAGTACAGGGTGCCTAGTGAATCCAGGGAGGACGTCCAGCACGCTGGGGACAGCAGCACAGAGGGAAGGAAGGAAGGACGAACTGGGCCCTTGACAGGCTCCTGGCTTCCTAGGTCACGTCATGCAATCCCCAGAGCACTTTGGGGAGGCATGCGAGCCAGTCATCTGATCGATGAGGAAGCTGGGACCTGGAGGGTCCTTCCTCCCAATTACACTCACAGCACCTGGAGAAGCTGCACTGAACTCGGTCTTCGGACTAGGATTGAGCGCTCTTCCTTCACTAGTACAGACCCTCTTCTCAGGGGTAAAACAGAATACAGCAATTTTGATATCACTAAGTGTGCCTTCCGCCTTTCCAAAGGGCCCTGAGCAGTTCGCACAGCCAGGGTGAGGGGAGGGCTGGGCTGTGACACGGATCAGAAAAAGCCTAAAGGACCCAAGGATAGACAGGCCCTCCTTCCACCACTCAACACGCTCTCCACAAAGCAGGAACGCAGCAAGGGAGGCTATTCTGCTCTGTTCTGCTCCGTCTGGAGAATCGCCAAGCTCTTCGGGCTTTTTGAGGGAAGAGAAGGGAAGGAAAATGGAAGTGAGGAGAGGGGAAAGCTGGGAGAAAAGAGGAGAAATGGAGGTGGGACTCCGAGCTGGAGAGGATGATTCAGAGGGGTTGTATCCCACTCGGCTAAGGAAGCACATAATTAGAACGTCTTCATCTTCTGAAACATCTAACTGAAAAAGACACAAGGTTAGAAAGCCCTTCTCTGTTTTTGCTTCTGCCCCAAGTACTTTTAAAGTGGCCTACATATTACACAATGTTTTACGTTTGAGTTCCTTTTAATGTCCCAGTGAGTATCTGTAGTGTTTCTGATTTTCTGTATGGTGTGGTGTTTGTTTAAACATAGATTTCATGAAAAAGAAAAAGAAAAAGATATGAGTCTACGTGTGCGTGTGCATTGAGGAGGAGGAGGCGGCGATTCAACGAGATGGAAGAGGCTTATAACAACCTGTTTCTCACTCTATCCACCTCCATAAAAAAACTGCAATTTATGAATAAAATATAAGCTGTGTTTTGCATCAGCACTATAAAGATTCTTATTGACTATAAGTTTTTAAAAATGTTATTGTGAACTTAATGGAAAAATTTTCTTTCCCTTAAAAATAAACCCAAATACCACAGACATTTTCTCAAAATTCCAGCTGTTGGCTTGCTCTGTCTCCAGAGCTATTTTATTTTTCCTCCATTGGTAGTTTAAAGATTATTCTTAGATATGTAATGCCATTTTAAAAGAGTTTAACAGAATTAAGATTTTTTTCCACTTAGTAAGCAGTTTATTTTAACATAATTCAGGTGCACATTGTAAAATTAAGAGTGTTTTAATCGGAAAACTTTCTTTCTTTGCTAGTTAAAAACTGTCATCTCAATGAAAGAATATACTTCTAAGTCAGAGTTTAGTCCAACAACTTAACAAGTATACTAGTGTATGCTTGTGTGTGAAATTTTGGAAGGGCCAGGCATAGGAGGAAATAATTCCTAATTTGTAATAAAGTCCAAGCATATTTCTAATAAAAATATTTTTACATACCACCACACCCAATGTATTGTATTTTTTCCTTCTATGTTGTTTTTTTCACTGAAGCAATCATAGTGCAAGTACATTTCTTTCTATATACAGAGTATCCATCCATCCATTGTCTCATTTATTCAGCTCAAATAAAAGAGCATTCATTTCATACCTACTAAGTGCTTGGCCCTATGCTAGACACTGGGGAAGAGAGATGAGTGAAGTACTGTTTCTGCTCTTGAGGACTTTGTAGAGCAGATTAAAGGATAATCAGGTTATTATACCGCAATGAGGGGGCAGCTACATCAACTACACGGACAAAAGGCCTAAGAACAAGGCTCTAAGAAGGCAGAAATCTCACCTCTTACCTCACCGCCGCACAACAGGTACTGTCTCCAGGTCACAAAAGCACTTCACAAAATGTTCCCCCTGCACTTGGCCTCTGTCCCGGTTCCCACCCACTGGTTCCCTCTAGCAGGCGGACCCTTTGCATCCTTCATCCAGCCAGTTTATGCCTCCTGCCCTGGGACGCCCCCTCCTGCATGCCGTGCATTCTCTTCTCACTGCGCACTGTTGTTTCCTCACGTTTCTCTCTTAAAATTGGAACGACTTGAAGGCAGTGACCATTTCTGCCATCTTCGTATTGCCAGTGTTTATCCCATAAACGTGTGATGAATGGAAAAAGGCAGAATTACAAGACCCTACGCTGATCTGTGTTACTGTGCCCTCCCGTGCACATACACATACACCCCGCCTCACCCCCCGGAGTAAGAACCATTCTTTCTTTGTTTTCTTCCATAAAGGTAGGAATTTAAAATATTTTCTCTTTTAAATGGATTTTTCCTCCGAGGGCAAACCATTCATTTATTCTCCTGGCAGAGAAAAACAGTAAAGTGTCAAAATGTCTAAGCCAGTTTGAAAATATTCTGGAACTTCTGTTTTTTTTTTTACTTGCTTTTTATGCAGCCATATAAATGTGGACCTGTTCTGAAAGTCAGCTTGAAACACACATTTTAAGGTATTTGCAGTACCTCTTTTTTTCTTTTTGCATTTCATTTGGCTGGACTGTTGTTTAAAATGTGTGGGATAACCAGACTGCACCTATTTATATTAGTTATTTCAAAATAGATGCCCATGAGTCACTGCTTTTATACACTTTAACTAGACAGCCAGTTCAGAGAAAAAACAAATGGTAAATTAGTAGAGCAACAATTACTAGATGAATGATCTACTACAGATTAACTTGTAAGAAAGAAGTCAAGAAAAAGAAACTTAGCTTGTATCTCACAAGAGTGCATTTTAGCTGCCCAGTTAAACAGTAATGATGCAAATACCATTTCAGAAGAATGGAAAATGGAGTTTAATATCATAAAAGAATCATTAAGTATTAAAATCATGAATAAAAATATACACTAGTGAAAAAAAAAACAACCCATAGCATTTGCAATGAGAGGTTGTATTAAACACATTTGGCCATGCCAGTTACTGCAGTATTTATTCACTGAACCAAGCTTCTGGGCTTTCATTTCTGTTTGCCACCCGATGAATAAAAATGTGTTAAGTTCATGTTGTCTGTGACCTTTTACTAAAAATTTCACTCCTTAGTCATATTCTGCATCGGTGGTCAGAGTCGGATGCCAAGCCTTTGCTTGCCATCTCAGTTT